>NC_141153.1:49669639-50269639 GCF_053477565.2 Lygodium microphyllum | reverse complement strand
TTCAGATAAGTGATGTCTCCTTGCATTGCACTGGTTTATTATAGTTGTGGCATATGCCGTGCATGTACTCTCATGAAGTGACAAGTGGATGCAGGATGACATATGCCTTTGTGCGAAAGTGTTAAATGCCCAAGTCACCGCAAGACCACCAACCCCATAAAGAGCCGCGACAAAGCCATGCTGCTGAAAGCAAAAATCACCTGTGCGAGTGCCCGCGTCGCATGGCCCAAAGCATGATCTTAACCACTTCCTCTTTCTGGGTTACACTGTACGCTGGGCACTCCCGGTAGCTGTTACCCCAATTGTACCAACATCGCACGTTCCAAAGAGGGTTGCAATATCTCAAGTGTATCTCCCCATCTGACTGCTTCTTTAACAACGAGGCTAGGGCACAATCATCACTGTAATATCCTTTTCCTTAGCCTTCGAAGCTTGACATTTCCCAACCCATTGAAAGGCTGATAGCCTCAATATATAGCAATGGTTGTACTCAGGCAAGTCCAAAAAAAAAAAGAGAGAGACAAAAGAAAGAAAGAAAGAAAAAAAAGCACAAGAAAAAGAAAACGGAAAAGGAAAAAGGAAAAGAAAAGAAGAAAAAGATACGAAGCACCTACGATCACAGCACAACACCTAGGGGTCCTCAAATTAGGCACGTCTAGTGACCTTGGTCGGCTGGCTTCGTCCCTAGTCCCCTAGCCCTATAGCATCACCCACAATCGTTCAGGGCACATCAAGGGCAGGACATACCTAGGGAGCTTGCCTCGCCTATGGTTAGACCTGTCACCCTGACCCATTCACACGATTCCCTCTTTCACTCCGCCTTAATACCATTGCAATCAATTGTGGTAATCACCGCATGAATGGCCATGAAAAGTACACCGTCCTCATCAAGCAAGTCCAATAGCTCCCAGCTACCGAAAGTGCGGTGTCCCTGTGTTCAATTATGCTACGTCGTGCAATTACAATGCAAAGGATGTCTCATACACCTTCACGTATACTTCTTCTCAACATGGACAACTTTGCTTTATCCACACATTGTTACGAGAAACTAGCCCGCAGTCTTCTAACTACGTAATATCTAAGTATGCATGAGCACTCACATAATATCTGCACCGAAATATATACACATTTTGGGTCCTCAAGTGCAGGACAATACTCTCAGCTTGCTTAGAGTTCGCTTAGAGTTCGACTTGTCTCCCAAACTAAGTGAACTATGTCTTGTGCATGATAGAGAAGACTAACACTACCCCTAGGGCGAGACCAGCTATGAGAGGTTTTCAATTGCAGGTATTGAAGACTCCAATGAAAGTGTCGTTTGCTCTTCATCAACACCTAATTTTGAATTCTTATCCTTTATCATCCTGCAAGCCCGCCAAGAATCGTAATGTGTAGAATCCCCAACAAACCAACACTTGTGCTGGCCATTAGTGCAATCCCCAACAAAGAATAGCCCTACCACCAACTCCAACAACCCTACCACCAGCCACCTAAGCCACCAACATGCCCCCAACCACCTTCCTCCACACCACCACCAACACTCCTCCGCGCAACCATTGATGCCTCTTCCACCCATGTCTTCAGTGCAGGCCAAAGCCTGCTACCTACGATGGTGAGTCCATGGGACTAGCACTCATGTAGGAGGGGGGTAATGTTAACCGTCAGACAAACAAGGTGGAAAATTTGGAAAAGCTAAAGCAGAAGAAAAAGGCCAAGACAAAGTGAAACAGAAGACAAAGGCGCGCCAAGAAAAATCTAGAAACATAAGAAGCGCAGAAAAGTCCCAAACAAGGGAAAGGCGCACAAGGAAAAGCGCAAGTCAATACTTTTGTAAAAGAGAGCAAGCGCATCATGATTTAATTTAAGGAGTGCCAGGCTCTCACCCGTGCAATTTGTAAATGTAGATAGGCAGTGGAAAGGAAGCTAGTAAGATAGAAGGACAATGGGAAAAAGGGCCTAGGCCACAGCCGGCCATGTAAAAAAGGGGATAAGGGGATGACCGCCCAAAAGGGATTTAGGGTTTTGTATATAAAGTTAAAAAGTGAATGAGAAGCTCATTCTTGTGTATGGCCAAAAGTGTCTCTCCTCTTCTTCTTCTTCTTCTTGTTCTTGCTTGATTGAGCTTGTGCTTGAGAGAGGGAGTGTGAGAGTATGAGGGAGTGAGTGTGTGAGGGTGAGGGACCGGGGAGGAGAAGCTCTCCATCTTCTCCTCTCTTCTTCTCTTCTCTTCTCTTGTCTTTCTCGTGGCTATGGAGCTTGGAGCGTGGAGCTTGAGGATGGAGCTTGATTGAAGCTTGCACTTGGATCGTGGAGCTATCGGAGTGCACAGGAGAGGAGGTAACTCGATCGGCATGGAGGTAAGCTCACTACACGAGTAAGGTAGGCATTGCGCGTTGGCTATGTGAGAGGTAGCCATGGCCGCTCGGCTTGAAACGCTTGATCAATAAGCAGTCCGTAAGTCTCAAGGTAGAGCTTCCTATCTCCCCTTCAATTGTGGTTATTACTATATGTGTGGATGATTTGATCGTTATGGGTGATAGTGAGATAGAGATTAACCATGTGAAGGGTCTCCTCAAGACTGATTTTGAGATGAAGAATTTGGAAGAGCAAGTATTATTTTCTTCGCATAGAGATAACCAAGACTCTAGAGGGTATATGGTTATCATAGAGGCAATATACATCAAATATATTGAAGAAGTATGATATGGCTGATTCCAAGCCCATTTCGATACGTTTGGGTGTTAATGTTAAGCCTAGTGTACATGAGAGTGACTTCATTGAGGATGTCACTATGTATCAGAAGATTGTGGGCATGCTTATCTATTTAATGAACTACATAATTGGTTTGGAGAGTCAGTTAATGTAGCTTCCATGGAAGCCACATTTAGATACAGTGTGGTGCATATTGGGCTATGTCAAGTCCACATTGGACTATGCCTTATTCTATGGTACCAGTATACCATTGGATTTGCATGGTTATAGTGATGTAGATTAGGCTAGTAGTAATCCAGATAAGAGATCTACTAGTGCTTTTATGTTTTTCTTTAGGAGTGCTATTGTTATTTAGAGTAGCAAGAAATAATTGACAGTTTCATTGTCTAGTACTACAGAGACAAAGGTAGAGTACATATGTAGCTTAGTTATGCAAGACACTTAGTGATTTTAGAATGTAGGTGGATAAGAAGGTTATCATCTATTGTGATAACCTTAGTAGCATTCAATTGGCTAGGAACTTGGTGTATCATGCACATACCAAACATATAAAGGTCCATTATCATTTCATTTGAGAGCGGGTTTTGGTAAGTGATAATATCGACTTGGTTTATGTCAACACAGAGGATCAAACTACTTACATTTTCACTAAGGCCTTGGGAGCTGAGAAGCTTTAATGTTGTAGGACTATGCTTGGAGTTCATAAGCTAATGGTGAGCTCGAGGGGGAGTGTTGAGATGTCAAGCTCTACATGAGCTGGTAGCCACTACGCATCTTGGTGATGTGGTATGGTATTATTCACTCGTATGTTAGGTGACCAACATGAGGATACACAGGCTAATGTACAACTAGACTATACCCATGTGGTCCAGGCTGAATGGATTCACACTTAGTGACCACATGTATAAATGTTATGATACTTTCATATTAGTATTTTATCATGTTTTAGACTTAGTTCTTTTGTGTGGAAGAAGAAGAAGATAGAAGGAGAAGAAAATTTCAGCCTTATCTCTTTATGTGCTCATGTCTCTATTTTTTTGTGTGTGTGCTCTTGGTTTCTTCACCTCTCTCCCCTCTTATCTATTTTCAAGATGGTGGTTGGTGTACTGAAGAACTTGGTAGAGATGGATGAAATTGTTGGGATCGAAGAATTCTTATACTCAGATAAGGCCTTATCAAAGAGTGCAAATGGTATTGGTTTTCTAGTGGATGAGGAGCTGATGAATCATGATTGACATAGCCATTGATATTGAGGGAACTTCAAGGAGACCATTATATATGACTATTGCATGTGCTCATGCAACTAGGAGTTGGATTCAAATTTCAAATAAACTCGAAATATTGTCCCATAATTGAGGACCTATTTGGTGTGAACTTGTTGTGCTATAGGTCTTAGGGTGGCAAGTCATTCAAGCAGTCTCACATGCGAAAAGTTACCTATAAAAAAGTACAAAATAAAATTTCTCTTTTTGAATTTAAAAACATCCTTTTTGACACAAGCTCCAAAAATACCAACTCTATTGTTAAATACTTTTTTTTCAAGTCCTTTAAGAGCAAGAACTCATGTAAGCCTTCAATTTCCAGACATAATCTTCTCGTTATCTCCATCAAAGTTAAGCAAAGTCCTCCTATGCCTTATTGTAAGGAAAATCATAGTATCCATCGCGAAATCAAACTCTATAAGTGATCAATTAAACTCTTTTATTATCTAACTATCTTGTGAAATGTAATTTTTCTAGCCATGCTTGAAAGGTGGCTTCAAGAGAGCCGTTAAGTTACAATACAAAGCAAGGTAGATATAAGTAGTTGGATGCTACAGATAAAGGAGTATAGCCATGAGTTGCTTGCATAAAAGAGATGTTATAATATGAGTAGTGAGGAGAAGTACAAGGAGTTGTGGCTAGTATATTTTTCCATATAATTTCAAATTAGCATTAACAAAAAAGAAACATTCTACTTGGACCAAGCTAATAACTGTTGTAATTTCCAACTTTGAAGAAGAAATGTTGCCCTATTCTATGAGATCAAGATTACAAAGATCATCTTATTAACTAGTAGCTAGAAGATTATTGTTGAATGCCATATAGACATCAGTAGACATAGCTACTTAAAATACATGTATATTTAGATAGATATGGGAGACTACTGAAGGAATCATCATCATTAGTATACTCAGTCTAGTTAAATAAGACTAGTGAGGAGCAACGAGATTTAGAGAGACCGCTAACCATTAAGGCACTAATAATGCACCATATGTGAATATGGGTTCTAGAGGTTTCTATTGTAGCATGACATTTGGTGGCATAAAGAGCCACACACATACAAATGGTCTTTATTCTAATCACCAAGATCATCATGCCCTTCAAAATTTCCTTGATCAAGTACTCCCAATAGATATATACTTGATTTTTTCTTTGAATATACTTTTTATTAATATCTTTCCACACATCTTATATGTGTTTTGCTTATGTATTAGAAGCATTGAGAGTCTTTGCATCCAAGTTCTTGTATGGTAATGGAGATCTCATGTTTTCAATGTCTACTAGCTTCTGGATAAGGGGCCAATAGATTGCCACCTAAATGGACACCATGTAAATGACTCCTTATTGGACCTCATGTGCCCTCTTGACAATCAATATTTCTTGAGGGACACTTGGGCAAGGTGGAAAGTTTTTTTTATACCTACCAAATCGTTTAAAATAAAATTTAGATGATTTTATTTGAAGTTAGTGTGCAGCTTTTTGCCCCTACTTTTACTACACTCAAACCCTTTTGACTTAACCACATGGAACTCATACTATATTAGTAAAGTGGCAATGAAGTGACATTTGAATATGAAAGGAACAAGTGTGTATGTAGATAAGCATTGTATTCTTCCAACATTTGGCATCATCCTCTTGTCTCTCAATGGATTGACATCTTCCACTTGCACCTTATGCCATTATTCTTCAATCATAGGTGAGGCTTGAATTTTGTTGTTTGTTACTAGATTTTTCTATTCCTAATCATTTGCGTAATGGGGAAAAGTGAACTCCTTAATGTTATGTTTTCTACATATGATAGCTCATCACCATGATTGTCTTTAGTTCCAAGCTTGAATCAATCTCAGTTTCATGAGACTAGGATTCTTCTGAAAAGGGGGAAGATACATCTACTACTTATTATACTACACATTTTTTATCCTTTCTAATGCCAAGAGCTCTACTATAACCTTGGTTTCATCTGTTCCTTTTTTATTTAGTGCATGTCTCTCTTAGCTTTTATATGGACTTTAGGGTTAATTTTTGTTAATATTGTTTCAAGATTTAGATTGCATTTATTTAGAGTTTCTTAAGACCAAGATTTGTGACCTTGAATGCAAGTTTTTTTGTAGACTTAGATACAGGGACATAGTTGCTACTTCTTATTATCTTGGTAGAGATAGATATTTAGAGTGATTATATTGTTGTGTAGAGTTTGGGACATAAGGTGAAGCCTTCTATGTGAAAATTTAAATTTGGAAGGATTGCTAGCACTTATAAGCATAAATAAGAAATATGATGCCATTTGTGCATCATATCTCCCTACTAATTGCAATCCCATGAGATACATTTGGGCAAATGCAACATGAGGAAACCTTGGAAATTGACAAATGCATAGGATATACGTAATCATGGAATGTCATTGGGATAGTGCTTGTGACTACCAGGCATCTTCCATGGGTAAGATTGTGAGAAATGTGGAAAGTTTGTCTTGGGTTGGGGGAGATACTAAAGCTTGGACCTAGGAGGAAACACTAGGGTTTTGCATAGTCTATGAAAACAAATATCAATAAATGAACTCAAAACCCCAAATGAAGAATGAATGAATATAATCAATGAACAAGAAATGTAAGAGATACAATTTTTTCTCAAAGAGGGGAGGGCTTTCCAAAGGTAGTGTTTTTTGAGGGAGCTTACTAAGAGACTCTCGAGTCTATTGGACAATTGTACTCTAGCATATCTCAAGGCTAAGATACAAAACATATCTAGATGAGATCATGATGTGGCATGCTACATGATAGAGAAATAATAGTATTGGTTATTTTGGTTGGAGCATGTAATAGCATAGGGTCTCTAGGGGTAGGTACAAGCAACAACGAGCATCATATCCACATAGGGTAGTAGCATGCAAAGTAGGAAAAACACAATAGTGGTAGTATGGGCCTAAGTAGTTAACTAGTAATCATAAACTTGTTTTTGGGGCCAATAGTGTTGAGCTACTTCAGCATGGATGCAATGCCACTAGCAATAGCAATTACCTTTACTAACTCATGATTAATATGTGGCATAAAATTATTGAGATATTTGCAATCACACCTATTGTAGCCTCTTTGTATGAGGCAGTTCTGGGCTTAGGACATGCAGACATACTGAATCCCATATGCACAGAGAGGAAAACTGTAGCCATTCAACAACTATAAAGCATTGTACTTGACTACCACTTTTCATATAGAATGAATACAATTCCATGATGCTTTGTACTTTCAGTTAAGTGTCTCATCTTTGTCAGTCCATTACACAAGATTGTCTTTATGAGTCTAAGCTTCCATTCAACAACTATAAAGCATTGTACTTGACTACCACTTTTCATATAGAATGAATACAATGCCATGATGCTTTGTACTTTCAGTTAAGTGTCTCGTCTTTGTCAGTCCATTACACAAGATTGTCTTTATGAGTCCAAGCTTCCATCTTGGAACCTAATTCACTTGTGTAACAGTTGGTCTCTCCTTGTCTATGTCAACATGATTCTTGTCTTCATCTTGCATCCTCCATAGCTCTTGCCATGCTCTAGATCTGCGTATTTAACATGGTATTAGAGATCAACTGAGCATGTCCCAACTCTCCTTTCACTCATGTCAGCTCCTTTCCATCTTCACTCAGCTCAGTTTGAGTATTGGACCCTATCTCCAACTTCATTTGCATTCCTACCTTCAATGAAGCTTCCATGGCAGCCATAGCCAGCAACACCCTGTTAGCTTGAAGCTTTCATATCTCTCTCCACAGGCCAAATCTCTCTGAACTTCCTTCTAGAGAAAGGTTTCTCTACTTTCAGAGCTCCTCCTTAGCACCTCAATCATTGAGATTGGGAAACTATAGCTTCAACATTGCCTCTTTTCAGAGTCGCTACCATAACTGTGTCTGTGGACAACACCTACCTACCTTTGTTGGAGCAGCCATATCTCATCAATTAGGCCATATCTCTTCAAGATTTCTTCTCGAAAGTTGTTCTTTAGATCAAGGTGCAACTTCTTGGCACAAAAAATCAAGGAGATTGATGCACACCATGCTCGACATTTGCATTTTTCCAAATCTGGGCGTAGTTTTGATAGTGACCACTTTGAAGGCTTAGATCTCTCAACTCGAGAAAAATGAGTACAAAAACTCTTAGGGGGAGTTAGATCCATTAGTGAGGGTCCTCCATCTCAAAGGGTTTGAGCAAATTCGACATGTGGAGCTCGTAGGAGTTCATTTACCAGTCGCGTTGGTCCATGTTTTGACAGGACAGCCATAGCCACTTACCTTCAAGCTCATTTTTCCTTGATTTTCTCTCTCCTACCACTTAAACCAAGCCAAGGCCACTCTAATATGAAGTTTTGAGCAAGTATTTAACCATCAAATCAGCAAGGAGGGGAAGCTATGAAGAGTTTTTGAAGATCATCAAGTCAAACTCAAGCAACAAACATCAAATTTCAAACTAGCATCTTTTGATACTTCACTGCCATTGCTTGTGTCATTTGATAGATACAAAGATCAATTCATTGTTGGTTATTATCAGTCATTTGAAGCTGATTTCCATCATGGGAATGACCAAAATCAAGCCTTTTATGAAGATGCTTCTCATGAAGAGTAACATAACTCTTGTTGCTCAATTCAACTACATGAAAGACTTGTTTATTCCGCTTGAAGGGATGGATGGATTTACTTGTTTTGAAGAGAAATCGATGAATTTATTTGAATATTTTGCAGACATTTATGCTACCTCAAAGACAATGATACCTTTGCTTGAGGGGGACATGGACATAAAAACTGATGCAACTATTGTAAGCAAAATCAATGAAGAAGCAAATCAAGAGGACCAAAAGAACAAGAAGAAGAAAAATCATGAAGACTTTGAAGTGGCAAACAAAGCGAAGTACAAGTACAGGAAGCTAGACAAGAAGAACTGCCATGAATCAAAGATCTATGTCAAAAGAAATGCTAAAAATCACAAGGGCCTCACTGTCCTTGATCCTGTTTTTAATTGACTTTTTTTAGCCTTGTATTGCCTAGCCCAAATCTCTTTATCATAAGCTTGTAAACTCCTCATGTAGACTTGTATTACAGCCTCTGTAAGGCCCTTACTACAGCCTCTGGATGACCATCATGTTTGTGGTACCACTGTTAGCCTTTTCTACAATAGCCTTTGGTGTTTCACCATGTTTATGGTGTGCCCACACTTTGCATGTGTTACTTTCACTAAAGCCTCTACACATTTTATACTTTCTGATTGTGATTGAGGAGGGGTGTTGAGATATTTGCAATCACACTTATTGTAGCCTCTTTGTATGAGGCAGTTCTGGGCTTAGGACATGTAGGTAGACTGAATCCCATATGCACAGAGAGGAAAATTGTAGCCATCCAACAACTATAAAGCATTGTACTTGGCTACCACTTTTCATATAGAATGAATACAATGTCATGATGCTTTGTGCTTTTAGTTAAGTGTCTTTTCTTTGTCAGTCCATTACACAAGATTGTCCTTATGAGTCCAAGCTTCTATCTTGGAACCTAATTCACTTGTGTAACAGTTGGTATCTCCTTATCTATGTCAACATGATTCTTGTCTTCATCTTCTATCCTCCATTATAGCTCTTGCCATGCTCTAGATCCGTGTATTTAACAAAAATTAATCTAGCTTAACAAATCATCTCATGGCCATATGTAGAGAGAGAGAGAGAGAGAGAGAGAGAGAGAGAGAGAGAGAGAGAGAGAGAGAGAGAGAGAGAGAGAGAGAGAGAGAGAGAGAGAGAGAGAGAGAGAGAGAGAGAGAGAGAATAGAAAGCTGAAATCTGAATGAATGTTGGTTGTGTGATTAAACTAGCCAAATCTTTTTTTTGAGATCTATGGAGGGAAGCTGTATGATCTTTTAAATGAATGAAGGAAGCTTTGCATGAGGGAAGATGGTCACCAACAAGTTTATATTGTGGGCTTGAAGGAATTCCCTGTCTCAGATGTTGATCTTGTAAAAGATTATATTGAAAGAGGTAATGCGTCAAGGAGTACAGGATCACTTGGTGCCAATGAAGAGTCTTCAAGATCACATGCTATTCTACAGTTGGTGATAAAAAAGCATTCCAACAAGAAGGAAGAAAGGGGAGGAAAGCTAGTTGGAAAGTTCTCTTTTATTGACTTGGCTAGTAGTGAATGTGGGGCTGATACAATTGATAATGATTGCCAAACAAGGATTGAGGGTGCTGAAATTCACAAGAGTTTACTTGCTCTTAAAGAGTGCATTCAAGCAATGGACCATGAGCAAGGTCATATTCCTTTCAGGGAAAGTAAATTGATAGAAGTTTTACGTGATTCTTTCGTTGGTGACTCTCGAACTATCATGATCTCATGCATTTCTCCAAATACTTGCTCTTATGAGCACACCCTTAACACACTCAGATATGCAAACAGGGTGAAGGGTTTATCTAATAACAACACTTCAAAGAGGGATCCCAACCCAAATATAGTTGTGCAAAGTCAAAGGGAGCTGGCAACCAATTCTCCTCCATTGCTATCACCTGAAAGTTCTGATCAGATCATGAATAGCAAGGTTGATGAGACTAGTAAGAGACCTATTGATCAAGCAAACTGGCAAGGAGATTTTGATGGTTGGTCTGCACTAGCATCTACTCGGGGTCCTATAACCAGGAAAGACAATAGAACATCATCGTCCTCTAATGATAAAGATCGAGTCATTTTGAGGGATGGCATGTCTAATAGCTTCAATTACCAACGTGCTTCTTGGACTAACAGAGTTGACCAAGAGAGAGTTTCTCCTCCTAGAGGCAAAACTGTAATGGATGAAAAGACAAAAAAAATTGTGCATGGATTTTGACAGATGAAAGCAGAATTGATAAAAAATGTGCAGTAGCAAGAAAAGCTTCAAACAAGGAGGACATTGTTCAAAACATTTCCAATTCCAGGTCCAGGGATACTCCAGACATAGTGGTTTCTCAAAATGGATATGACGGTCATATAACTGCTATACTTGAGGAAGAAGAGGACTTAATTGCTGCCCATAGGCTGGAAGTGGAGGACTTGATGGAGAAAATGCACCAACAAAGAGACAATAGTATCTGCAAAAACAAATCAATCCTGGCTCATAGTTCCAGTTCCTTTTCTCACTCTTGGCATCTCCAAATGAATGCATTGAATGCTAATCTACAACGACAAGAAGCTCTCTGAGCTGTGAGCCACAGCCAACTGATTGAACAACACAGTCAGTTCATGTCTAAGTTGGATCGAGTGATCTCAACCATCTCAGTCACCAACATGCAAACCATGGCAATCAATGACAAACTTGCAGCCCTTACAACTCAAGTTGCTCAAATGGCTACAATTAAAAGGACGGATCAGCATGATTATGAGCAGCCACAAGGGCATTCTCATGGACATTTGGGTACCTTGACCACTGGCATGGTTTGGATGTGCAAAGGCAGCATCATGTGCCTATTTATGGTCAGCATGTATATGATGATTGTGCATATTTTGAGCAACAACATACATCTGATGACTATGTATGTTCTTATGAGCTACATTCTAGTCACATACATGGACAACTATCTAGACAACCTTATGTATATAGGCAACATCATGCAAATGTATATGAGCATGTACATGGGGAGCAACAACATTATAAGCAACGGAGTGATCGATATCATCAGCCACTTGATCACTACTATGAGCAGCATGTCCATCCTTGTGAGCAACATGATGCTTCTCATGAATGATGCCATGATGAGAGCATCTCATTGCACCTTCATGAGCAAGTGCCCCATCAGCCCAAGGCCCTTAAATTTGAATGCCCAGTGGTAGCCACGCATGTGGGACTCATGGACCTGAAATGCTTAGGGGTTGATCCAGTGATTGCCTCCTCATCTGCTCAAGTTCTACAAGGCACAATGGTTTCCAATGAGTTTATGGACAAGTCAATGCATGTTACCGTATGGGTCAGTAAGGATCTTGTGCCACCATCAGTAATTGAAGATGACACCATGAATTACTTCTATGATACAATAGATGCATTGGATCACAATTATCCTTTTGACCTTGGTGGTAGTATGGTGACCCATGCTTGTATGGCTGACCCTTATGCTCTTGATGCTTCTCATGTAGGTTATCCATTTGATCTCGGGGAAGGAATGGGTTTAGAAAAGCCCTATCTCGATTAACATTTCACCAGTGCAGCCCTCCCCTTACTTCAAGGTTGGAATTTTGATTGAGGAGTAGCTAAAATTTCCCTAGTTTGCACTGCGGACAACTTGCAGACAACACACTATTTTAAAACATTTTTTACCCTGCATTAATGACAGTCAAGTGTCACCTATATGGGCTGAAATGCTTCATGAGCTTCATTTTGACATGTCCCACGCCTCAATTAGAGCTGCCCATAGGGAGTTATGACTAGTTTTCTCCAGCAGGCCTGTTCTGGACAGCGTGTTGTCCACTGTTCGTCAACCCCTAATTGTCAAGAATTGGTGGCCAAACTCATAAGCTATCAACTTGCACATGTCGTATACATCATATACACATTTGTATGCCCCAATTCCACATGAGATTGTACTTCCCCATATCTATATTATCCTTTGTAATGTTGAACAGAGTAGTACTCTGCAACCCCCCTTTTGCTGTGAGCCATAAGTCATCTTTTTGTTTTTGAGGGAAAAAACCTTCAAGCTCGGGATGGAATGTACAAGAGTGGGGATAGATGGGTAGGACATCGGTTAGCATAGGAATACCTAGTTATATTGACGGGGTATATGAGGTGTTGAGAGACCCAATTAGGGCATCAATTTATGAATAATCAAGTCTCTTTTACCCTTCCTTCCAGCTTTCATGGCTTCCCTTCTCTTTCCCTCTCTTTTCCTATCTTTCTCTCTCTTCTGCTAGTCTTTCTCTCTCTTCTTCTCTCATCTTCTTCCCCTTTCTCTCTCCTCTCTGCATTCTCTTCCTTCTCTGCTTCTCTCTCCTAGGTCTCCTTCATTACAGATGCCTCAAAGGTGAGGGCCTCTCACTAGCTTGGGGAATGTGGAATAAAAAAGGACCCTTTAGATAAGGATTTTATCCCATCCCTATAATCAAATAATATTTGAGGTGGACCAATAGGAGAAGGGGCTATGTGCACATTTTATTCATTCACCTTTCTACCTTTGACCAAAACGTGTAGTATTTTGGAAGAGATAATGATTTTGGCATTAAAATATCAAAAACATCCTCATGGAAAGATGTTTCTTGAGGATTTTCAAATTTGAAATTTGAAATTTTTTATTTATAACTACCCCATTACCAAGGAACACAGCTCTTGTGACACATTGATATAGGCCCAACTCTATTTGCTAGCCATTAAGCCAATACTCATTGCACATAACAATGAAGAGTACATATGTTAGGTTGCACATGTAGAAATGGAACCCATGACCTGTAGCACATCGCACTATGCCATTATCACTAGGCTAGGTAGCCATTGGTAAATTGATATGTCACAAAAAGCTTTATAAGGTCAAATTTTGTGCCAAACCTTTTTTTTTCATTATAGAAACTTGGGTAAGTTACTCATAAATATAAGTTTGCATCACATGGGTTCAAACTAAGGTATTTTTAAAATATCATTTTTTTACATACAAAAGGATGTAATATAAAGGGATTATTTACAGATTGAATAGAAAAGGGTTATTTTTTATTCAAAAAAATTTCATAGATAAGTATATTTATAAATAGGTCTTGAATGCATGTGATGTAGAGGATATACATATAGTAACTTCCCCCAGTATAGAAACCACCTTGATTTTGTTCCAAAACCTCTTTGGACCCCCTTATGGCATAAAATCTCAAAATTAGAAAAAGAAATCCTATTCTGATTCATTTCTTGTGAGGATATTTTGGAGACCATATTTCCCCTAATGTTCAACATATTTAAATTGTTGCAAAAAGACTCATTGCTAAGGCCATAATGAAAGCTTTTATCAAGGGCATCCATGCTAAAAAGATCTATGAGACCATGGTAGAAAACACAATTTTGAATCACTCTAACATCAATGATATAATCAATGAGGTGATATGCATAGGATCAATAGCCTATGAGTACCAATAGTCCAAAGCTTCAAGTATAGTGGAAGCATAAGACCCAATCCCAAAGGAGATATATATCTACTCAACCCACCACATCCTATCAATGGAAAGTCCCTAGACATGGACACAATAACCATAGGTTGGGTACACCACTTCAATGAGTTCCTAAGGCCCTATTATGCACGCCAAGGGTACTAGTAAGGCTGTACATACCTCATACTCCCTAAGCAAACCATGCCCCCCTTGCATTCGCACTAATAGGAGTCAGTACCTCATCCAATGTAGGTCAACATGAGCACTCAAAAATGGGAAACACAGTAATAGAAACTTGCATTCCTACTTCATCTAAAGAAAAACCACAGAAAGATTGAGGAAATCCAACCTTGTTAGCAATGTCCTAGAAATCATCCCACTAGATTAGGCACAAGCCCTCCACATGATAGTTGCACCTAATGGTGAGAACTATAGATTTATGATGTTTATAGACCCAAGGAACCAATTGTGAACCCTGAATTTCCTCCTAAGTACCTATCCCAAAAAAAATTGAGTGCTTAAGATGACCACACATGATTCGACAATCACATTACAACACCCCTGACTACCCGGCACATGAAAAAAACAACCACAATATATCTTAGGCCCCAACCATTTTGCCTATTAAGCATGTGGGAAGTAGGTCCCATGCAATTTTGAATCTTAATCAATCTTGAAAGCCAAGTACATAAGCCTCATAGCTAGCTATTACTTAATTAACAATGTTCAGACCAAAGTGACTCTCACTCAAGAGCTCATAGTAGCTAATTGTGGCTTAACTAACAATGTTCAGGTTATAATGACTTGTAATCTTTTCATGACATGCACAACTCTCATAAAAAGCTATAACGTGGGTATCAAGACCACCCCCTCTGGCTAGAATGTGTTATGGAATTCCTAACCATGGCCAAAAGGTTTCTTTTGAAGGACCCAACAATGAAGCTTAACCACACAAAAGCAAGAAACAACATTGAAAATTATTGTAATATGTTGACCTGTATTGTGACCCATCAATCTAGGGATACCCATGCACATAGTATGTGACCACCTCCTGTAGCAATAAAGGATAGGAGATCATGGTACTTAATATAGAGAAGAGATAGAGAACCATGAATCTATTGATGAGCATGAGAAGTGAAAAATTAAGCAAAGAGGAGTAAAGTTGAGCTCATCTTCAAGAGATTTTGATGAAGGAAAAACACGAGTAGCGAATGATAATCAGTGCTACTAAAAAGATGTTAAAGAAAGAGTGATTTTTTAAAGAAGCTAGAATGAGGTAGAGCAAGGAAGAGTAACCATAGTGGATCTAGCAAAGAGACAAATTGCCAAAAGGACCAAATTCTCACAATAAGTAAAAAAGGGAGGATACCTCTAAGAAAGGGAAAGAGAAAATGGTAGAGGAATCACAATCTTCTAACCTAGAAATCCCTTAAGAATTGATGACACAAATAGGGAGCACAAAGGTACAAATCAATTAGCTCACCAATGCAAAACCAACTCCAAAATCCATCACTATAAACCAAGAAGATAGGCATATCCTAATGCATCCTTCAAGAGTGAGTCAAAAGTGCAAAGGAGGCTCCCATAGAGTAAATCCTAGCAAGTAGATTGGGAGCTCTAGAGTGGTTGTGTAGAGAATTTAAAAGGGATAGAGCCAAAGTAATAAAGGCCAAATAAGAACTTATGAAAGACTAGATGAGACCCAAGATGCCTATAAGAATTTCCTTGTGGAATCTAAAGAGTAAGTACAAGAGCTTTAAATACAATTCCAAGACAGAGACTCATAACTTTAAGAAAAAGACTCAGCACTTTAAAAAAAGATAACACTTAATGTTAAGGAGCAAGAAGCGAGATGATGTGAAAACAATTGTTAGAAATAAATAACCAATTGCTTGATGTCACACTCTATCTAGCTCAAGAGAAGGAAAATAAAAACCTTACATGAGGGATGGGAGGTTGTATATATAGGCCTATGTTGAAATGACTATATTTTTCGTTGATTTTTGTTGATTTTTGGATGGTTTTTGGTTAATATGAGGGTGTGGTGATTGATTTTGGATGATTTTAGAAGTGTTTTGGGATATTTTGAGTATTTTTGGGAGAGTCACGATGGTTTTTCTTGAGATTTGATGTTCTAATAGGTTCTATGATGAGTCTATTTGGTTATGTTAGGCCCATTTTTCCTCTATTTTGATCTATTTTCTTTCTGTTTGTGAGGTTGAGATTGTGAATAAGTCTTTTGAGGAATGATTGAGAGTGTATTGAATGTTTTTTGATGGTTTGAAGTGGTTTTGGTTGAAGCTACATGGTTTTTATGCTTTATGTTGACCCTCTCTCGAGGTTTTGTAGAGCCCTTGTCTTTGTTTTATTTCTGTTTTATTTGCTCTGTGAATGTTCTGTGGGATGGATGTTTAGCTAGGGAATGTTTTCTTTGAAGAGGAAGAATGAAAGCTCAAAATAGCTTGAAGAAGGAGAAGAAGTTGCTGAAGAAGACTTGAAGTGAAGACTACAATGATAATAATAGTAGTGAGCTCTCAAGGAACACTGTAGTAGATGTGGTGACTCTTCATATCAGACATACCTCTTGGGAGGGGCATCCACGGCCAAGAGAGAATTATTGAGGACTATTTATTGTAATTCCAATGTACTATTGAGTGAGGATATGTGTGAGAGAGATCAAGTGTGAGAGATAGTCATTATTATGCTAAAAAACATTGTATCTATATTCAAAGAAGACTATGAGGACATTGAAGATGAATACTATGTGATGAAATTTCATTCAAAGTGGAGCATTATTTTGTATTTTTGTGGTTATTTGGTGGATTTTAAGAAGAATATGAAGAACGTGATCAAAAATTTTAAAGATAAAGTTGTGGGAGATTCTTGCTATCATGATGCGTGAAGATTTGTTGTGTGTTTGATGTTCTTTGCCATGTTGTGGTTACATAAAGGATGAAAACAAGCTTGTTGATATATATAAGCTAGATTTTCTTGTAGTAAGATCTGTGTTTCCTTGGTGTTCTATTGAGAGCTTCAGCCTAATATAGGAGACAATAGTTGCTAGCGTGAGAGGTGTTGTTAGCCTAGTAGAAATGAGACTGCATGCTATATAAGGAAATACTAATGAATATATTTCATGACCTAGGAATAGCATTATACATTGGCAGTCAACACATGGTCTAATTGGAAGCATACAAATATGTCATGGCTAAATGGTGGAAACTTTTTTATGAAGCCATACTACTATCCCACACTCCATATACAGATGATCCTATTGAACTCAATGCTAAACTAGGATTAATTTTTGGAACCTTGGAGGGCATGGAGAAAATCTATGGGATCAATATAATGACTATGGAGCAAACTATGGAGGACTTGGTCCATCATTTGGGGAAGTAGAAATGTTATGATGATCAAGAACTAAAGGCTTGATCTACTGCAATAAAAAACAATCCACCTTGAAACTCCTATGGCTATTGAATCACCAATGCATACGAGGCCCCCTAAAAATCTACTAAAGCTAAAAATTTGAAGATGTTGTAGATATAAAGGGCACAGTCTTATAAGGTGATTAAGTATTCTCTTTCCCCTAATCTCCTACCACAAGAAAAAGAGGAAAATGCAAAAGAAGTTATGAAAAGGTACCAAGGAAGACACAAATTAGGTACCTTAGGGATAGTCTTTGACTTCAAGACAAGTCAAAAAGGCAAGTTCAAAAGGCCACTATGCCTATGCACAATATGGTTGTTCACATGGGTTTCTTACAGCATAGCTAGTAAGTAACTTGACCCATTATATCTCACAACCTATTTTAGATCTTACTATGCATAGGGAAGAAAGGGTAAATATCTCAATCAAAAACCAAGGGAAGCATGGCCATGTCAGCTAGAGTAGTGATACCATATCCTTGAAAAATAACAAAAGGGAATGGGAAGCATGATAGGTATAACTTTGCTCGGATTTGGAATGTAAGGGCCATCCACACATATAAGACCTACCATGGGAAGCATGGCAGGTACAAATTTCCTAGGATTTAAAATGTAAAGGCCACCCACATAAATGAGACCTACCTATTCTAGCCCTTAGATCTAGTATTATCATTTAGTCATTTGTGAGAAAATTCATAAAATTTTTGGATCCCTCCTCCATCAAATGTGCAACTACCTCAAACTCCTAATAAGGCAACTGCAACAACCAATTATACCATATGAAGGACCAGGTGTAAACGTCCCTTCTTCCCCAAGTCATCCTTACATGTGCATGAATCCATAAAGAAATACCTCCTTGGTAAAGGATTCCTCCAAAGAGCACTTACCCACTTCTTGAGTAGTATTCTACCTTTCACATAACTGATTATATTCAAGTCAGAAAAAAAATTAATGAGAGAAGAAGAAAAAGAAAAAGAAATTAAAAAAGAGAGATAAAAGTACATCCCACTTTCATGACACTAGGGGTCCCCAAGTTAGAATCATTTGATGGCCTTAGTCACATAACTCGGATATATAACATAGGCTAAGTCCATATCCTATGTATGCACTAAATAAAAGAGAGGCTATGTGTAAAGAGACTTTTGGGTCAAAGGCTATCTATCACTTTAGTAAGATACTTTGTGTGTATCTTGTTGAATATAAGTAAGAGAAGATTAAAGAAGAAGTAGAATAATAATACTTGAGCATCCATATCTTGAGCATCTCCCTTTCGTTGTGCATCCATATTGATTTTGTTCAATTCATATCCAACTCGGAGTGTAGGAGTGAAAGATCAAATCAAGGATATGTTTGACTACAAATCCCTCTAGTTGCTTCATGTATATCTCTTCCTTTAAATCACCGTTAAGAAAAGCAGTTCTCACACCATTTTCTGAACCTTCAAATCAAACTCAACAACAAAAACTAACAAGCCCCGAATACTAGTAATATGAACAACATGTGAGAAAATTTCCTGATAATCAACTCTTGCAATTTGCAAGAAACCTTTGGTAACTTGCCTTGCTTTGAATTTGTCAAATGTTCCATCTGATTTTGTTTTAGTCTTATAAATCCACTTACATTTAATAGCAGTACATCCATGTAGTAACTCACTTAACCTATGTACCTTTAGAGAGAAGAGATTCATACTCAACTTCCATGGCCTCCTGCCATTGTTCCTTTTGTGGAGATAACATGGCATCACTATAAGAGACAGGGTCTTCAAAAATATTGAGAGCATTCTTAAGAATATCAGCATCATAAACATGACATGTACCATGCTCATTATCAATTGAAAGATCAACATAAAGATCAATGACAAGGTCATCATCAACAATAATAGGTGCACATTGTGAATCTTGATTTGAAGAGTCAATATCATCCCTTGAAGGAGGTTTATCATCATATAGAAAAGGAAAAGAAGTGATTAATGACTTTGTATCATCAACATCCTCTAGTGACCACGTTTGCCCAACATTCTCCTAAGACCATGTGCTGCCCATAAGTTGCTCATTGAAAATAGCATCACAAGTTATGATTACCTTCTTGGAAGATGGATCATAAAACTTGTATCCCTTAGAAAAAGTTGAATATCCAATGAAAATAACTTTCAAACATGGAGGATCAAGTTTTCTACAAGTCTCTTTGGGTACATGAATATAAGCAATACATCCAAAAGTTTGAAAATATGAAATAGAAGGAGTTTCACTTGTCCAAGTAGTAGTCGGTATTTTACCAGCAGGAGCAGTTGTAGGTAGATGATTTTGCACAAATACTACTATTAAGACTGCTTCAACCCCGAAACATCGAGGTAAGCTAGCATGAATGAGCATACATTGTATGGCATTGAGAATAGTCATGTTTTTACATTCAGCAATACCATTCTATTGAGGAGAGTAGGGAACCATATATTCATGATGAACACCCTGATTATTATAATAATCATCAAAATCATTTGAAATGTATTCTCCGCCATTATCACTATGAAGTTTCTTGATGCGAATATGACCACTATGAAGTTCTGCAACTTTTTGATATTTCTTAAAAGATAATAAAGCTTCTGATTTGTGTTGCAAGAGAAAAATAGTGGTGTATCTTGAGAAGTCATCAATAAAAGTCATGAAATACCAATATTGAGATTTTGATGGAGGAAAAGGTTCACAAATATTAGCGTGAATAAGATCAAGAATATCTCTAGAATGAGTTGTGGTGGAAATGGAAAAGGGTTTCCAAAAATGCTTTCCAAGTGTACAATATTCATAAATATCCATATGAGGATGAGCTTTGAATTCCATACCTTGAACAAGATCATGCCGATAAAGATCAACAAGCTTTGAAAAATTAGAATGAACAAAGCGATGATGCCATATTTTGTTGTTAAGATTTCCAGGAGCTATAACGACATTTGCAACATCTTCATTTAAAGATAACTAAAAAAGATTACTATTTCAAGGAGCAACATCTATGGTTTGGCCATCTTTCTCAATGCGACACTTGGTATGGTCAAAACCGACAAAGAGACAAAGATCCACAAGTCTTGCAACTGAAAGAAGATTCCTTTGTAGATTTGGGACATGTAAAAGTCCACGTAAAATTCTTGTTGAAGAAAGAGTACCAAGATATAAATCACCTATATCTTTGACTTGGCAGGTTGTGTCATCAACAAGATAAACCAATTTCTTGATAGGAATAGAATGATAATTATATAGCCAATGGGGCTGATATGTCATGTTTCACGTAGCTCCAGAATCAATAATAAAAATAGATCCATCATGAACATGAAGTATCCTTTCCAAAGAGAGAATAACTCACACAATTTGCTTCTTCAGTAGTGTTTTCATGTGTAGCAACATATGATCTATTATGATCTGAATCAAAACTCCTCTTAAATCATAGATGGGTTGGATGATCACTCTTTTTGTAGTAGTCACCACAAGGAGAATAATCTTTGGATAAACGTGGTTGTTTATTTGTAATACCATGTTCTTCATCATATTGTTTTTCCCAACAATCATTTGTAGTGTGACCATTTCTATTGCAATAAGGACATGTCTGTTAGGAAACTTGAGACGAGAGAAGTTACCACCACACGACTCCTACGTGTAGAGCGTGGAAAGAGACACCTTTGAGCAAGTAAAGCTTGGTCGATTTGTTCTGATTGTGTGTCCTCTTGTGAGATCATAACCGTTTCTTGATTTGTTTAGTGTTGCTCATATCGTTTGTTGTGAATGTTCAATGAAAGATATAAAATCTTGATCAAAATTGATCCCATCTTTGTTAGATAATATGGTAACAATATTATCATAAGTAGGATCCTTTAAAGTATCAAGAAATTGTGTTACCAATTTCTTTCATGGAATACCATCACTAGCAGCAACAAGCTGATTAAGAATGTTCTTAAGGATTCGATATGTGTTGTCATAGAAGTTTCAATGTTGTATTGTAACTCAGTGAGCTAACTACAAAGATAAAGTATTTCTATAATAGATTTTTTCTCAAAATTTGCTATCAAATACTCCCACATAGCTTATGAGGTTGAAAGATTACATACATCAAGTATAAGAGATTCTTGAAGAGTACAACAGATATATCGACAAGTTGTTTTATCATGTCTAACCAACTCATTATAAAGAGTTTGCCACTCTTCAAAGATAGGTCCTTTAGTTACAAGGGTATTATCATGAGCCTAATCAATTGGTTGAGGTGAGCATTCATAATTACCAAGAACAATATCATGTAACGCAAGTCATCGCCTTCAAGAATTAGCAGCATCTTTACTTTCCACCCAAGGAATCATTGTCCTTGAAAGTGAGGAATGAAACATTGTCCAGAAGGAAATTTGGTGACAATTATCGAATTTGACATAGCTAGCTAAGAGAATACTTACAATATAAGTTCACAGAATATGCACACCATATATGAAAGGATGAGACACAAGTGCAGTACAACAAATCGTATGCAAAAGCTACACTGTAAGGAAAGACCTTTAGTTTAAAAAAAAAACTCCAAAAGAAAGAGACCCAAGATAGACGAAACGTGGGCAAGAATAAAGCAACCCAAAATAGGCAAAATGTGTGAGAGAAGAAATCAGTCCAACATAGACGAGAAATATGAACAACGCTCAAAATATTATTACTTTACTTTTTGGCCAAGAATAGATTATGATTTGACTAATTTTGGTAGAAACATAGAAACACAAGAGTGAGTAATCGTGACAAAACCTGTGTCATAGAAGTTTTGTACGAAAAACTATTATCCTATTTGTTTTCCTGTTTCAAGTCCGTTTTACCTGAAGTGACATAACTTTTGATACAAAACTCAAAATTGAGCATGGATTTGATAGGAAGAAAGCTTGTGAGTCCTAGCACATTACAAAAACTGATTTTCTTGAGAAAGGTGTTTCCTTAAGAGTTTCCCAAATAGAAAATTTTAGGGTATCCAAACAAGGCATATGTACAATTCAACATATATGCAATCTAAATGATGATCGATGATGATTGAGTAAACTTCTTCTATGCTTAAAATTCAGAACATAAGATGCTTATAATATACACAATACATCAAATTTAAGCATGAAAAGGACATGAATCAATAATTGAAGAGATACTACATAGATATACTTCCTGATTATCTTCTTCAAGGAATTGGTTGTAGTCGAGGAGGTTGTAGTTGATCATGATAGTTCTGATACCATATTGAAATGTGGAGAGAGAAGATATGTAGTGACACGAGAGGGAGAGAAGAGACACACCATATACACTCCCAAATACTACTTCATATTGATCACAATCTACATATATATAGATGAGACCTAGTCTAAATAGGGTGAGCTATATATAGCTCAAACATTTTCTTCTTGCCACTTTAATAGAATGCAAGTTTGTTTCTCTGAAGAAGAACCAAATTTAGCTCCCAAAATTTGTACTAAATAGTATAAATTTTTTCTACTTCAGAGTACCAAGTTTAGTATTGAATAGCTAATATCACCATAGAAGTGGTTGTTAATAATAGTGGATATTATACAACTTCTAAACATTGGAAGCTAGGATGAATTATAAAGTACATAGAATATCACATGTGAACTATGACGAGTCATATATTTGGGGGCTCAAACTTATATGAATAGCCTTCCATTTAAATAAAGTAATTATCCACTAGTGGTGATCATCTTTAACATCAACCATTGGATGTTGCCTACCAAATGCTGGTGGGTAGGGATCTTTTGTTGGAGGTGCTATATATAGCTCACCCTATCTAGACTAGGTCTCACCTATATATATGTAGATTGTGATCAATATGTGATAGTGTTTGGGGGTGTACATGGTGTGTCTCTTCTCTCGCTCTCGTGTCTCTACATATCTTCTCTCTCTACATCTCAACATGGTATCAGAGCTATCATGATTGACTACAACCACTTCCTTGAAGAAGACAATCAAGAAGTATATCTATATAGTATCTCTTCAATTCTTGATTCATGTTCTTTTCATGCTTAAATTTGATGTATTGTGTTTATTGTTATGAGCATCTTATGTTATGAATTTTAAGAATAGAAGAAGTTCATTCGATCATCATCGATCATCATTTAGATTGCAAATATGTTGAATTGCAAATTATATGCCTTGCTTGGACACCCTAAAAGTTTCTCAAGAAAACAAGTTTTTGTGATGTGCTAGGACTCACAAGCTTTCTTCTTATCAAATCTTTGCTCAATTTGGAGTTTTGTGTCAAAAGTTATGTCGGTTTAGGTAAACTAGACTTGAGATAGAAAAACAAATAGGAAAATAGCTTTTCGTGTAGACTTCTATGACACAAGTTTCGTCACGATTGCTCACTCTTGCATTTTTGCATTTCTGCCAAAATTAGCCAGATCGTCATCTATTCTTGGCCAAAAAGTAAAGCGATAATGTTTTGAGCATTGTTCATATTTCTCACCTATGTTGGGTTGATTTCTTCTCTCGCATGTTTTGTTTATTTTGGGTCCCTTTATTCTTGCCCACATTTCATCTATCTTGGGTCTCTTTCTTTTGGAGTATGCTTTTTGAACTAAACGTCTTTCCTTATAGCATAGATTTTGTGTACGATTTGTTGTGCTACACTTTCATCTTGTCATTTCATATATGGTGTGTCGATTTTATGATCTCATATTGTACGTATTCTCTCAGCCAGCTATGTTGAATTCTATAATCATCAATGGATTTCCTTCTGGACAACATTCTATTCCTCGCTTTCAAGGACAAGGATTCCTTGGGTGTAGGAAAGTAAAGATGCTACTAATTCTTGAAGGTGATGACTTGCATGATATTGTTCTTGGTAATTATGAATGTCCGCTGCTCAACCAATTGATCAGGCTCATGATAATACCCTTATAACTAAAGTGCCTATCTTTGAAGAATGGAAAATTATTTAAAATGAGTCGATCATTAGATGCAACAAAGCAGTTGGTCGATATATTCTTTCTACTCTTCAAGAATATCTTATGCTTAATAAATACTTTATCTTTGTAGATAGCTCACTAAGTTACAATACAACATCAGAATGATAGAACATATTGAATCATTGAAGAACATTATCAATCAACTTGTTGCTGCTATTGTTGGTGTGATGCTATTCCATGAAAGTAATTGATAACACAGCTTCTTGCTATTGTGAAGGATCTTTCTTATGATAATATTGTTATCATATTATCTAACAAAGATGGGATTAATTTTGGTCAAGCTTGTATATCTTTGATTGAATATTCACAATAACATAAACGATGGCACACAAATCAAGAAACATTTATGATCTCACAAGAGGATACACAATCATAACAAATCGACCAAGCTTTACTTGCTCAAAGGCATCCCTTTCCACGCTCTACATGTAGAGTCATCATGGTAGTAACTTCTCTCATCTCGGGTTTTGTAACATACATTGTTCTTATTGTAATAGAAATAGTCACACTACAAATGATTGTTGGATAAAACAATATGATGAAGAACATGGTATTACAAATAAACAACCACGTTTATCCAGAGATTATTATTCTTGTGACTACTATAAAAAGAGTGAACATCTAATCCATCTATGTTTCAAGAGGCATTTTTAATTTAGATTATAATAGAGCATATGCTACTACACATGATAACACTACTGAAGAAGCAAATTGTGTGAGTTATTCTCTCTCCAGAAAGGATACTTCATGTTCATGATGGATCTCTTTTTATTATTGATTCTAGTGCTATGAAAAACATGACATATCAATCCTAATGGTTACATAATTATCATTCTATTCATGTCAAGAAATTGGTTATCTTGCTCATGACACAACCTATCGAGTCAAAGGTATAGGTGTTAACCCCGATATGAAACAATAAAAAGAAAATCCAAAAAAAAAAGGAACAATGCGGAAAAAGTCAGCCCGACAAATAGAATAAGAGAGGAAGGACCAAAAGTGCAAAAGGTCAAGTCGAAGGCAAATGTGCATTTTAAAATGCAAAGGTATCACCAAAATTTTGTAAAAGAGTACCAGGCTCTCTCCTGTGCAAATTGTAAAGTCTAGATGGGCATAGGTGAAGGGATAAGGAAACTAGAAGGGAATAGGGAAAGAGGACCTTGGCAAGATGTCGGGTCATATAAAGAAGGGGATGGATGCCCAAGGGATTTAGGGCTTGTATATAAACTCAAAAAGTGAATGAGAAGCTCATTCTTTGGTGTGTAGCTAAAGTGGTCTCTTCTTCTTCTTCTCTTCTTCTCTCCTTCTTGTTTGCTTGTGTATGCTTGAGAGAGGGAGTATGAGAGTGTGAGGGAGTGAGTTTGTGAGGGTGAGGAACCGTGGTGGAGAAGCTCTCCATCATCTCCTCTCTTCCTTTCCTTTCCTTTCCTCTCCTCTCCTCTTCTCTTCTCTTCTCTTCTCTCGTGCATGGCTATGGAGGATGGAGCTCAAAGGAGGAGGCTTGAGGTTGGTTGAGCTCGCATCTCAAATCATGGAGCTAATGGCTTACTTGAGGGAGGAGACCACTCATTCACGTATCAAGGTAAGCTCACCACACCCCCATAGGATCAAATGCATGTCAACTAGGTGAGAGATAGCCATTTATGCTTGCTTGAAACGCTTAAAGCAATAAGCAGTCTGTGGGTCCTTATGAATGAGTGTGGGCTCCCACTTCATTTTGGTTGCATTTCTGAGACAAATAGATTCAATCTTAAGCACTTACGTGCTTCAAATTGAGCATCGAAGTAGGGTTTCATCCCCAAATTGGTGCTTAATATATGTAGGATCTTTGGGATTTTAATATTCAAAACAAGTAAGTATTTTGAGTTTTTGATGAGTAGACAAGTAGGATATATAATTTTAGTATTTGGATTTTGATTTTTGTTGCATTTAGAGTAGGATAGGATGATCAAGGAATTGAAGCGAATCACTTTAGGGTTACTGTAGTAGAACAAATCCAAACAAGGCATAAACAAGGAAAAAATGGGAAAAAAGAGTGTTTGAATGTGTTGATGTCACGAGGAGAGTGATTAAAGAGGTGAAGGCTGAGTAGGATAAGGGTTTAAGACCCTAGAGAGCAAGGGTAAAGCTCATTTTCACCTACAGTATTGAGAGAGAGAGCTTGAGAGAGCTTGAGAGAGAGAGAGAGAGAGAGAGAGAGAGAGAGAGAGAGAGAGAGAGAGAGAGAGAGAGAGAGAGAGAGAGAGAGAGAGAGAGAGAGAGAGAGAGAGAGAGAGAGAGAGAGAGAGAGAGAGAGAGAGAGAGAGAGAGAGAGAGAGAGAGAGACCTAGAGCTCCCAGCAGATTGATCATCTTCTACATGCGTTTTTGGTGCATACCAGGTATATACAAACCTTACCCCTTGTCTATTCTTTCTTTCTCAAAGGTTGTGTGATCTAGCATGTCCAAAAACGTTGTCATTGATTTGATTTTTGCATCGACTGGAACCACACCCATCAGAATCAGACGCAATTGACAAAGTCTGATTCCCAGAATCAGACTTGAACCATCCGATTCTGGATAATCGAACGGTTTGATTTTGATAATTGAACCACTCGGACACCATCTAGCTTGTTTGATCGGACACGTGGCTTATTAGATTCAGACCATCAAACAATCGGACAATCGAGTGATCGGCCATCAGCCACTCGGACCACCTACAATTGGATGTGAAAATTGGATGGACCATCCTCACATTGACGTTTGATTCTAAGGATCAAAAATTAGAAAATTGGACCAAAAACCTGAAAGCTAAAAATTGACAAATCTAGCACATCCTGGGCAAAGCAAAACACCTCCCACAATAGGGGAATCCTCTAAAAGCCTTACATGTACACTTGACCTTAGAAATTGCAATTGGATAGTTGGAGATTGCCACTAATAGTCACGTTAGCTTTTAGCCCCTCTTAAGGCCATAAATTGACCTGCATATCCCAATTAGATTGATTGAGCTAAAAGACGTAGCACAGACTCTAGAGACTAGTGAGAGTAGCTAGCAACTAAGCCTAAAGCTATATTCGGCCGAGAACATAGACGAGAGTGCAGGAGCTCTATTTAGCATTTTGCATCGCATCCCATATTGTTTGACACTTGAAGTGCACTTAAAAAAATTGAAAGCTTGATTTCACACCGTGCACGAAAAGAGTACCATGCACACACCAATCGAATGTAAATTGAGAGCTGTCTGTAAATAAGAAGGAACCCACTCAGACTTAACAAGCAGAAAGAACCCACCAATAGGAGATGATCCTCAGACCTAAATGAGTGATCAAGAATCCCAATTTGTAGGACCAAGAGAGAGACTCGACATAGAAAGCCGGGCGCATAGAAGGATCGACACCATTGGAGGTGCAACATTGCCTGCCTTAATCAAAAATCTTAACTTGGGAGATTTTCTAGTCAAAATCGAGCAGAGAGTGAATAAATACGATGCACACACCAGGGTGGACCACCACAGTAGGCCATCGGAGGACATCATAGCAGACCTCAAAGAGGAGAGGAAACTAGAGTGAAAAACCTTGTAAAGCATAGCAGTGTACAACTGGGATTAGCAAGCTAGGAAATTGTGCCAGGACATAGAGATGTGGAAAGTCCTTAGCCCTAATGAATAGGAACCTAATAGGACCATATGCAAAGAGAGAGAGTGTGCTAGAGGTAGACCTAACACTAAGAAAGCTTCTCACAAAGTGGCTCATAGACAATACATCGATAGAACAAGGAAGTGCATCAACACTGGTGACCTCATTGCTTATAGGATTAGGAGCTACCCATGGATCCAAGAGCCAATTGAAAATCCATGTAGTTGCAAAGCAGTTAGATAAATGCCAACTTGACAACGACCCTTATAGCTTCGTGGAGCAATTTGAGCATGCCTACGAGGCCAATGGCCTCACCGATCTTGCTCATTGCTTGTAAGCTTTTGGTCTATACCTAGGCAATAAGGGTAGTACATGGTACACAAGCCTAGACACTGCAGAGCGTAACAACTTTAACAACCTCAAGAGACTCTTTATTAAGAGATTCTCTAAGGCTCGCTACTTCAATAATCTCATAGTGCGGCTAATGAACATTAAGAAAAAGGACAAAGAAGATATCATGGACTATGTTACCCATGTGCGGAGTCTCTTTAAGAGAATCCCAACTAACGAATGACCCACTGAGAGAGCGATGTCCATAGTCTTCATCAATGGAATTCATAGCAAGGAACTCTACAAGGCCTTGATAGGAAATTCTAGCCTACAGAGAGATGCACTAACTAGGGTCTTCAAAGAGGCCATATGAGTGGACAACCAGCTCAAGAAGAGGAGCTCTGGGAGCTCAAATCAAGATGATGCCAACTCTAAAACCTCAAAAAGGGCAACTGTATCTAGCAAACGATCAATTTCAACCACTCAGGACAAGGAAAAAAGCATTGACCAAAGTTAAGAGCTAGTGGAGATGAAAATGGAGCTAGCCAGACTACAAGAGATGATGAGAAGACCTATGTGCCAACATGTCCAACGTATGTATTGTGACAAAAACCACCTTTCGACTGAGTGTTAGGACCCTAGGTCTCAACCTTGCACCAATTGCGGTAGGTTTGGTCATGATGGTGTGCATTGCATGCTACCAAGGAGACTTCTATACTCACAACCTTATAACTAGCCATACCTAGGGAATAGGCCTCTAAATTTCTTGGGGAGAGAAGCGCCATTAGCTTTTCTAGTACCAAACGATGTGAAACCAACCATTCCTAGGATGGAGATCAATTCCACAAGCATACCTAGGCCACATGGACCATCGAGTGATACTCTAGTCCACTATGTGAGGAGGAGACAAATGATAAGGAGCCTTATGTGAACCCTTACGTCTTGTACCATGAAGAGGTAAATCTAGTTCTCACGGACTATCGACTAGTGACGCGATGATAGCATTAGGAAGAGAAAGAGACAAAGGCTTAGGAGGGCAAACCCAAGAGTTGATTTCATATTAGACTTGCGATCACCCGGGACACATCTCTTCGCACTGCCCCAAGAGGGAGCAAGCCAACCAAGATAAGATTGACCTTAGATATGCAGAGAGTGTGGAGTCACTCACCTCTTTGCCGATTGCCCCAGACGGACACCACCCTCTAGTTTGACAATCATACCTTCAGTACCATTGGGGCTATTCGGAGTCGATACACTCAACGGAGAGGCCATGCTCATCCTGTTGCATATTATGACTTGAGCATAGACAAAGCAAGCCAACATGTCACTAATAGGGCCCAGTAACCTACACGGAGGCTCGATACGGAAGAAGAGCCATAGGCAAAGGAAGAAGAAAACCGACGTGAAGGTCATGCTTAAAACCGAGAGCTCAAAATATACTACCTGTTGGAAAGAAAGTCATAGACGCAGAGGCAGAGATATTTTCTCCAAGGACTACTGAGAAAGGGAGTGCTAAGATCTTAGGGGAGACCGCTATAAGAAATCATCTATATAATGTGTGTTCAAAAGATATTAAGAAATACCCTTTCTTTATATGCTATAAATCCTTAAAATGAGCCCTTTTACTTTACTAAACTTATTAATTTTTTAAAATTATAATTAAAATATCCCTTTTGTAAATATAATCTTGTAAATTTTACTAAATATAATACCTTTTCTTTTGAACTCCCATGGTATCTTACATGTTCTATAAGGTGGACTCCCCAGGGCTAAGATAGGGGAGTACCCCAATCTAAAGGCGCCAACTCAAAGCCATAGAAAAGGTCAAGGACTGGGTGAGAGAAGCCCAAGAACATCTACAAGATGCTGAGCCCATCTTGGAGGACGAGATCGATGACCTCTCTTGCATAAGCATTCTAGTCTCACCCACCTGATCAAGAGATGCATCTGCACCTCAAGTAGTGCTGCCTAGAGAGAGCTTGAATGCCAAGAGCCAGAAAACTAGTCAAGTCCATTGGCCAGGGAGCATAGAATTAGGAGAGAAGCAAGTAGCTAACAATCTTTTGACAATGCTAGTGGCCACCCCTACAACTCTAACCTTAGGAGACGTGCTTAGGCAGCATCCAACACAATGGTAAGAGTTAAAGCAGTGGGTAGAAGGATTGCTAGGACAAATAGTAGTTGACTTGCAAGACCGCGGTATAGTAATGCAAATACTGAGCTTGATGCTACACTCACTGCCTAAGTCATTGCTTGTTAATGCTTTCTGGGAAGGCATAGAGATGCACGCAATCTTTCTGGTCCTAGCTCTAGGTGATACCATAAGGAAAGAGATTGTAGACATGGGGGCAAGAGTCAATATGCTTAGCCACGCAGTGCTCCTGGCATGGGGTAACCTACCTGTTAAGAATGCTAGGTTCAATGTTACATTGGCTAACAGAATGAAAGTAAAGCCATTCGCAATGCTGAAAAATTGACCATTGAAGATCGTAGGAGTCCAATTATCTCTAGGCTTCATAGTCATGAAAGGAGTGGACTACGATATCCTGTTAGGCTGACCCTAGATGCACAATGCACAAGCCATAGAAGACTGGGGCGGTGGTTTGATCTTTCTAGACAATTGAAGGAAGCAGTGAGAGTGGAGATGGACACTTGGAAGGCTACACTAGTCAACCTAGATACCATCTTTGCCATGCTGAAGGGCGACACTCAGATTAGAAGATCTTATAGGCTGCTAACCAAGTATATCCCTTGCCTAGAGGATGAGCGAGATTGGATGCATGATGCATGTGTTAGCCACAATCGATCTGCCATTCTTGAACAATGAGGAGTACGAAAAAGCTGTTAAGGAAGTTGGTGAGCCAAAGAAAAAACCCTCAGTACCAGTTCGTATGATGGCTAGAAGCTCTCATAGAAAACCCACCTCCATCATGCTCCATGTCCTAAACAACAAAGCTCCACGAGATCTTAGAGCACCTGACGGACAAATTAGCTAGTGACCCAGCCGCAAATCTTAAACCACTCAAGGATCTTTTGGATGACGAACCCAAGTGGTGATGGACCAAGGTGCACAATTTGAACTTGATATACAATTGGGCCTTAGTCACCAATGACAAGGAAATGTAGTATCAAGACCTAAGGGATGAGGAGCAGTTGAATGATGATGACTCAAATGATGAGTATGAGGACAATTGTTCCTTCAGTGAGATGAGAGTGAAGGAGAGATAACAAAATAGAGTATGGCACTAAGGGACACATGATTAAACAAATACGGGACAACTCCAAAGAACCTCTTTAAAATCGAGAAGGGCGTTGTGCGTAAGGATTGAGATCACACATGGTTGGAGTACGTAGAAGCAATCGATTACGAACTAGGCCTCATCAACCAAGTGTTGTACCATTGTTTAGAATGGAATCACCATCAAAGCTACGGCCACTAGGAGAGACTCCTTCTTCTAGCAAAGACAGAGAGTTTGATAGTGAGTCAGACAGTGATCCTGAGATACCTTGGCCACCTAAAACCAAATGCGCCAAGGGAGACCTACTAGTCCACCTAAGGCCCGAAGGTTGAAGGAGGAAAGAGAGAGACAACCTAGGGAATTGCAAGCTAAGGAGAAAAAAAAGCTGCAAGACCTACCGAAATGATTCACAAAATTTAAGAAAGGCGATAAGATAGTGATCTTGCTAGGAGCCAAGCAAAAAGGGCGAGAAAATGAGCTAATAGAAGGACCAACCAAAGTGAAGGAGGTTAATCTGGCTAAGGAAGGGAAAATGCCCCAACCTGTGTTCATAGTTGATGACTTGAGTGAGCAAGAAGAAGCGAGTCTCATTGCTCTCTTATGAGAGTATATAGACATATTTTCTTGGTTCCTCAAGAGTTGAAAGAGGTAGATCCGAGCATGGTGACACATAACATCCCCATGACACCTTGATGCAACGCTAGCCAAGCAATGACTGTATCCTATGAATCCCAAAAACGCTCATACAGTTAAAGAGGAAATCAATAAGCTATGGAGGGCAGGATTCATTTATGAAATTGAGCACATGGACTAGGTTTCTCTTGTGATCATACTGAAGAAGAATGTAAAGATCAGAGTGTGCATCAATTATAAGAAGGTTAATGCTGCCACAAAGAGAGACAATTATCCACTGCCATACACTGAGCATATGCTTGAGAGAAGAGCTGGTAAAGAGGCCTACATTTTCATGGATAGCTTCTCCAGGTATAATCACGTGAAAGCACATCCTAATGATAGACATAAGACCACATTCATCGTTATCGAGTGTGGGGTGTCTTCGCCTACATAGTCATGCCCTTTAGGCTTACAAATGCACCAGCCACATTTCAATCACTCATGTGTCTTATATTCAAGGGCTTATTAATGCGAGAGAAGTGTTCATTGTGGACGACTTGTGTGTGCACTCAAGTTGGAAGGAACACACTCTGAGTGTGTAGATTATATCATCTCTCATTGAACCCCTTGAAGTGCCAGTTCTGGATAAGGCATGGATGTATCCTAGGGCACATGGTGTCCAAGAATGGCATTGCCATCAACTTCTCAAAACTTAGGGTTATTATCGACCTGCCACCACCAACCGATCACAAGGGAGCTCAGTACTTCCTAGCCCATACGGGTTACCATCGACAATTTGTATTGAACTATGCATTAATTACTAGATCTCTATACAAACTACTGATAATATTTGAATGGACTAAGGAATGCCAACACGCATATGAAGAATTGAAGAAGGCTCTAACCACTGCACCAATCCTAAGAGCCCCAGACTGGACCATAACCTTCCACGTTCACATTGACGCCTCAAAGTTTGTCGTGGGAGCTCTGTTATGCCAACCTAGTGAACACAACCTAGACTATCTAGTGAGCTTTGCTAGCAAGCAACTCATAGATATAGAGAAGAACTACTCCATGATGGAAAGAGAGGGATTAGCCATGGTATTTGCTGTAAAGAAATTTTGACACTACCTTTTGGCTATGCCTTTTACCTTTTTTGTTGACCATCAAGCCTTGCTTTATCTTATTAACAAACCTTGTGGCACTTGGTGCATTGCTCGATGGTTGCTTCTACTATTAGAATTAGACTTCTCTATGGTTGTATGCAAAGGGAAGTACATGTTTGACCATGTCTCGCATACCCACAGGAGAAGCCATTAGACATGTCATCACGGACGAGTTGCCAAATGCACATTTGTTTAACGTGTCTAGCGAGTGAAATTTGTTTAGAGCCAATTTGATGCTATATTGGGCAGATGACATAGTCCAAGTGCTGGAACACAGGCTACCTGAACGGCCTATCGAGAAGGCCCGACTCAGGTGACTCATCCTCAAGATACAACCCTATTATTTGATAGCAAGCCAGCTCTATAGGCTAGGGCAAGACAGATTGCTATGTAGATGCATGTGTGGACATGAGATGCATGATGTACTTGTAGAAGCACACGTCGGAATTGCTGGGGGGGTTACTTCAGTGGAGACTCGACAACTTGAAAGGTGCTTCAGTGGAGACTGGACAACTTGAAAGGTGCTACAATCTCAACTATGTTGGCCTAATCTTTTTCGAGATGTCGCACAATTTGTAAAGCACTGTGATCAGTGCCAACGGAATAAGGTACTTGTCTGTGTTCGACCGTTTGTGTGACATGTACACATGCATACACTTCATTATCGAACATGTGAAAAGCTTATCTACTGCGGCAGGTACCGGAAACTCCTCATGCAAGGATGCTACTATGTAGTCCTTGCTTCCCTATGGTATATTTTTCCAATGATCCAAGACGTTGTGCATAAAAACTTATTGGCACAACTCTCTCATATGAGCCATCACCCTCCTCCCCTCATCATTCATGATGATGGCTCCTGTCCTATCATCTACAAGGTATCCATACCCCTTTGGAGTATGCCTAAGATGTGTCCTCTCCCACTTACGACCATGCTCTTGGGCATATACAGGAGACCCTGTACCTACGGGGGTAGTATCCCTTGAAGTATCACCCATAGAGGTGCCACCTGTGGACAGCTGAGCAAAAGTCGGAGTGACTGGAGTAGGCATCCCCACAGGTGTGACAAATCCCATAGGTGACGCAACTCTAGTAGAATGACGAGACAGAGAGATTGCGTCGGTACCTCTATAACAATCACCTGAGCCATGCTCTCTTGAACCTGTACGAGAGTGAGGAGTAGCACTTGTATCCCGAGCCGATTGCGGGCTCACTGCATCCACATCTTCACAACATCCCCCAAAACCACTCCCTCTGTCCGGCCCAAGTTTGGAGCATCGACCTCGTCTACTGGAAACTGAAGCATCAGAGCGCACCATAATAGATCTAACAGAATGGCCTGATGGTGTCCAATACAGCTCTTGGTCCATTTTTGAATTGATCCATATTATTTGGAGACATACGTATGAAAATCTCCAGTAGCTCCTCGTCACTCATCCCTTGACTCATCGTGCAGATCCAAATATCCACAAAGGTCACTTGCACAGACAAAAATTGATGTTAGCATAATCAATATAAATCAAGCAAAGCATGGTAATATAAATCTTCAAAAAATGGTCTTACTTAAAACATATATCTTATGTACCCTTATAAGCGATTCGTCAACAAATTGAGTAGGTGGATGCTCCAACTATGAAGTACCCTATGGTCCCATGTCAATCTCCTGACACAACTTTGCATACACTGGAAGGTTGATAGATAGGTCACCACAAAAGGATGAATCGACCTCATTCTCAAAGAAATTTTGGACTCTTGTATTTCCATCATTGTTACCCGATTTTGGCTCCTCTATATGCTCCAAGCTTTTGGCGTCCTCCACTCCTTACAATATCAACCCCTCTATTTGTATATTGTCCTCATCTATAGTGGGAACATTGCTTTGATCATATGCTTTCACACTTCGGGGAGCTAAAGGTACAATATACCAGCATCGAGGTTGTCGGGGGTTTGGATAGAAAATTACATGTTCAAAATCATGTACAAGAGAGATTTAACTTTTGTGACATGTACCATGTCGTAATAAATATAAAAAATATATAAGTTCATGTACCTCTTCACAATCATGGGCCAGCAATATAAACGTGTCGCACGAATCCGTCCAATTTATTTTCGAATCTATTTCAAGAAATCCAGATGGACCTTGTCAAACTGTTGCCCCAACTCCTTCAAGTACCATTTTGAACCATTGCACATCGAATAGGATCATGGAGAGGCTACGGTAATCCACCATGATAATACTTTGCAAGTTTCCAAAGTACTCCATCTCATCTATAATGGTGTTTGGATTCGTTGCTCACCATTGGCTCTCTTGCTTGAACTTTGCCATGATACCACAATCTATTGTGGAACACATTTTGTTGATACGCTTTATGCAGAAATGTCGTCCGTGCGACCACTTCGCATTGTATATTTTATAATGTACATTGAAATACTCAATTAGTTGTCGCATATAAAATCTAGGTACGATAAACCCTAAACACGTCGTCACCTTTGGACTACATCCCCTCGAGAATCCCCACTTCTCAGTTGAGACCTCCGCCCCTTTGCGAGATGCTGCGGTCAAAGCTCCAACCATTGCGTTGACATAAACCACAGCATCTCCTCCATGCCCTCGAGATATCGAATCGATTGATGGCGTGAACTACATCGAAATTTAGATTGCACTTCTTCCTGATCTTTCCTAGCTTGCTCGTACCTAGAAAGCCACGTCTCCATGGAGGCATAATGCAACATACAAAAATGATTCACTTTCTCCTCCATTGCAACATCCATTCTTTTTTCCACCCTATTTCCAACCACCACATCTCCGATCAGTCTATCATCATCCTTCAGTGACCATAGCATACTATTGTCTGAATCTACTGTTGGTAGCCACAATGAAATATGCATTAACGCCTCAGACACCAACCAACCTTCAGCCATGCTACCTTTTGGCCAATCTCGTTGTTGCACAAAGCTTTCGGGGTTTTCATGAAGTGCTCCAAGAAGAACATCCATCGCGTATGGACAAGTCCAGCAATCTCCACTTCATCTACAAGATGCACCAAAAGGTGGGTTTGTATCGTGAGCATGTTGGTGGATAGGTATTTCTCAAAGAGACAGACCATCTCCATTGTTCCTCGCCTTGCGGATTCAATAGAAGATGTCTTGATCTCCTTCTATGAGATCCATTGTACTAAATTTGACAACCTGTAAATCGCCCTGCGTATTTCTAGATTAAGGCATCCTGTGATCGCGATCGGTAGTACAAATTGCCACAAATGAAGAAACATTATGAACAACGACTATATTTTTGTTTGAAAAACTCTTAAGGAAATATATTTCTCAAGAAAATCATTTTTTGTGATCTGCTAGGACTCACAAGCTTTCTTTCTATCAAATCGGTACTCAATTTGGAGTTCTGTGTCAAAAGCTATGTCAATTTAGGTAAACTAGACTTAAAACAAGAAAACAAATAGGACAATAGCTTTTCGTAGAGACTTCTACGACATAGGTTTCGTCATGATTACTCACTCTTGAATTTCTGCATTTCTATCAAAAATTAGTTAGATCATCATCTATTCTTGGCCAAAAAGTAAAGCAATAGCATTTTGAGTGTTGTTTATATTTCTTATCTATGTTGTTCATATTTCTTATCTATGTTGGATCTATTTCTTCTCTCACATGTTTTGTCTATTTTGGGTCGCTTTATTCTTGCCCATGTTTTGTCTATCTTAGGTCTCTTTCTTTTGGAGTATGCTTTTTGAACTAAACATCTTTCCTTATAGCATAGCTTCTATGTATGATTTTATGTGATGTACTTTCATCTCGTCGTACACGGTGTGCAGATTCTGTGATCTTATATTGTACATATTCTCAGCTATGTCGAATTCGATAATTGTCAACGGATTTCCTTCTGGAAAATGTTTCGTTCCTCACTTTCAAGGACAAGGATTCCTTGGGTGGAAAATAAAGATGCTGCTAATTCTTGAAGGCGATGACTTGCATGATATTGTTCTCGGTAATTATGAATGTCTACCTCAACCAATTAATCAAGCTCATGCTAATACCCTTGTAATCTGAAGGACCTATCTCTGAAGAATGGCAAAATCTTTATAATGACTGGGTCAGACGTGACAAAGCAACTCGTTAGTATATTATTTCTGCTCTTCAAGAATCTCTTATGCTTGATATATGTAATCTTTCAACCTCACAAGCTATATGGGAGTATTTGATAGCAAATTTTGAGAATAAATCTATTACAAAAATACTTTATCTTCGTAGTCAACTCATCGAGTTACAATACAACATCAAAACTTCTATGACAACACATATAGAATCATTCAAGAATATTACCAATTAGCTTGCTGCTAACTGGTGATACTATTCCATGAAAGCAATTGGTAACACAGCTTCTGGATACTATAAAGGATCCTGCTTATGATAATATTGTTACCATATTATCTAACAAAGATGGCATCAATTTTGATCAAGCTTGTATATCTTTGATTTAATATTCACAACGATACGAACGACGACATACAAATCAAGAAATGGTTATGATCTCACAAGAGGACACATAATCAAAACAAATCGACCAAGATTTATTTGCTCGAAGGATACTTTGGAGTTCTTGGCTCTTATTTACTCTCCCATGTAGGAGATGCCAAGAATTTGAAGCCCCTTTCCGTGCTCTACACGTAGAAGCCGTCGTGGTGGTAACTTCTCTCATCTCAAGTTTCCTTATAGACATTATTCTTATTGCAATAGAAATTGTGACACTATAGATGACTGTTGGGCAAAACAATATGATGAAGAACATGGTATTACAAATAAACAATCACATTTATCTAGAGATTATTATTCTTGTGACTACTACAAAAGGAGTGATCATCTGACCCATTTATGTTTCAAGAGACGTTTTGATAGAGCATAACTGCTACACATAACATTACTGAAGATGAAAATTGTGTGAGTTATTCTATCTCTCTGGAAAGGATACTTCATGTTGGTGATGGATCTCTTTTTATTATTGATTATGGTGCTATAAGAAACATGATATATTAGTCCCAATGGTTACATAATTATCATTCTATTCCTGTTAAGAAATTGGTTTATCTTGCTAATGGCACAACCTACCAAGTCAAACGTATAGGTGATTTATATATCGGTACTCTTTCTTCAACAAAAATTATGCGTGGAAGTTTTACATGTCCCAAATCTACAAAGGAATCTTCTTTCAGTTGCAAGACGTGTGGATCTTGGTCTCTTTGTCAGTTTTGATCATACCAAGTGTCCCATTGAGAAAGATGACTAAACCATAGTTGTTGCTCCTCGAAATGGTAATCTTTCTTAGTTATCTTTAAATGAAGATGTTGCAAATGTTGGTATAGCTCTTGGAAATCTTAACAACAAAATATGGCATCATTGCTTTGTTCACTCCAATTTTTCTAAGCTTGTCGATCTTTAATCGGCATGACCTTTTTCAAGGGTATTCATCATGAATATATGGTTTCCTACTCTCCTCAATAGCATGGTATTGCTGAATGTAAAAATAGGACTATTCTCAATGCCATGTGATGTATGCTCATTCATTCTGGCTTATCTCGATGTTTTTGGGCTGAAGCAGTCTTAACAATAGTATTTGTGTAAAATAATCTTCCTACAACTACTCCTTCTGGTTACTACTTGGACAGGTGAAGCTCCTTCTGTTTCATATTTTCAAACTTTTGGATGCATTGCTTATATTCATATACCCAACGAGACTTGTAGAAAACTTGATCCTCTCGGTTTGAAAGTTATTTTCATTGGATATTCAACTTTTTGTAAGGGATACATGTTTTATGATTCATCTTCCAAGAAGGTAATCATAAGTCGTGATACTATTTTCAATGAGCAACTTATGGGCAGCACATGGTCTCAAGAGGATGCTGGACTGACGTGGTCACTAGAGAACGTTGATGATACAAAGTCATTACTCAATTTTTTTCATTTTATATATGATGATGAACCTCCTTCATAGGATAATATTGACTCTTCAAATCAGGGTTCATAACTTGAACCTATTATTGCTAATGATGACCTTAGCATTGATCTTTATGTTGATATTCCAATTGATAATCATCATGGTACTTGTCATGTTTATGATGTTGAGATTCATGAGAATGCTCTCAATATTTGTGAAGACCCTATCTCTTATAATGATGCCATGCCATCCCCACAAAAGGAACAATGGTAGGAGCCAATGGAAGCTGAGTATGAATCTCTTCTCTCTAAAGGTACATGGGTTCTAACTGAGTTACCACATGGACATACTACTATTAAATGCAAGTGGGTTTATAAGTCTAAAACAAAAGTAGATGGAACATTTGACAAATTCAAAGCAAGGCTAGTTGCCAAAGGTTTCTCACAAATTACAGGAGTTGATTATCTAGAAACTTTCTCACTTATTGTTCGTATTACTAGTATTTGGGTTTTGTTAGTTTTTGCTGTTAAGTTTGATTTGGAGGTTCACCAAATGGATGTGAGAATTTCTTTTCTTAATGGTGATTTATAGGAAGAGATATACATGGAGCAACCAAAGGGATTGTAGTCAAACATAAGGAAAATCTTTCTTGCAAACTTCATCGGGCACTCTATGGTCTCAAACAATCTTGAGCTTGGTATCAAAAGATTAATCTCTTTCTTACAAAACAAGGTTTATCTCTTATTCTTCAGATCCTAACTTATATGTCAAGTGCTGCAATGATAGTTTTGTTATTCTTACTTTATAAGTCGATGATACCTTACTTGTTTCTAACAATCTCAACTTTCTTCAACAAGTAAAGGAGGTTTTATCTTCTGCATTTGACATGGTCGATCTTGGAGATATACACTCATGTCTTGGTATTCAGATTCAATGCTATCGAGAAAAGGGTGTTTTATTGCTACGTCAAACAAATTTCATTGAAGATATTATTCATAAGTTTGGTTTGGATTTTGCACATCCTGCTAGTACTCCTTGTCTTGTGAGCTATACTAAAAACTCTCACTTTCTGCAGAATGATAGACAATTAGCATTACATCAACCTTATGCTAATCTTGTTGGATGTCTTCAATTTGTTGGCATAAATTCTTGCCCTAACATTCTTTTTGCTGCAAATTTTCTTGGACAACATCTTAGTTCTCCATGCCTTAAACATTAGATTGCAGCTAAACGAGTTTTGAAGTATTTGAAAGGCATTCAAGATTTTGGGTTGGTTTATCGACTCCAATAAAACTCTGATTCTCTACATTCACTTCAACTTTTGGCGTATACAAATGCAGATTGGGCAAGCCCTCACTTATCTATTCATTCTACAAGTGAAAATTGTTTCTTTATCAATGGTTGTCTTGTTTCTTGGACTAGCAAGAAACAACGTTGTGTTGTTGTTTCCACTATAGAGGCTGAATATGTAGCTGCATCTTTAGCGGCTCGAGAGTTAATATGGCTTCGACAAGTTTTATCATATATTGGCCATCCTCCTCTCTCTAGCACACCACTTCGATGTGATAACCAAAGTGCTATTAGTCTTACTAAAGACTATGTTCAACATAACAAGTCTAAACATATTGCAATGCATTATCATTATGCTCGATATGAAGTAAAGAAAGACACGAATATCATGATTGAACATTGTCCAAGTGATCAGATGATTGCAGATACATTCACCAAAGGACTCAATGAAGCACGCTTCACTCTGTTGCGCTCAGAACTTGGAGTTGTCTCAACTTCAATCTTTGGGAATTAATCTACTATGACATTGTAGTGCCATTGTACATACTCCTTGTAGGCACCATACACTTCAAATATGCACATACACCTCAGACCTCTTGGTCATCTTTGTACATACATATTCAGTTGCACTTCACATACACGGATTCACTTTACATGCACACAATAATCCTTCTTGATCATGTTTAGACATTTGTATATAGGAGCTCGGGTTTTTCCCTTGTGCACCCCAAGGGTTTCTTCATCCGCAACTAGAGACCTTTGTTTGAGTGGGGGTGTTGGAGCTATATAAAGCTCACCTATATCGACTAGGTCACATCTATATATATGTAGATTGTGATCAATATGATGTAGTCTTTGGGAGTGTATATGGTATGTCTCTTCTCTCCCTATCGTGTCTCTACATATCTTCTCTCTCTACATCTCAACATGAGTTAATTGAATCGATGGGGTTACAATCAATTGCACAATCCACAATTGCTGAGAGCCATAAAATATTTTCAAAATATCTTTAATATATCTCCTAGAATGTCAAATATCAATAAATATTTACAAAGAGGATGTATGCACGTCTTAGAATAAAAGGCGGTATGCTTATTTAAACAATTTAATGAAGAAGTCATTGGAATAAATTGCACTTGTTGATGCATATATCCAATTTATCTTGCTCTACACAATAACTCTTAAAAATTTAGAAAATCAAGTTAGAAAAATAATGAACTAAATAAATGCAGTTAGTCATAGTAAATCAATTAATAATTAGAATTCTATTAAACAATCAAATCACATAAATGTTAGCACTTGAGATATGAATATTGTGGTATCATCCATGGATACTTCACGGACATTCACACCTACAAGTCTCATGCTCAAAAAGGATAAGCATCCCTATCAACCTTCTGCCAAAAACAAAAAGTAATTTGTTGATCTTAGGAATGTGCTTCACACTAATGAAGAATCCCTCACCTTGACCCTCCCTTGCCAACAAGGTGGATATATGGGTGAGTTGAGAGAAAAGCAACAACACAAAGCACATGCATATATTACCCCAAATGCATGAATAGGTAGACGGATTTCAAGTGCTAAGGGTGTACGCTGTGTGTCTACATGTATATGGGGTAGTGTATGTGTGTAGTACATGTGTGTGGGTTGAGCTTAGTGTGGTTGAGTGTGTGTGATGTGCGCATGAAGTGTGTGCTTTTAGTATATGGAGTGCATTTGAGTGGATGGAATTTGTGTGTGTGTGTGTGTGTAGTGTGTTGCCTAGGCGAGATTCATGTGAGATGGGGGTTAAGTATAGGTGTGCATGCACATGGGGTGCATGTGTGGGTGCTCGTGGCCCGTGGGGTGTGTGTGAGTGGGACTGTGGGTGTGAGGTGCATGTGGGGTGGGACTTATGTGATTTTAGTGGGCAGTAGGTGTGTGTGTGTGAGTGGGTGTGCGTTTAATGTGTGTGCATGTGTTGTGAGTTGTGTGTATATTCGTGCATATTTATGTGTAAAGGAGTGTGCGCGTTCGGCTGGCTGTGGTGGTGTGGCAGCACAGGGGTTCGCAGAGCAGCGGACCGTGAGGACGTGGTGGCGGGTCGAGTGCAGTAGGTGGTGAGGGTGTAGGACGCATCGATGGTCAGGCCGCAGGCGAAACGCGCGTCAGCAGTAGCAGGAGGGGAGACGAAGACAAGGCGGGAACGAACCTGCGGACTAAGGCAGGGATGGCCCAGAGCAAGGAGGGTGAGGGCATGGTAGGCGGAACCGCGCCTCCAGGTAGGACCAAGGCGTGGATGGGCTGGACCAAGGCGGGGACCGAGTCGGGGATGGCCCAGAGCAAGGGGGATGACAACGTCGTAGGCGGAACAGCGCCTCCAAGGCATGGATAAGCAAGGAGGGTGAGGGTGTCATAGGCAAGGCGGGGACGATCCATGGACCAAGGCAGGGATGGGCGGCGGACCAAGGCGGGGATGGCCCAGGGCAAGGAGGGTGAGGACGTCGTAGGCCGAACGGTGCCTCCAGGGCAGGCTGGGTGGTAGAGTAGGTGGTCGACGCGGAAGCCCAGGGTGAGGCAGGAGCGGAGTGGCGGCCAACGATGGAGCTGAGTGGACGCAAGGGAAGTAGGCGTGCGGGCAGGACGAGATGGGGAGAGAAGGATGGGAGAGAGAGGATGATGGCGTGGCAATCGGGCGGCGACCTGCAGGTCAGGCAGGAATCGACAACGGTGATGTGGTGGGCACAGAAAGGCGGCTGCGGACGATGAGTGGAGTGGAAAGGGCAGAATGTGCAGCGAGGGAGTGGGCAAGCCGAGCCAGCGGCAGCGTGAGGAGGCCCAGTCGGTAGTTGGGTGGTGAAAGTAGCGAAGGCGGCAGGCCCCAGGGAGAGACGCATGGAGACGCGATCGATGGTGTGGCCTCGGTGGCGTGGAAAGGGAGGAGGAAGAGAGGAGGGGTGTGGCGGGAGATGGAGATGGAGGTGGGCGTGGCGCCGCCGCAGGTTCGGGAAATAATTTTGGAGGAAGAGGAACTAAATCCTTTTCATTATCATCCAAGAAGGAAGTATCCTCCATTGAGACGTTATCTTATAAATATATTTAACAAATATAACTATATTTTGAGAAATTTGAAGAGGATTTATTTCCTTCTTCCAAAGAATTGAGAAGGATTATTGTCAAAGTGAACAAGTTCTTGGTTGAAGCGAACCCATCTTTTCCCGAACCCAGTGACGGTGGCGGGGTGTGACGGGCATGGGGGCAGTGATCGACAAGCCTTGCTAGCCCTGCACCTTGTAGGGTGTAGAGAAACTCCCTTTTTTTTTTGTTTTGCGGGTTGGTGGGCGATCAATGGGCACCCCATCCACCCCCTTTTCCTCCTATTCTTATTTTTCTTCTCTCCCTCTTTTATTTTTCTTCTTCTTCTTTACTCCTTTTCTCCTTTTTCCCACCCACTTCTTTTTCTTCTACTTCTTTATCATTCTCTTTTTTTCCTTATTATTCTTCCTTGTGACATGTGAACAACACCTGCAGTTGATGCACTTGTGTTTCCTCCTATTCCTTACTACATGCAAATAACACGGAGTCAATGCAATCACATTTTCTTGTCTAGCAAAATGCAAGCACCCATTAAGGTCAATACATCATGATTACAAAAACTCAATCTTAACCATGACCTAAATCACACACTATCCCAACATATTTTATTTTATTTTTGTTTTAATTTGTAATCAATTAACACAACAAAAGGAGTAAATGTAGATGATTCTAGCTAAGGAAAAATTACAATCTTTTTACCAACAAAATTTTATATCTTTGTGGTCAACGTGTCTTTTGTCTCGACAACATAATCAAAATGTTGTGCTACACGAGCTCAACATAATGGGACATTGGATACAATCTTATTCCTTCAAGAGTTTTGACATGTGAGAATTAAACAACTACCTCTCACATAGTCTCTTGCACACAAATGAAAGCATTTGTTTGTGGTGAGTGGTATGGTCTTCCTTCAATCCCATGAAGGATGCGCTTTGCATACTCCATGATCCAAGTGAGTGCTCATTCAACTCTTGACCCTCTACAACCTCCACATGCAAAATAGAATCTTGGGCATAGCAAGAGAGAGTGCTTAGAGAGAAGAAGAGTAGAGCTTTACCCTTTTGGTTTCTCATCCTCATTGTTTCACTCTCTAGCTCTCAATCTCTCATTATCACCCTCACTCACTCTCTCACAATAGAAGTAGGAAGCCAAGTATACAAAGTTTGTATACTCATCCTTTCTATACATTATTTCTAGGGCTAGGGTTTTCCCATCCCTCTTAGGCATCTAACCTACTTTAGGGCCTCAAGGCCGGTTATCTCTTATTGCATACTTTTCCTATGGTAAGAATAAACTAGAACTTTTGTGGTTTCTCTATGGGAGCCTATGCTATCGTTATAGCTTGCATGGGATCATGCCAGGCTTGCGGGTTTACATGATTAATCAATACAAGTGTTGCAACCATTTGGTAATTTGAATGTGCATGTGCTTCATGGACATTATATTATGGTTAATAATTCGAATACTAAATTTTCTCAAAATTTAGGCTCATTGTGTTTGCTTGCACCTCGCATGCCACGTGCTTCTTGCAGTTAACATGGAGGAATGTGCTTTAGTAGAATCGAGAGGCACAAAGGAAAAAGACGAGATCATGTTTACATAAGTTTTTACAACCGACGTAAGAGTTTGCTTTTGGTTGCATGTTCGAATACTTGTTTCAATTGGATTTAGGAGCTTCATAATCACCATAGGTTGGATGCAATTAGAAATTTACACAGATAGTTAAATGTGCCCGTAAATACAGGTTTGGCCTCTATATCTATGCTTCCATTCTCTTGTAATGAACTACCATATAAGAGGGGCTTTGCACATATCCATACTTTAGAGGCAGCTACAATGTTAGAAATGACGCTTTGGAGGAAAGAATTTTGCTTGAAGAGTAAAAGTTTGGTTATGCCTTCCAAAATCTGAATTAGTGGTCCAAAACTGTGACCTTCGTTCCAAACAGATGGCATGTATGGACATTTTGCACTGCACTCCAATGATCCGTTCTTCTATTATTAGACAGCTTGGAAACCGGCCCCATTTCTAGTCAAAATGGAGAATTAGCAAAGGATGAGACCACTTGGTATCATATGGTCTGTACTTTTGGAAATCACTATAATTCAATTTTGATTTTCTTAGTTGTGTTAAATATGGATCACGCATGTAAAGATTACCGCCTATTGTTGGGAAGGCCTTGGCTCTGCCAAGCAAAAGTAACCCATAATTGGGATAAAGATAAGCTCACAATCCACAAGAATCGGGATAAAGTGAATGTATTCTTAAAAAATATCATCCCTCCCTCACCACAATGTAGTTCGGCTATGGCCAAAAGAGTCAATATGGTAGAAGGCTTAAGCGATGATGTGAGGAGTGGAGATGGCTTTCTCCTACTAGATTTGTGGGAATGGCGACTGCAGCTGCTCCGACAGGAGGATGGTGGGAAATCAAGTCGAAGGGAGTTGGTGATAGTTATTGCTGCCCCTGCTGCTTGTGTGGTGGTTCTCCTTCATGTGAGAATAATTGTATCGAGGCGATATGATCCTTGGTAATGGTGCTGAAGGTCTGTTGCAGGCGCTCAGTGAAGACCTTGCAGGGGCTAATGAATTAGCAATGCTAGTGGCCGGCCTCGAGCTGCTAGACTTCTTATCAGAACTGCGATGGTGGCGGCTGTTGCAATTGGCATGATTGGCAACCGGAGCAGGAGAAGAAGCTTTCTTCATAATGCGAATAGATCGTCTGCTCACAACCTGCTGCCAGTCTCCGCCGTCGTCGCCATTATCATCATCGCCACTTTCGTGCTGCTTAATCTTCTGGTGTACTGCGCCTAGCGATGCAGCCCCAACAGCATGACCAGCTGACGGTAATATATTTGGAAGCCTATTTTCGTGTAATAACTCGTGATGATGACGATAAGAAGGAGGAGGAGTGGAGGTGGTGCTGGTATCGTTATAACTACATGGAGAGTTGATGATGATGAGGGGCGCCAAGTGCGCAAGGAATTGGTCGTCGTCTTCCTCCTCAGCGATGTCTGCCCAACTCTTCCTCTGGCATTGCGATCCTGACATTGTTTCTATCGTGGTGTCGACGTAATTGTCTTCGTTCGTGGGTATGATTATATACGTCCACTGTTATAATTGCTGCTGTAGTAGTAGTTGTTGCTGCTGCAGGTTAGTACCAGCCGTCGCAAAGGCAGTTGTTGCTGTTGTCGTAGTAATCGTTCACGAGTCGTTGCACATCTATGTGACCTAAGAAGTATATATACACGACGTATCGAAGAAGTTCATCTAAAAAAACTGCATTTCAGGCCGAAAAGCAAAATGTCTTCTTCCTTTTCCCTGTTCCCCTTTTGCATTTTGCCTCTCTTTTTTGGAGAGTTTCCAACTTCCTAACTTTCGAAAGAAAAATCGTTGCAAAAAATTTCCTTGCGGCAGCCTTTCAAATTGACATTTTTTGATCGGTGAACACACACAATAGACTAAAAGAAATAGCATTAAAAGATCAATTTACGCCACCCATATCCCTCATGCATGAACAACTGTGGCCATGTGTTGGTCAACTGTGGTTGCAATACTTCTTACGTGGCTTAGATATTCCTGGGCATTTCCATTCACCATGCCTCTATTGATTACCACGGGGAGAGCCCATGTTGCACATTAGGAGAAATATGGACTCTTTTTTTTGCTCCTTAACGAGTAAATAAAAAAATATAGGCCTAACTAATGAGAGAGCTGGGATTCTAGATTCATGTAACATGAATTTTGTAGTCGTATCTTGGCCCAAATATTCCCTCAGCAATAAAATAAGAAAAATATGGGAAATATAATGCTGACACTTCCTGGAAGTTTGTGATTCGAATTTTCATTTTTTTAATTTTTTTATGTTTGACTTTTTATTTCTCCCATTTTCAGTATCCCCTCTTTTTAAGGGAGAACTCAAATTTATCATATCTCTTTCCCTGCTTCTTCTTTCCTGATGAAATCTTACAACCTCATTGTTGCTTGCCCTATCTGTAACCCTCGAAAATTTCATTTCCTCTACAAACACAGAGTGAGTTTCACACGTTTTATGAGAGCAGAGCTTATTCTACCAAAGACCTAAGATTTTCTTCACAAAACTTTGCATGTATATTGTTCTCTTCCATGGATGTTCTACACTAAAGTTTAATCTCGTTTGGACAAAATTTGTGCAAGTTATGTGCATTCTTTGACATGTAATTTCTTTTGTGTAAACAAAGCTACATGTATGTTGTCTTGTTTTTGTTTGCTCAATGGTTAAATTTTATCTCGTTTGGACAAAACGTATGCAAGCTATATACATATTGAGTTTTCCTTTGTTTTTTTACTCCTAGAGTCTTTAAAGGTGGAGAACAATGATTTTTTAAAACCTCAACTTTTCAACATCTTTGGGCTTCTTTGCAAAGAGAGCTATATGTATATTGCTACTTTTTTTGTTGCTCCATGGTTAAGTTTCAACTCATTTGGACAAAGCCTATGTAAGTTATATGTATGCTTTGACTCGATATTTCTTTGTTATAGTACTCTAAGAATTTGTCAGTGAAAGAACAATGCTCTTGTTATAAGTCAACTTCTTGTTCAATATCTCTGGGCTTCTTTGTGAAAAGAATTGCAGGTACAATGTTTTTTTTAAATTACTCTATTTAAATTTCATTTCGTTTAGAGAGAACATTTGTAAATTATATACATGGTGATAGGTAACTTTTCTATTTGGTTATCAGAGATGTCTTCATGGAGGAAAAACATCAATAACATACTTGTAGTGGAGGTCTTCAATAGGAAAGATAGTGGCGGTAATTGGATTTGTGATAAGTACTATAAGTTGGATTGGATTTTGATACACCCAAATACTCGAGGGAGTTTCGAGGTCAAGCGTAAGGATGTTGCAAACCCTAGCAAACATTAGAAATGTAGAATTTTAGAGTTTAGAAAAGTGTTCAATGGAAGTACAGTAACAGAAGTGTTCAATGGAATAAGTACAGTAACAGAAGTGTCGATCCAACATGCTTATACGCACAAACAAATCTCTATACACGACACGAACTATATTGTAAATTATAAACAAAACAATAAGTTTTTAAATTTTATCAATGTTTATTCTTTTGCATCAGAGTTGTTTTTAAAAATCTTTGCAGTGTTCTAATTCAATCTTATTTTACTGATAGCTCTATATCCATTAACTTTGCATGAATGGTAGAATAATGTGGAATATTTGAGCGCCAAGTTACATGTTTGGCATGAAGACATAGGTCCTTTGATTTATGATAATAACTCTGCAAGTCAACTTGCAGCTCAAAATATCTTTTTTTATAATTCATTGTATGTAGTAGAAAGCCAGAGATTGTAACATGTCCCATTGCCGCCACTATCTAGCGGTGAATGGTTGATTGGTAGCTTGGAGTTGTTAGGAGCATGTAAGTCCAAGACAAAATCTCACATCAATAGTGCTATGAAACCCACCACAGGCTCCAAAGATGTGCATCTTAGTTGGTTTATTCCATTCTCATTGTTTGCACGTCATTTGTTTGGTTCATGTGATGTTCTGAAAAAAACAAAGATTACTTATCAATGCAAGTGTCCATCCGAGGAATGGATGAGTCAGATCTTGGGTGAGTCTTGGCAAGTCAAAAGAACACATTTTGATGAAACGATTGAATGCAGGGTCAACCAATCTGATCTCACATTTAGATAAATATTTTTTACTACTTTGAATGCCTTGATTTAATTGACATAGATCTTGCTTAGATGAATTATTGTGTTATTCGTATTTACTTACAATTATTATTATTTTAATTACAAGTATTTCATCGCTAGATAAACTCTATGCATTCGCTTTTGATATAGAAGACAACGACTTTTGCTAGAGAAGTGGATTAGCTTGGATCAAGATACCCGAGATGAGACACATATAACTCTCATAGATATGGTTATCTTGTGGAATGGTCATAATCCTTTTGTGGTCAACGCAAAGAGCCATTGGCCCATTTCTTTTCTTAGACAAGAAATCCAATTAATGTCCAATGAGCCCCTCTGCAACTTCTATTTCAAGTTAGATAATAGAAAAGTCAGGATTCGTAGTGAGCAATCCATGACATGTAAACAATGTACTTCTCCAAATATCCTTGAGATAGTGAAATCCTTGTAATTTTTTTTAAAAAAAGAATGAATATAAATTTTTTAAAAACTTCTAAGTACTTTTAATTTAGATAATATAATTAGTTTACTATAATCCAAGCGTACGATAATACATACTATAACTAGTCAATTGTGCTGATTAAAATCATAATTAAATCGCATGCTGGAGTTCTATAATCTATGCAAGATTATCTTTGCATAATGATATATTGTAGCTAATCTCTTCTACTTATTTCTTAAAATTAAATACAAAATTGGATCCAAGGGATTTTGAAGGTTTTTTGGATTTCTTTTCTTAAAAATATTATATATTTTCTCTAGTTGGACTTGAATATACTCAGCGATCCAAGTATATTTGAGGATATAATAATGTAGAACGAAGCATTTGTCTGTATGAGTAATTTTAATGGTTACTCTAAAGTATTGAAATAAAGAAACTAAGGTAACACTACAAGGATATGGAGGTATTGCGATGGTGCTTTTCGACGTAAAATAGCGTCGCAAATAGCGACGGTACTCAGACGAAAAAAATGTGGGCCGAAACCCGAGCACGTTATTTTGCGTGTATACACGAAAGAGAGAGCGAATATCTTGCATTTGAGAGGGAGAGGGAGAGAAAGAGAGAAAGAGCTGGGAGAAAAAATCCTTCTCACCGCCGCCGCCGCCGTTCGTGAAGAAGAGGAGGAGGTGTACGGAGGGCGAAGAGGAGCCGCCGTTGCGAACTCGTTGCTAAGAGGAGCCGCCAAACCCTTCTTCGAGCCTTTACGGTGAGTGCATTGTTCATTCTTACTTTGCTTTTGTGTTTTCTCTTTCTCTTTTACTTGTTTTTGTTAAAATTAGTGTGTATCGAGAGAGAGAGAGGAAATGAGAGAGAAAGAGAGGGAGAGGGAGAGAGAGGGAGAGGAAGAGAGAAAAGGAATTGAGAGAGAGAGAGGAAGAGAGAAAAAACATTAAACATAATAGGAAAAAACATTAAACATAATAGGAAAAGGGAGAAAGAGAGGGAGAGGGAGAGGGAGGGAGAGGAAGAGAAAAGGAAATGAGAGAGAGAGAGGAAGAGGGAGAGGGAGGGAGAGGAAAGAAAGGGAAACATTCAACATAATAGGGAAAGAGAGAGGGAGAGGAAGAGAGAAAAAACATTAAACATAAGAGAAATGGAGGGAGAGGAAATGGGAGAGGAAGAGAAAGGAAAAAACATTAAACATAATAGGGAAAGAGAAAAAGAGAGGAAGAGGGAGAGGGAGAGGGAGGGAGAGGAAATGAGAGAGGGAGAGGAAGAGAGAAAAGGAAATGAGAGAGGGAGAGGGTGAGGGAGGGAGTAAACATAATAGGGAAAGAGAGAAAGAGAGGGAGAGGGTGAGGGAGGGAGAGGAAATGAGAGAGGGAGAGGAAGAGAGAAAATGAAATGAGATAGAGAGGAGAGAGAAAAAAGATTAAACATAATAGGAAAATAGAGAAAGAGAGGGAGAGGGTGAGGGTGAGGGAGGGAGAGGAAATGAGAGAGGGAGAGGAGAGAGAAAAAACATTAAACATAGTAGGGAAAGAGAGAAAGAGAAGGAGAGGGTGAGGGAGGGAGAGGAAGAGAAAAAAGGAAAGAAAGAATGAGAGAGAGAGGGAGAAAACATTAAACATAATAGGAAAAGAGAGAAAGAGAGAGAGAGGGAGGGAGAGAGAGAAGGAGAGAGAGAGGTTATTGTTTTCTTGTTTGTAGTAGTAGTAGTAGTTCTTTTTCTTTTCTTGTTTATTATTGTTTAGTTTTCTTGTTTTTTTGTTATTGTAGTAGTAGTAGTAGTAGTAGTTTTTTCTTCTTTTCTTGTTTATTGTAGTAGTAGTAGTAGTTGTTGTTTTTTTTTCTTATTTTCTTGTTTATTATAGTAGTAGTGGTAGTCGTGGTCGTGGTCGTAATCGTAGTCGTGGTCGTGGTTGTAGTCGTGGTCGTAGTCGTGGGCGTGGTCGTGGTCGTAGTCATAGTCGTAGTCGTAGTCGTGGTCATGGTCATAGTTATAGTCGTCATAGTCGTGGTTGTAGTAGTAGTAGTGGTTTTCTTGTTTGTTGTTGTTGTTGTTGTAGTAATGGTTTTTTTTTGTTTTCTTATTTATTGTTGTCTAGTTTTCTTATTTGTTATTGTTATTGTAGTAGTGGTAGTAATAGTAGTTTTTTTTTCTTGTTAGTAGCAGCAGCAGCAGCAGCAGCAGCAGCAGTAGCAGTAGTAGCAGCAGTAGCAGCAGTAGTAGTAGTAGTAGTAGTAGTAGTAGTAGTAGTAGTAGTAGTAGTAGTAGTTGTTGTTGTTGTTGTTGTTGTTGTGGAGAGAGAGATATGTTTTGTTAAAGAAAATGAGAGAGGGGGAGGAAGAGAAAGAAGAAGAAGGAACAAGAGAGAGAGAATAAACATATATCATAATAAAGAAAGAAAAAAAGAGAGAGAGATGGAAGGAGAGGAGATAATGAATGTATAAAAAACAAAGAGAGAGTGGTGGTGAGGTTCTCGGTGAGATCCAGTGCAACATCATGAGATGAAAAACACTCCAACATATATACGTTAATTTGTGGGTGGGTAGGTGGAGACTTTACATACGTTAATTTTTGCTGAGTTATAAGAGAGGAAATCCCTTCTCAAACAATTTAAGAAAGAAAAAAAGAATGATAACAAAAACAAATTGTTTGTCGTAACGTAGACAAAATGAAAAATGATGAAGGTCTTGATATTCAAGATTGCGAGGTGTATCTTAATCAGTGTATCCCATGTCCTTGCTCTCAATGCAAGCTGGCAATTAGACGAAAACGTCGATTGTCTATAGAACACGTACGACGCTTCGGTGAGTTTCAATCTGAGATCATTGATCAGGTGATCTTGGATTTTTAGCAAACAGTAAGAAAAGTTAATATCAATCATGCATTGTACTCGCAATCTAATTGAATACCATATACAAAAAGATTGGGTGTGGCTATCAAATTTTCTATCCAGGGAGGTGATGTCTCGTTCCAAGAAGGAGTGCACCCTTTGCGGCCAATTAGAAGAGTTCGTAGGCGTGCGATGGATGGAGTGTCTGAGCCAATCTACCACTTGGAAGGTACTACCCAATCTATATTGTCAATACCAGAGGAGACATGCAGCCTTCCAGACTTACCTATAATCTTGGAGTCTGAGATGGAGGCAATGATCGATGCATTGATTCCCATGGATATCAAAACTTCTGATTCGCTTAGAGAGGAAGCATCCATACCATTATATGATGGGTATCGAGTATCTCGCTTGAAGACACTATAGGGGCACGAATGGATTTGAAGGAGGTAGACAAGATGGAGGTGCTTTGGCCGTAGTCGAGAGTGCTGATGGTTGCCTGTAGCTACCTCGCGCTCCTTGGATTTTGTCCACTAAAGAAGAGCGCATTGTGAAGCAAATAGTCAAGTCTGTTCACACTCCGATGGGTATGATATGCTCTCTCAAGTCTATGTTTTCTAAAGATGGACCAATTATCAGGACTAAAATCCCATGATTGGCATAAGATATGTTAAGTTTGTACTACAAATGGATTGTAAGTGGCCTGTATATTTTGCTATTTGGAGTGTAGTCATTGTTCATAATGCTTTCTCATTTGTGGTAGTTTGTACTACCGATCGCGATCACAGGATGCCTTACTCCAGAAATACGCAGGACCATTTACAGGCTGTTGACTTTAGTGCAATGGATCTCACAAAAGGAGATTAAGACGTCCTCTATTGAATCCGCGAGGTGGGAAGCAGTGGAGACAGTCTGTCTCTTTGAGAAATACCTACCTACCAGCATGCTCACGATACAAATCCACCTTCTTGTGCATCTTATAGATGAAGTGGAGATTGCTGGACCTATCCATATGCGATGAATGTTCTTTTTGGAGCGCTTCATGAAAACACTGAAAGGCTTTGTGGGACAACAAGCTCGGCTAGAAGGTAGCATGGTTGAAGGTTGGTTGGTGTTTGAGGCGTTAGTGCATATTTCACAATGGCTATTAACGGTGGATCCAAACAACAATATGCTATGGTCGCTGAAGGATGATGATAGACTGACCGGAGATATGGTGGTTGTAAATGGGATAGAAAAAAGAATGGATGCTACAATGGAGGAAAAAGTGAATCGCTTTTGTATGTTGCACCATGCCTCTATGGAGACGTGGCTCGCCAGGTACCAACAAGCTAGGCAAGATTGAGAGGAAGCGCGGTCTGAATTTCGACATAGTATATACCATCGATCGATTCGATATCCCGAGGGCATGGAGGAGATGCCACGATTTATGTCAACGTGATGGTTGCATAGAACTTTGACCGCAGCATCTTGTGAAGGGATGGAGGTCTCAACCGAGGAGTGGGAATTCTCGAGGGGATGTAGTCCAAAGGTGATGACGTGTTTAGGATTTTTCGTATCTATATTTTATATGCGACAACTAATTGAGTGTTTCAATGTACAATACAAAATATATAGTGCAGCTGGTCACGTGGACAATATTTTTGCGTGGAGCGTATTGAAAAAATGCGCTTCACAAGAGACTGTGGTATCATGGCAAGGTTCGAGCAAGAGAGCCGACGACGAGTAACAAATCCAAACACGGTTATAGATGAGATGGAGTATTTTGGGAACTTGCAAAGTATTGTTATGGTGGATTACCGTAGCTTCTCCATGATACTATTTGATGTGCAGTGGTTTAAAGTGATACTTGAAGGAGTTGGAGCAACAGTTTGACGAGGTCCATTTGGATTTCTCGAAATAGATTTCGAAAAAAATGGACGGATTTGCGCGACACCTTTGTGTTGCCGGCCCATTGTGAACATGTGCATGAACTCATTTGTTTGTTAATTATATTACAACATGGTACATATCACAATAGTTAAATCTCTCTTGTATATGTTTGTGAACATGTAATCTTCTATCCAAACCCTTGACAACTTCGATGGTGGTATGTTATACCTTCTTCAGCTCCCCAAAGTGCGAGAGTATATGATCAAAGCGATGTTTCGAGCATAGATGATGACAATATGCAAATAGAGGGGTTGATATTGCAAGGGGTGGAGGCCACCGAAAGCTTGGAGCATGTAGAGGAGCCAACATCGGTTAACAATGATGGAAATTCAGGAGTCCAAGAATTCTTTGAGAACGAGGTGGACTCATCCTTTTGTGGTGACATGTCTATCGACCTTCTAGTTTATGCTGAGTTGTGTTAGGAGATTGACATGGGACCATAGGATACTTCATACTTGGAGTATCCACTTACTCAATTCATTGACTAATCGCTTATAAGGGTACATAAGATATGCATTTTAAGTAAGATCTTTTTTTAAAGATTTATATTACCGTGCTTTGTATGATTTAAATTGATTATGCTAACATCATTTTTTTTCTGTACAAGTGACCTTTGTGGATACTTAGATCATCAAGACGAGTCGAGGAATAAGCGATGAGGAGTTGAAGGATATCTTCACACGCATGTATCCAGATTAGATGGTGAGATTCAGAGACATGGTGGACCAGGAGTTGTCTTGGACATCGTCAGGCCACTCTATTAGATCTACTTTGGCGTGATCAGATGCTTCAGCTTTGAGCAGATGAGGTCGATGCTCCAGACTTGGGACAGAGGAAGGGAGTGCTTCAAGGTCAGGGGGATGCTGCAGAGATACAGATGCAGTGAGCCCACAGTCAGCTCAGGATACAGGTACTACTCCTCACTCTCATGGCAGTTCCAGAGAGCATGGCTCAGGTGGTTACAGTGGAGGCACGAACACGGTATCTCCGTCTCGTCGTTCTATTGGAGTTGCATCACCTCCAGGATTTGTCACACCTCTGGGGACGTCTACTCCAATTACACTGGCTTTTGCTTAGCCGTCCGTAGGTGGCACCCCTATGGATGCTACACTGATAGATACTACCCCGGTCGGTATACCAGATGTACAGGGGTCTCCTAGATATGCCCAGCAGCGTGGTTGCAGGTGAGAGAGAACCCACCTTAGACATACCCCAGAGGGGTATGCCTATCTTGTCGATGATAGGTCAGGAGCCATCAACATGAATGGATGGGAGGAGGGTGATGGCTCGCATGAGAGAGTTGTGTCAACCAGTTTTTCGGCACAACGTCTTAGATAATTAGAAAAGCATATCGGAGGGGATCAGGGACTACATAGTAGCATCCTTGCATGAGGAGTTTCCGATTCCAGCCACAGCAGATAGGTTTTTTATAGACTGAATGATGGAGTGCATGTGTGCATATCTGTCACATAGACGATCGGACGCACGTAAGGCACTCAAGAGTGGGGCTGCAAAGCGCGAGTGGCTAGACCCGGATGACTGGTGCGCTGACTGAGGGAGGAGGCTACAGATTCTCCAAGACATTGGAGTTAGCAGCGCGAGGCGGCGAGGACACGAGTAGAGGCCAGAGTGGTCCATCATCTTGGGAGTGGCGGCCACAGGACATATCTGGAGGAGTTTGTAAGTTTTTCTTTTGTTTTGCTTGCTTATTTTTTTGCAATATCCTTTGTATTGAAAATCATGTTTCTAACAATTAGTATTTTGTTTCCTTTGTAGTAGTAGTAGTAGTAGTTGTTGTTGTTGTTGTTTTTTCTTCTTTTCTTCTTTGTAGTAGTAATAATAGTAGTAGTAGTAGTAGTAGTAGTAGTAGTAGTAGTAGTAGTAGTAGTAGTAGTAGTAGTAGTAGTAGTAGTAGTAGTAGTAGTAGTAGTAGTAGTATTATTTTTTTCTTTTCTTGTTTATTGTAGTAGTAGTAGTAGTCATCGTTTTTTCTTCTTTTCTTCTTAGTAGTAGTAGTAGTAGTTGTTTCCTTTGTAGTAGTAGTAGTAGTAGTTGTTGTTGTTGTTGTTTTTTCTTCTTTTCTTCTTTGTAGTAGTAATAGTAGTAGTAGTAGTAGTAGTAGTAGTAGTAGTAGTAGTAGTAGTAGTAGTAGTAGTAGTAGTAGTAGTAGTAGTAGTAGTAGTAGTAGTAGTAGTAGTAGTAGTAGTAGTAGTAGTAGTAGTAGTAGTAGTAGTAGTAGTAGTAGTAGTAGTAGTAGTAGTAGTAGTAGTAGTAGTAGTAGTAGTAGTAGTAGTAGTAGTAGTAGTAGTAGTAGTAGTAGTATTATTTTTTTCTTTTCTTGTTTATTGTAGTAGTAGTAGTAGTCATCGTTTTTTCTTCTTTTCTTCTTAGTAGTAGTAGTAGTAGTAGTAGTAGTAGTAGTAGTAGTAGTAGTAGTAGTAGTAGTAGTAGTAGTAGTAGTAGTAGTAGTAGTAGTAGTAGTAGTAGTAGTAGTAGTAGTAGTAGTAGTAGTAGTAGTAGTAGTAGTAGTAGTAGTAGTAGTAGTAGTAGTAGTAGTAGTAGTAGTAGTAGTAGTAGTAGTAGTAGTAGTAGTAGTAGTAGTAGTAGTAGTAGTAGTAGTAGTAGTAGTAGTAGTAGTAGTAGTAGTAGTAGTAGTAGTAGTAGTAGTAGTAGTAGTAGTAGTTGTTGTTGTTGTTGTTGTTGTTTTTTCTTCTTTTCTTGTTTATTGTAGTGGTAGTGGTAGTAGTGGTAGTAGGAGAGAGAGAGAGAGAGAGAGAGAGAGAGAGAGAGAGAGAGAGAGAGAGAGAGATGTTTTATTAAAGGAAATGAGAGAGGGAGAGGAAGAGAGAAAAAGAAAGAAGAAACGAGAGAGAGATGGAATAAACATACAACATAATAAAGAAAGAGAGAAAGAGAGAGGGAGAGAGGGAGAGAAGAGAATGAATGGATAAAAAACAAAGAGAGGGTAAGATCTTGTTCTTTAACTTCTTCTTTTCTTGTTTGTAGTAGTCGTAATAGTAGTAGCAGTAGTAGTGGTGGCGAGGTCCAGTACAATATCATGAGATGGGAAACACTCCGACATACGTTAATTTGTGGGTGGGTGGAGACTTTACATACGTTAATTTTGTTGAGTTATAAGAGAAGAAATTCCTTCTTAAACAATTTAAGAAAGAAAAAAAGAATGATAATAAAAATAAATTATTTGTCGTAACGTAGATCAAATGGAAAATGATGAAGGTAATGGTATTCAAGATCGCGAGGCATATTTTAATCAGCGCATCCCATGTCCTTACTCTCAATGTAAGCTGGCAATTATACGAAAATATTGAATGTCTATAGAACACCTACGATGCTTCGGCAAGTTTCAATCAGAGATCATTGATCAGGTGATCTGAAATTTTGAGCAAACAGTAAGAAAAGTGTATATCAATCATGCATTGTATTCGCAAACTAATTGAATATCATATACAAAAACATTGGGCGAGGCCGGTAAATTTATTACAGGGAGGTGACGTCTCATCCCAAGGAGGAGTGCACCCTTTGCGGCCAGTTAGAAGAGTTCGTGGGCATGCGATGGATGGAGTGTCTGAGCCAATCCACCACTTAGAAGGTATTACCCAATCTATACCATCAATACCAGAGGAGACATGCAGCCTTCTAGACTTTCCTACAACCTTGGAGCTTGAGATGGAGGCAATGATCGATGCATTGATGCCCATGGATGTCGAGACATCTGATCCTCTTAGAGAGGAAGTATCCATACCATTATATGATGGGTGCCGAGTATCTCACCTGAAGACAGTGCTTGCACTCCTAAGTGTGTAAGAAAAATACGGGTGGAGCGATGCGAGTGTGACTGAGTTGTTCAAGTACCTTGTACGCATGGTTTGTTGATTTCTTTTCGACACTGTCATAAAAAAATTTATGCTTTTTCAAGTTGTTTTATGAATTTTTTCAAGTTACATGCCTAAGTCTCATGATGATGCACAATATGTTTTACGAAAGCTTGGCATGGACTACAACAACATCCATGCATGTATCAACGATTGCATACTATTGGAGGAGAATACGAGACTATGGAGATATGTCCAAAGTGTGGTGCTCATAGATATCGATAGGACTTACAAGGACAAACCATCCCTCAAAAAGTTCTTAGACACTTTTCGCTTATCCCCTGCATAAACCACATGTTTTGTACATCTGGAATGGCGAGCTTGACAACATGGCATGCGCAGAATAGATCCACAGATGGAGTTCAATGTATATAAGTGGATTCACATGCATGGAGCCACATTGACTCTACCTTTCCAAGCTTTGCCCGAGAGCCAAGGAATCTTCGTCTCGATCTTGCTATGGATGGCATGAACCCATTCGGTCTGCGCTCAACTTCTTACAGTGTGTGGCCTATAGTGATTGTCAACTACAACATCCCTCCATGGCTTTCTACGAAGAAAGGACATCTCATCCTTAGCTTGCTCATTCTCGACCACTATCAGGTCAAAAATATGAACGTGTATCTTTGTCCATTAGTCAATGAACTTAAGATTTTGTGGGAGGAGGGGGTCACTGTGGAAGATATGAGAAAGCACGATGGTCGATGGTCCGCCAATATTTGAGCCGTTCACATGTGGACCATGCATGACTTTTCGGAATTCAGGGAGTGCTCAAGTAAGTAGGATTCCGTTCTCGTTGGTAATATCTATCATAGCTCGTTCAAGTTTGTATTCATTGGATAGAGGTGTTGGGACAAGTCTGGTTACCTTAGGTTATCATGCATGTCCATTGTGTGGGCCACAGTTAGACTCTCGAAGGTCATGAACCATGAAGAAGATGGTATATCAAGGACACACTGCTTTCTTGCCAGAGGGTCATAAACTCGGGAAAGGTTCTCTTGGACGATCTCCAGCACATATGAGCACCCAAAACCTGTACGAGCTGAAAATGGTCCACATGGAGTCACATCCAAACGGAATGCGACGGTTCTCAGTGTTCTACGAGTTTCCGTATTGGACCCACTTATAGATTAACCACTTGTTGGATCCCATGCATATTTTCAAGAACGTGGATAGCTTACTATGGGATCACATAATAGGAAAGAGAGACACTGCAGGGGCATGAATGGATTTGAAGGAGGTAGGCAAGATGGAGGCGCTTTGGACGCAGCCGAGTACTGATAGCCACTTGCAGCTACCTCACGCTCCTTGAGTTTTGTCCACTAAAAAAGAGCCCATTGTGAAGCAAAGTATCAAGTTTATCCGCACTTTGGACAGGTATGATGCGTTCTCTTAGGTCCGCATTTTCTAAAGATGACCAATTATCAGGGCTAAAATCCCATGATTGGCATAAGATATGTCAGATTTGTACTACGAATGGATTGTAAGTGGCCTACATATTTTGCTATTTGGAGTATAGTCGTTGTTCATAATGCTTCCTCATTTGTGGTAGTTTGTACTACCGATCGCCATCGCAAGATTGTATGAAAATGGTGCATGGCCTGTGGACACTGATCATGGTTGGCGTATGAGGGTTGCAAATAATTCTTCAGGGGAGCTCTATGATACATGTCCTAATGTAAAAGTGACAATTAGTGATGTACAAGAAGAGCAACACTTCTTTGTGCAAGATAATTCCTCATATGCAGTGATTTTGGGACAGCCCTATATTACAGGAGTGCGTATGGAAACAAAGATACTTGATGATGGTTCTGCTTATGCAAGAGTCAAAAGCAAAGATGGGAGGAAATCAGTCCAATTTCTTACTGTTTGTGTTAATCATCCTAGAAATCGTGATACGCTTCGAGAGTCTCCTTTGGTTCCAAATACAAGTGAATTCAAAGACCTAGATTTTCATTAAGCACTGCTGTAATGCGGGGCTACAGTAGTGCTGTTTAGAGGGTGTACTCATCTCTTGATGAAATGAAGCATGTATTTACTATTGGAAATTCTCAGTTTACAGCAAACAATTCATGTTAGTTTACGCCTATGGAAGCTATGTGTAGGGCTGAACGCATATCTATGAAACGGGCTATTAAGAAACTGAGATCATTGGGGATGTTAGCTAAAAATGATGGCATTTCAGGCATCTTTTAAGGGCTGAATATTACTGACACTATGGCTAAAATTTCAGCAACTATACATGTAGAAAATGAGGTTGAAAACAGAGTGTTGTCAGTATGTTCTTTGGATATGTATGATGTTATAGAATTGTTTACTCAGCAGGAAGAATTACAATGGGCTGAAGCACTTGTGGAGACAAAGTATAAGATAGTTGACAAAAAGGTGAAACCAATGGCTTTGCCACTTCCACCAGAGAGTGAGGATATGTATGAAAAAGTTTCAAGGTAGCCAAGCTTACAGGATCCTAAAGATATAGGTCATCAGTTTACATCTGAAACATTACAGGTATTGAAAGTTGGTGCATAAGGGTTTCTTTTGCCTGCTGAGAGAAATTGTTTTATGCAGATGTTGGCTAGACATGGGAAGGCATTTGCATTTCAACCAAGTGAAATAGGTTGTGTGGATCCAAATGTTGTCTCTCCTATGGTCATATTTATTGTGCCACATATACCATGGAACTTGAGGCCTATTCCAGTGCCTAAAGCTTACTTGCCAAAGCTGATGGATTTGCTAAATGAAAAGATTTGCATGAAGATCTTGGAGCCTTCTTCAGCCCTGTACTCAAATCGTTGGTTTATTGTGCCCAAAAGGAATGGGGCTTTGAGATTTATTCAAGACATGCAATCAGTCAATAAAGTGACCATAAGAAATGTGGGTGCAGGTCCTGTGGTTGATGAATTTGCAGAGGCTTTTGCAGGCAGAGCGATCTATTCTTTGGGTGATCTTTACTCGGGGTATGATCAGTTTCAGCTTGCAATTGAACGCAGGGATATCACAACCATGAATACTCCTTTGGGGTTAGTACGGATGTGTACTCTCCCACAGGGTGCAACAAACTCAGTGGCACACATGACAAATGCTATGAATAGGGTACTCAGGGATTTTATACCACAATTCACTATGCCTTTCTAGAATGATGTTCCAATCAAAGGGTGTGTAGTGGATGAAAAGAATGAACAGATGGATGCTCATGGATGCAGACACAGTTTGTTGCAAACCATATTGTGGATTGCGAGAGAATTTTGACACGTCAAGAAGAGGTGCATTTAACTCATTCTAGAAAAAAGTCTGTCTTTGGAGTTGAAGAGGTTTTGATTGTTGGGAATATGTGTGGGCCTTATGGGCGAAGGCCATCACCAGCAAAAATAGATGGGATTGATAAAATGCGAGATGTATGCACGAATGTATCAGAGGTGCGTAGATTCTTGGGTGCATGTGTGTTCTATTTGATATGGATTCCTCACTTTGCACATGTAGCCGATGCTCTTTATCAGCTCGTAAGGAAAGGTAAAAAATTTCATTGGGAAAGGAAGCATAAAAAAGCAATGAAGAAATTGAAGCAACTCTTAAAATCTGCTCCTACGTTGAGAAAGGCTGACTATTCACACGAAAAGCCTATCATTATTACTGTTGATACAAGCCCAATCGAGATTGGATGGGCAATTGGGAAAGATGATGAGGAAGGGCAAAGATATGCAATACGCTTTGGTGTAAAAGTATTGACTGAATGACAGAGAAGATATCCACATGTTAAAAGAGAATTGTGGGGAATTATGACAGCCCTTAAATGTGATAAGGAGTATTTTATGGGTGCTCATGTAGTCATTGAAACTGATTGTTTACCGGTATTGGGTATGATTACTAGTTGTGCTACTCCGGATATTTCTATGCTCCGGTGGATTGCATACATCAAATCTTTGAACCCTGAATTTTAGCGTATTGTAGGAAGAGATAACCCAGTGGTAGACATGTTATCGTGAGCACGCTATGAGAATAAAGATGGGATGATGGATGAGGAGGAAGAAGATGACTTTCTTATGGATGAAAATGATGTTGCAAGAGTGAATTTAGCAATGCAAGGTGTTGCTATAGCATTAACAGAAGCTTGGACAACAAAGAGAAGACACTTTAGATGTTTTGGCATCTTGTGTAGAAGTGTTTCTGGAAGACAAATATGCAGGAGAGTGGCTGAGAATTGGTCAATATCTCAGTACATTAACAAAGAGAGATGAATGGTTAGATGAGGAGTTTAAGAAGATCAAGAGGAAAGCCTATGGATTTTTCTTAAAAGATGGATACTTATGGAAACATGCTAAAAAGAAACAGGGTATACCATTGCGAGTTTTGGGTGTTAGAGCTTCACAAGTAAAAGTAATGCAAGAATTTCATGAAAGCTTGTGGGCTGGTCATAGAGGTGTTTGGGGTACTTTTACAAAAATCAAAGAAAGATATTGGTGGTAGGGTATGTATAAGGATGTTGCTCACTTTGTGGAAACATGTACGAATGTCAAATGTATTCAACTGTGAGACATCAGGATGGATTGCAACCCACATATCCATTGTCTCTTCATTTTAAGTGGGTGGTAGATTTGGTCACAATGCCTCTACAGGTCTTTGGCAAATGAGGTATCTTGTGCTTGCTCGTGAAAAATTGACTAATCAAGTGGAAGGGAGAGCTCTGTGTACTAAGATGACAAATGTCATATGTACTTTTCTCTTAGAAGAGATTTTTTATCGATATGGTTGTGTGGAAAAAATTACAGTAGATAGGGGTGAGCTGGATGCAGATGAAGCTCATGATTTCTTTGCACGGTTGGAGATAAAACTTGCTTTAACTTCAGCCTATAACCCTGAAGGAAATGGCAAAAGTGAAAGAGGTCATCCACCTATTGTGAAGACATTGGAAAAAGCATGTGGAGAGAATATAAAAGAATGGCCACGATTGCTCCCTTATGCTTTGTGGGCTGACAGAACAACTCACAGTGCTGTTACAGGATATATGCCTGCAGAATTGATGTATGGTCAAAAACTATCATGCCGATAGAAGAGATGACAGTCACATGGAGTGTGTTACCTTGGGAGGAGGAGTTGAATCGAGAGGAGTTGTTGGCCTTACGCATTAGATAGTTGGAAAGAAAGTCAGAAGACATAAAGGCATCAACTACAAAGTTAAGGGCAGCAAGGATACAAAACAAGAAACGGTTTGACAAAAGGCATAGACTAAGACCAAGAACCATACAAGATGGGGATTGGGTATTGGTTTATGATAGCAATTTAGATAACCAGCATAGTGCCATGTGTAAAGTTTCCAAAAGATGGTTTAGATAACCAGCATAGTGCCATGTGTAAAGTTTCCAAAAGATGGTTTGGACCCTATGTGGTAAGACATGTGTTTGATAATGCTACTTATGCATCAAATGAGCTGGATGGGGCAGCCATAAAACTTCCAGTAAGCAGGGAAAAGAATCAAATTATTCAAAAGGCGGCAATCTACTGTCTATGAGTTGCTAGAATTGGAAGAAAATAGTGGCCATGATACAGGGGCTAGCCAGGAAGATATGGAAGATGAAGAAGCAAAGGATATGGTTGCAGAGGATGAGGAGGACTCAGAATCGGTGACAACTAGGATTTTGACACATACCGGAGGATGTGCAGATTCAGAGGGGGTGGATGTCATGATGCTATGAGGACACCGTGTGAAAAAGTATAGAATGCATCATCATCCGACTTCTTTATTGATCTAGAGAGTCAATGTGATCTGAGCCATTAGTACTAGTGTGAGTTGCATGGATTATCTGAAAATAGTAGATTTTTGGATAATTTTAGCCTATTTTTGATATTATTTACTGTAAAAATATGAAAAAGTTAGAAAAAGCTTCTAGATTAGGATGGCATGCAAAAAGCTAGTTGCTTTTTTAGCCAATTAGGGGATTTTCACAAGAAGGACAGATTGACGAAATCGCGCGCGTCGCGATTGCTGTAAACAGGCTGAAAACGGTAGATTGAACTGAAAGAAGAAGGAGTGATCTAGGAGATCCGTGAGCAGGTGTCCTACGGTTTTACCCCCTGTTTGGAGCCAACGGAGCCATCAGATTTGGGTTCTGGGCAGCAGAGAAAGAGCTGATTTTTTTAAATCCACATTTTTGGTCTACGAAGGAGCTCCAGGAGAACTAATGCCTAGAGATTGCTTCTGAGTAGTGCAAAGATTCCAGATTCTTTCAATACATATTGTTTCAATTCATTGTGATTTGTTTTTGTTGTGTTTACCACTTGGTTATTCTCTATCTTCTCTTCCATCTCCTATCTCTACTTCCTTCTACTTCTGATCCCCGGTGGATTCGACCTTTCGATAAAAACCTCTCCGACAACGTTGATATAAGGCCTGTATCTTGTAGTGATTTATACAAAAGCTTGACTAGTGGAGAACAATAATATCATCTTATCTTCTACCCTAATTTACTCTCTATCACTCTATCACTTATTTTCTTAGTTCATCTCACACAGTCCTCTCTCTGCTCCCCCTTCCTTCTCCCTCTTTCCCTCTCTCTTTCTCTCTCTCTCTCTCTCTCCTCTCTCTCTCTCTCTATGAATTGACACTTAAGGATTAAACAACAACTATGAAGGATAATAACATCATAGAGATTTAAAAAAAAAGATATCTCCATTATCACTTGATGCTTGTAGTATAGAGTGTTGAAGAGGAGGATATCTTATAGCACAGTAGTGAAGAGGGAGATTGCTTGTAGCAGGATAGAGAGTGTTATAGATAGAGATTATTTGATTTCAGAAAATGCTATCAAAACCACTCCTGAGATTGCTTGTAGCAGGGTGAAGAGTGTTGTAGATCGTACTGAGTATTGCTTCAGAAGAATTCGTATGTAATAAACCATATTCTGGAAGGAAGGAGAAGAGTACACAAAATTTCAGACAAAACTAGAGCCTTGAGAGGGAATGAAGAAATGCCCAGAAATAGGCATATACTCATCCAAAAACAATAAAAATTACAATGAAACTCTCGAGTCAAAAAGGTATCTCTGGGTTTAAAAAAATCTTAAAATATGATGTGCACGTCATTTTATATATTTTTTAACTTCCACCCTTTTAAAAAGCAAGAATCAGAAGGATTCTAATATATTTTCATGTTGAAAAGTCATGAGGGCATTAAAGAGTTGTATATTAATGATTGACTCCATTTTTATAAAAAATAGAATTGTATTTTTTTAGTTATGAGGATTTTGAGAAAAAGTGACTTTATCCTACAGTTTGAGAATAAAATAATAGGTGAAATCTATTGAAAATACGAATACGAGATTTGATTGTAGAAGATCTCTTATTCTAATATTATTTTGGAATCTCTTTTTAGAGAGAGAGAGGTGAGAGAAACCCCTTAAGGGAAAAAAAAGAGAGTCCATATTTCTCCTAATGCCATGCAACTGGCAATTTCAACGTGTTGCATCACCATATGTCAAAGTCCCATGACTAGTTGTTAAAAGCGGTTTTGTTCATTCCTCCTACTCTCTTTCTACCGCTCCATCTCCATCGAGAGGAGCGATGCTGTTGCACGCTTCCATTCGATCATATATGATAAGAGGCTCATCGTCTACTATCATTGCCCTTGCCTGCTCGTCTAGGATATTCAACAACAAGTACAATCTCTCTCCCCTCCCTCTCTCTCTCTCTCTCTCTGTGTGAAATGCACGCAATCATTGGGTACGATCTCTCTGTCTCTCTTTGTGCAGGGCTTTGCACAATCATTCAGGAATTTGCATTCGATGTGAGGAGGAATTATTGTAGTGTCGTTGATTTTGAAAGGGTCAACGTCTTGCGTGTCCTCGTCTTAATCAATAGGTATGCTCTCTCTCTCTGTGACTAGACATTCATGTGTGTCTGTTTCTCGAGTGCGGACTATTATGTTCAATCATCTGCATGAGCTTTGAGAGAAGACTTCCAATGCACAGGCTATGTCAGAGAGGTTGAGGAGAGATGTAAAGGGAGGCGACGAGATTGAATGTTGGGGTTAATGATGGTAGCTGATTTCCTAATCTCGGTAGAAGACATGGGAGAACTGGTCTTATCATCGTAGCACAAGGATGGGGCCAATTGATCTTGGCCTTGTGTGATGGAAGTAATAGACGGCTTGTGGGGTGGTTCGATGAGTGGGGGATAATGTCGAGTAATCTATGGTGTTGAAAGGAATAATGAAATTGGATTGAGAGAGAGAGAGAGAGAGAGAGAGAGAGAGAGAGAGAGAGAGAGAGAGAGAGAGAGAGAGAGAGAGAGAGAGAGAGAGAGAGAGAGAGGGTGGGTACTATGCAATAAGCTGATGATGTAGGCATGATAACAAGTGAGAATCATAGGGGCAGGGATGGTTGCTATATGTAGAGAGAGATGATGATGGGTTGATGCATTGATATCTCCTTCATCATGCCTCATGTGCACATTATATCTGTTGTGGGTCTTGGATTGCTCATTGCTTTCCTCCTCTGTAGATTTTTGTGGTAGCAGCATCTCAGTGAAATTGTGGTGTGTCTCTATGGAGTTGTGCTAATTGTCTTCATGCAAAGCAAAGAGCTTGATCTGTTGCATCATCATTGAAATAATGACTTTATTTTCTTTGGCTCTTCTTGTAGGATTGCTCGGAAATGGAAGGACAAAACCCTTTCTTTCGTCCCCATGCCTTTTTTCCGTTTCACCCCCCCACTTCCTATGACATCCAGACTGCACCTTGGTGCAAGCATGTCAAATGGTATGATAGGCAATGGGACCCAATTGTCTAGCTCATGCTTTGGCAATGATATTTTGGAGAGCACCTAGGCATCCTCTAGCGGAGTGTTGCCATTTGACTTCACCTTCTAGATCTCAATGCATGAGGCACTATTAGAGCAACCTCCTTCTTCCCCTTCTTTAGTACATCCCATGGGTGGTGCAAGCCCCTCCATCGCCCAAAGAGCACTCTCACCCTTACCATCAAGCCCTATGCAACTCATGGTGTCACAAGCTCCCACTAGTAGGGTTGTGGAGCGACCCCTCCCCCTCCCATAGTTGGTGCAATGCAAGTGGCAACATCTGAGGTAGGTACAGCTCGAAGGAGAAAAAACACAGAAATTTGGACATCAGCCCTCGTCAAGGTGCTGTTTGATTTGTACGAGGACAAGTGGTTTTTCCTTAACAAGGGTAACTTCAAGGCTAAACACTGGGTAGACCTTGCACAAGACCTCAATTCCAGGTGCATTTCCATATCTTTTTCTTGTATTGTTGTTTTTCTTACATCATAATGGACCCTACTAAAGTTAGTGTGATGTTCGCATGGCAAGTGCGACACATACTTCTCAAATAGTCAATGTAAATACAATTGGGAATACCTAAAGAAAATATTCATGAAAGAAAAGCAAAAAGAGACACAGTCAGGAGCGGAGCCTTCCAAGTGGGAGTTCTTCAATAGGATGGAAAAACTTCTTGGAGGCACACCGAAGGTGAGAGGTTTGAATGGTGGCTTCTCGGACCAAGACTACATCGCTCTTGAAGTGGTTTCTCTTGCTGTGGATGATGACAATGCACAAGGAGATGAAGATGTTGTTGTGCATGCCCCTCCAATTGAGGGTGCTAATGAGGACCAGGACACACCAATGGAAGACAACAATAACAATGAGCCAGTTTTGGGGCCAATTGTCATACACATGGTAAGGGGCTAGAAGACAAAGAAGCAGAAGATGACACTGTCGTTGGATGGTTTGGGAAAGTCCATGAAGCATTTTGTTGGTGCTTTGGCATTAGCTTTGGAGCAAGCTGAGTTTCAACCCATTGAATTGGAGGAGAAAAGGTTGGAGACGTAGCTTAGGATGGTAGGACTCTTGGCTCCTCGTCATCCATCCACATCAAGTGATCAACACAAGTAGATAGAGGACACACCTTAGGGTGGAAATAAGCACACCTATTGTGCAGCCTATTTGTGTTTCCCAAACTTAGTCATTGCCACTTCATTGTACCTTAATGAATTGAAAGATGGTATTTGTAGATGTTGAATTTATTAAATGTTTGCTAATCATATGTGATTGCTAGTATCAATGTTCATTACCTTGACCATTTGTTGTACCGATCATGAATGAATGTAGATATGGTTATATGCAAAGCCACTTATGGAATTACGACAATCAAGTTACACCATTAAAAAAAGTGAAAGTAGCCGCACTTCTAGTATTCCATAAAAATAGAATGCAATAGCAACAACTGCTTTAGAATGTACGTTGGAATAACAAATGCAAGGATGTTAAAACTGTTGTATTGTAAGGCCATGCCAAGAGTGAAGATATTTGCATGTGGTGGGTCCACTCTTGGTACATAGCTTGCCACAAGGCTTGACCCTGAGCAGGCTTAGACCTGTGACATTGCACACAAAACCGCCATCATTCAAATGAGGATTGAAGTCATCCTCTTGATGCTCATCTAGCATGTCATTCATAAGAAGATTGTGAAGAACACAACAAGAAACAACATGATTTAGGTTCACATTGATGTCCCTAAGGATGTACCATCAATTTTTAAGCATTCCAAATACATGTACAATTTGCACTCATTCCTTTGACAAGTGGAAATTGAACTGTTGCCAATCTCCACTGGCTAGAGGGTGCCCCTCCCTAAAGGGATTGATGAGGTGTGCACATGCCCAATAGCCAAGAGGTAAGGGCGCACGTGAACATCATGAAGCAGCATGGTTGGCTCTTGCCAAACTTCATTGTTTTTGAAATGCTTGCAAATAGTTGATGCTTTCCAATGCACTACGTTGTTGATACCACCAGGAGCCAATACACAAACATCCCATATGCGCTTTTGTGCATCGTAAATGGCATGCAAAAGAACAGAATGGAAATGGTGTTTGCATCAATATTGTGCCGGTATGTCCTGTATGTTAGGCTTCTTGGCAAGTTTGATGTGGGAGCCATCAATAGCACCACAAACTTTGGGTAACAATGCGAGCCTTTTGAATTTTACAATGATGCCCCACAATTGTGCCCCAGACAAAATGAAGATGATGCTTTTCTGAAGCTTTGTGGCAAGAATATCGACCACAATGTGACAATATTTGTGCATGTGGACTCACCCATGCCAAAGGTATCAGCAATATGATGTGTGGAGTCATTGTGCACAAGTTAAATAAGTGCACAGCTAAGAGCACACTCTGGCTCGATTGGTGTGCGAACATAATCTCCTTCACCTTTTCTTGGCTAGTGAGGCTGCAGGATTTGTAGAAGCATATCTAAACTGCTTGCAAAAGAGTTGGTTGTGTGCATCCAATTCACAAATCCAAACATATTGTTGAACCTCAAGCCAAAATGTGTGTTGCATTAGGAGAAATATGGACTCTCTTTTTTGTCCCTTAAGGGGTTTCTCTCACCTCTCTCTCTCTCTCTAAAAAGAGATTCCAAAATAATATTATAATAAGAAATTTTCTACAATCAAGCAAATCTCGTATTTGTATTTTCAATAGATTTAACCTATTATTTTATTCTCAAACTGTAGTATAAGGTCACTTTTTCTCAAAATCCTCATAACTAAAAAAATACAATTCTGTTTTATCTAAAAATGGAGCCAATTGTTAATATACAATTATTTAATGTTCTCATGAATTTTCAAAATGAAAATATATTAGAATCATTCTCATTCTTGCTTCTTAAAAGGGTGGAAGTTAAAAAATGATATAAAATGACATACATATCATATTTTAAGATTATTTTTTACCTAGAGACACCTTTTTGACTCAAAGTTTCCTTGTAAATTTTTATCATTTTTAGACAAGTATATGCTTATTTCTGGGCATTTCTTCATTCCCTCTCAAAGCTCTAGTTTTGTTCGAAATTTTGTGTACTCTTCTCCTTCCCTCCAGAATATGGTTTCTTGCATATGAATTCTTCTGAAGCAACACTTAGTATTATCTACAACACTCTCTACCATGCTACAAGAAATCTCAGGAGTGATTTTGGTAGCATTTGCTGAAATTAAATAATCTCTATCTACAACACTCTTTACCTTTTAATAAGCAATCTCCCTCTTCAGTACTATGCTATAAGATATCTTCCTCTTCAACATTGTATACTACAAGCAATCAAGTGATAGTGGAGGTATCTTTATTTTTTAAATCTATGTGATGCTATTATTATTCATTGACACTTAATCCTTAAGTGTCAATTCATAGAGAGAGAGAGGGAAAGAGGGAGAAGGGGGGAAAGAGAGAGGACTGTGTGAGATGAACTAAGAAAATAAATGATAGAGTGACAAAGAGTAAATTAGGGTAGAAGATAAGATGATGTTATTGTTCTCCACTAGCCAAGCTTCTGGATAAATGTGTTTAAATATCTTTTATCAATTCTTCTTGATGGAGAGAGAGAGAGAGAGAGAGAATATTTTGGATAGAACATAAGATAAGATTGGATGCTGATTAGAGGTAGATTAAAAGCTAAGATTACAAGTAGATTAGGGGTTGATTAGAGTCTATCATGACTAAAATTAAGAGAAAGAGACAAGATCCAATTGGGTAAAAAAGAACATAGATATAGTGAATCAAAGGGGTGTAATTGTGTGATTTGAATGCTAATCCAAGTTAAAATTGGCATATATTTTTCTTTACAGGATGCAGGTGCAAGACGTACCAAGAGAAAAAGAGATATTCACTTTCAATTGGAGGATGAATATGCACTAATGTTTAAAGAACTGTAGAAAGGGATGATGCAATAAGATATATGATGCAACAATAAAGAAATGCAAGGAAAAAAAATGTGGACCTTTGGGTTGATGGGTGCATTTATCCACCCAATCTAGTCACTCAAAGGCCACCACAATTTGAAGGGCTTACATAATTTGTAAAGTTTTTTTGTGAAGGCAATGGAGTGTATGGATATACATGCAGACTTGTCACACAAGGATTAGCAGGGGTTCATCAAGCCTTGACAAATATGCAAACAATATTACAAGGGAATATGCAGTCTTTTATGAAAAATGATAGATTATTGGCTGAGAAGGATAGGGAGAACTAGAGCCTACAACAAGCAATATGTGTCATTAAAGATGCTATGCATGCTACACACGTGCAAAATATAGAGTTACAGTCTAAAGTTATGGACTTGGAGAAGAGGAATCGAAACATAAAGAGGAAGCTCACAAAAACTTTGGAGATTGGGCCCACTTTAAAAACCAAAGAAGCATGTCAGAGTATTCAATTAGTTAAACCAATTCACCAATTAACCAAAGGAAGTGGACAATATCATAGACGGATATATGCTCAATCTGCTACAATGAGAAATATGTTCCCTCATGCAGAGAATGATAATATTGCCAAAGTCCTAAGCAAGAATATGGTCAAAAATGTATTGGAAAATCGTAAATTCAGGGACATTGTAGATGGTGTCACAAGTGAACATCTTAGGGATGTGAGCAACTTGTTTATTGCTACAGATACTCAAGGATTATGTGACAAGTTGGGAATGAGTTCTGAGTCATATAGTATGCTCTATCAATAATTGGATATAGGATTTAATAAAATCTTCAAAAATAAGTGAGTAATGCCTCTGCCAAAACCTTTTCTTGTGAAGAAGGCTCGAAAAAAACTAAATGAGAAAGTTTTAGAACTAATTGGTGAGCCAACACATCTGGAAAATACACACATAATGAAGTATGCTTTCCAAGAAGTTGCATTTGTATTGAATGCATCCAATAACTTTGTATTGGATATATGTAGGGTTCGGATTGCTATGGTAAAGTTCTACAATATGTCTATGGAAGAATGTAGAGGCAAAGCTTAAGTTTGTCCTCAAACTTGATCAGAGTGAAATTATCAAGGGGCAAAAACTTGAACGTGTGAGTATAACACTTATGAATCGAGCATTGGATCCCACCATCGATGAGAACCATCCTTTATACTTCAATGTACAATTAGAGAATGAAATATGGTGGCTTGTAGCATTTGAAGTATTAAAGGAGGACCATGAAATACTTAAAAGTTTTTTAAACCTCACTAATATACCCAGTGTTATTCAATAGCAAAACAATAGAGCAATTTTACACATTGAGGGGTTTGGGGACTATCAAGTTGAATGGCATCTTGTAAGTCATTTAAAAACATTGAAGTGTATGTTTGGTTTATCAAGTGCAGCAAATGCAAAATTTTTGTGCATATACTACATGCAAACTAGGAAAAAAGGGAAAGATGGAAAGAAAGAATGGCTTGCCAAGGCATGACAACAAGGTGCTCCAACACGTGATAAAAAAATCATGAGAAATTGAATGCTAGTTCTAGTGGATCCAAACTGGCGCCCTATTTTGGAAATACACTAACAAGGGTTCACTTTTGCACAGTTCACTGTTTGGTTAGAATAATTGAGAAGCTAGTATATGAATATATATGCTTTGCATATAAGATACAGCCTGTGTCAGAAGCTGATACTACATGCAAGAAGGTAGAACAAGTCCTCTCTGAAGTTGGATTGCACAGGGGCCAAGTAGAAATAAAAAAGGATGAGAAAAAACCAGGAAAGAGTGGAAATATCCCTTGTAAACCATGCTTTGGTAGACCCAAGGCCAGGAAGTTTATATCTCCACCTCCAGATGAGAAATGCAATATAGTTGTAAAACAACCAGAGAAGTATGAAACATGGAAAAAATTGCACCTTGCTGTTCCAGATTGGAGCAATGGGGGATGAACGAGGATTGCAAAGGCAGAAGTGTCGATACACCTAGATAGATTAGCAGATCTCTTATAAAAGTTGAGGTTTAGGGATGGTGATGCCAATACATTTAAAGAGACAGTTGCTAAATTTCATAAGTCCATGGTGGAGGCATGGACTACAAATAGTATAACACACTACATAGTCAGTATCGTCACCATTACAAAAAAATATAATCATTTCGAATTAATTTGTGTTTCTAATCTCTCTTCTTGTGCAACATATACTTGAAGAACATGGTCCATACTTTGCAGATCAAGGAAGTTTGGCAGTATGGTCAACTCAAGGCATTGAAGGATCTCATTGGCAAGCTTGTTGATCTTTTCAAAAGGAAACTAATCATGGAGGTGGCATCAATGATTCCAATTCTATGATGCAATTATTACAATGGTGGTATAGGAGATTAGAGACACGATACGAGGAAAAAGAAAAGATATCCAAAACATCTCAAGCAGAATTTATAAGTAGGGCAATATATGAAGTGAGAAAAGCAAGATCTGAAAACATCATAGCTAGACAACACCACACAGAATGGTTTGCAACCTAAGAGAGAGATGGCAAGAAATGGAGACCTAGGTAAAGATAATACTTTTGATGCATTTAGAGTCCACGAGAGAGCATAGGTACCTAGGATATGACACATCAATACTCCTACCTTTAACATATGTCTTGCAAATTTTGTTTAAAATTTCAAACGTTTATCACTATGTTTTTCAAAGTCAATTTTGAACTATTTTTTTTAATTTTAAAAGTCATTTACACCATAGTAAGTTTAAAAGTTTCATACTTCAGTCAAGTCTCTCCTTTCATTTTTTCCCATTACTCTTGACTCTACCCTCTACCTTTCTATCCTTCCTTATCACAACCATGGCACTTTCCAAGCTTCCTATCAAGAAGGCACCTGCAAGAGAAAGAGCTCAACACTCTTCCGAATCTAGTGAGCGTACTGTGAGTCACAAAGGTCCCTTGGTTGGCTGACAATGGTGGCCCTACTACAGCTAATAATGGTGGTGCTACTATGTCCAACAATGGTGGCCCTAGTGTGGTCAATAATGATGGTTTGCCATTGTCTAGAAATAGTGGTCCATGTGCTCTAGTTGCTCCGCCTCCCACTACTACTCCAGCTGGTAATACACGTCCTCCAACACATAAGAAGCAACGATGGAGACCAAGCATAGCTGTGCTACTACGTGAGATAAGGAAATTCTAAAAGAGTCCCTACTTGATTATTCCTAAGGCACCATTCTCTAGGTTGGTGTGAGAAATACTGCAAGATTTTTAGTTAGGGCATCATCACAAGTTCTTTTCAACGAACCAGGAAAGGAATGTGGGGTGATGGTAAAGCCAAGCCTTGCTTGCTCTCCAAGAAGCAGCTGAAAGTTACTCGATTGATCTAATGGGTGATTCTCAAGTTTTAGCCATTCATGCCTGATGTATCACTATTAAGCCCATAGATATGGTTCTTGTTTATAGGATCCGCAACAACAAGGATGCATTTAATCTTAATGCCAACAATATGCTTTGAGAAGCTACCTTGTAATTGGATCTATGTTTTTAGCTCAGGTTTGGTTGTAGATTGTAAGGATCTTAGTTTTGGTTTATATTTCTAGTAGACCTTCAAGTATTTGATAGCAGTGGTCTACAAAATGGAGCTAAAATTTTCCTAGCTCTAGTTATACTTGGTGCAATGCACTATTTACCGTGTATTTCATGGTTTTGTAATGCCAAATCTGATATTTGATATTCTATTTTGCCATGATTTGCATTGTGTGTATTTCCAAGTTTTTAATTTTGAAAGTAGTTTTGTTGAGGATAAATTCAATGTGTAATCACGCACACATAAGTGATTAGTTGTACATGGGCCGATGCACTATATCTTTACTATATTTAGCGGTTTGGCAACACTATATCCAATATGCGATATTCCATTTGACTTGTGACTTAATTTTTGTGAATTTTTAAGTTTCCAATATTTCACGTAGTTTGGTTGACAACACATTTAATATGCAGTTGTACACACTGAGTGTGGTGGTGATTTTTTTTGTTAATAGTGAAGTATAATCCAGTTAATGAATTTTCAAAAAATGATTGCACCATCAACTTTATAAATTGAAATCTGGTGAAACTTCATTCACATGCTGGGCATCATAAAAACTCATGGATATTAAAAAATTGGCCCCATCATAAGTCTGTGGGACACTTGTCCCGAGGCTTGCGTCTGGGACCCTGAATCTGGGGATTCAGGGCCCCAGATGCTTGCCTTCGGACATGTGTCCTAGAGACTTCTGATGAGACCCTAGAGACTTTTGATGAGACCAAATTGTTTTTGGGTAGTTGATGTATCCTAGAGGAGTCCACATGAAAAATTTCACGTCAATCGGATCACTGGTCATATTTTTCCAAAGCTTGGATACATTAATTCAAGTTTAAGGGTTTTTTAAAAGTTTTGCTATAAGTTTAAAGTTTCATCTCATTTTACACATTTCACTTTTAAGTTTTGAGTTTTCTCTCCTAGAAAACATGGTACGTACGAAGTAAGCGGCCAAGCAAGCAGCCTGGAGACATCCCCCTAGAAATCCTATGCACAGGCCACCTCCTCCAACTCCACCACCACCACCACCACCATGCTAGCATCATAAGCGTTGATGGAAGCCATGCACAGTGGTTCTTCATGAGATTTGCCATTACCAGAAGACCACACACCTCCTGATACTAAAGGCTCCATTCCAGAAGCTAGTGTGTGAGATTATGGACGGCATACTAATTAAGAACAGAAAGAGGCACTTCCCAAATGGATCATGCTTGCAACAACCCGATCACTAGACTACCCAACCTCTCCTTGCACTACAGGAAGTTGCTGAAGCTTACCTCATCGACTTGTTTGGAGACTTGGTCTATGTAGCAGTACATGCAAGGAGAGTCACCGTCATCGATAGGGATTTGCAGATAGTGAGGTTCTTTTGACGATGGAAGGATAGTCCTCGTAGAGATCAACAATGATAGGGGTGTACTACCAAAACATATACAGAATGTAGCTTCCAAAGAGATTTTGTAAAACCATGGTTGTAATGGATCCCATGTAAAATGTTATGAATATGAATACATATTTTTTGGCGCATCTTATTTTTGTTTATTCACTTGTTATTTTTTTAATTTATGTCTTGAACGAATACATGTTGTACACGAACTTGATAAAGCAATAGGTATTAAATTTAGGGTACAAATCGTGTTGCGTATAATAAACGACAAGTATGACAAACTACATTGCACGAAAATCCAACAAATATTGGTTTTCATTACTTCAAGAGAAGATTACAAATTACATTACATTGGTGATGAGATATCATCTAGCACTAAGTACATCTACTCTCTCCTAGGCTTCTTCGAGCTACACTCCCCATGGTCAGAGCTATTCTTGATCATAGGCAGCAACACATTTTGCCCTGGTAGTTCCTACCTAATGACATTGGGGTCTTGAACACCAACAACCATGCCATGGGCCACCATGGAAAAAAGTGGCCCAGATCCAGTACTAGAGAATAATTAGAGGAGCTTCGAACGTCGAAGGGATGGTCTTGAAGGGCCCAGCCTTCGTTAATGCACTCAACTTCAAGAAGTTCTCAAAAAAATCCAGAGAGCATGTCTTATGAAATTCAATAATATCACTCACAAGCTGGCCGATATACTCCTTCAATGCCGAGTCCTGCACCCTTCCGTGGTGGCTACTAGATCAACCACCTTGTCTAGATGAAAATTCATCTATATAGACAATGTCGTGCATCACACAAGTTCATTGTCAGACACACAATGTCAAACTCACTATGCATGGAGTGTGCTAAAGATATATACATCAGATTTGCGCAAAAATTTACCAGTAGGGCCTCTAGAGCATCGAGAGCATGAACATAAAATTTTGCCCAAATCGGGCCCCTAGAGTAGCCTTGGCTAGAGGTTCACATGTGGGGGCTTGAATTTGCAGATTCAGGCTCCTAGATGTAGATTTAGGCTCCTAGATGCGAGCCTTTGGCCAAGGCTGCTCTAAGGATCCGATCTAGGCAAAATTTTATCTCCATGCTCCTGATATCCTAGAGGCCCTACTGGTAAATTTTTGTGTGAATCCGATAACATTACCTTCTCTGCATCATCTATCTACTGAGGTAATGGAGCATCCGAGTCTGCTCCTGCAAATTTAGGCCCCTATATGCGAGCCTCCGACTAGGGCTGCTCTAGGGGCCCCATACTGGTAAAATTTTATGTCCATGCTCCCAATGCCCTAGAGGCCCTACCGATAAATTTTTGCACAAATCCAATAACATTATCTTCTCTACATCATCTATATGTTGTAATGGAGTATCCAGGTCTGCTCCTGCGACAGGGCCACCCTCGTCTCTCTCTTGGGAAGGTACTGTGTAGTCGAGGGGTCGAGGTCCAAAAATGCTTTCTTAACCGCTCGAACTCCTCATCTGAGATCTCATAGTGTAGCGCCGCATTCTCAATCTACTCTTGGATGCTCACAATGACAGAGATGTCATCGACACTCATGCCATCATATTGAGCCACCTCATCAACATGTGATGGGGCATCTTGTGTATCAAAATCTATAAAGTCATCAGGTGCATAATGCAACATGATACAATATAGTTCTTCTTCTCTTAGCTCCAAAATTTATAGTACATCCTACATAAGTAGATATTCCACCCCCTTGATGATGATAGAATGGAGAGAAGCGAGGGGTGGTCCATCACTTGTCGGCATCTCATCAGGGCAAGGAGGTGGGTGCACAATGGCTAAGCTTTGTGCTGCCTCTACTCTTGGATCGAGTGTGATCTCCTCAAGCTCCTTCTTAAAATACTCTAGCTATGGCCAAGAGGGTGTGTCGATGTCTTCATCATTGTCTCTTGTACCTCAGTGCACAAAACATATATGGAAAATGCTGCATCATGCTCGATGAGATCCATCATGGTGTGGTCCTGGGATGAGGTGGGCACTACTCTGGTGCGGAGATAGAGCAAGTGAGAGAGTTTGTCACATCACAAAATGATGCTACTATACTAGAGATAGGGTCTACAATGGAAAGCAAGCTCTCTAGACTCAAGGTCACACAAAACCTAGGGTATATCTGGTCTCCTATGTGTGCATAGCGTGTGGAGCTAATCCATGCGGCAAAGGCGGAAGTGGTAGCCATGGCACACAAAGAGAGAATGAAGGAGAGCACAAGTGTAGGGAAGTAGAGAATGAACATGAAAATGAGTTTGGATTTATAGCTTTTATGTATCTAGGGTTTTAAATAAAGGTTCTTTTTTAACCCTAAAGTTTCAAATTAAAACTCTTACTTATTTTCTTTATTTCAATACTTTAAAGTCCTTGTTAAAATTACTCATACAGACAAATGCTTCATTCTATATTATTATATCCTCGAATATACTTGGATCGCTGAATATATTCAAGTCCAACTAGAGAAAATATAGAAAACTTTTAAGAAAAGAAATCTAAAAGACCTTCAAAATCCCTTGGATCCAATTTAATATTTAATTTTAAGAAATAAGTAGAAGAGATGAGCTACAATATATCATTATGCAAAGACAATATTGCATAGATTATAGAACTCCAGCTTGCAATTTAATTATGATTTTAACCAACACGATTGACTAATTACAATATGTATTATCACACACTTGAATCACAATAAACTAAGATTATCTAAATTGAAAGTACTCAAAAGTTTTAAAAAAGTTTATATTCATTATTTATAAAATTCTTTTACAGGAGGATTCCACTATCTCAAGGATATGTGGAGAAGCACATTGTTTGCATGTCATGGATTGCTCACTACGAATCCTGACTTTTTGATTATCTAACTTGAAATAGAAGTTGCAAAGGGGCTCATTGGACATTAATTGGATTTCTTATCTCAGAAAAGAAATGGTCCAATGGCTCTCTACGCTGACCACAAAAGGAGTATGACCATTCCACAAGATTACCATATCTATGAGAGCTGTATGTGTCTCATCTCGGGTATCGTGATCTAAGATGATCCACTCCCCTCGCAAAAGTCGCCATCTTCTATATCGAAAGTGAATGCACAGAGTTTGTTTAGCAATGAAATACCTGTAATAGAAACAAAAATAATGGTAAGTAAATGCAACTAACACAACAATTCATCTAAGCAAGACCTATGTCAATTAAATCAAGGCATTCAAAGTAGTAAAAAGGATTTACATGAATGTGAGATCAGATTGGTTGACGTTGCACTCAATCGTCTCATCAAAATGTGTTCTTTTGACTTGCCAAGACTCACCCAATAGCTGACTCATCCATTCCTTGGATGGGCACTTGCATTGATAAGTAATCTTTGTTTTCTTTAGAACATCACATGAACCAAACAAATGTGCAAACAATGAGAATGGAATAAACCAACTAAGATGTACATCTTTGGAGCTTGTGGTGGATTTCATAGCACTATTGATGTCATATTTTATATTGGACTTACATCCTCCTGACAACTCTAAGCTACCAATCAACCATTCACCACTAGATAGTGGCAGCAATGGGACATATTGCAATCTCTGGCTTTCTACTATATACAATGAATTATAAAAAAAGATATTTTGAGTTGCAAGTTGACTTGCAGAGTTATTATCATAGATCAAAGAACCTATGTCTTCATGCCAAACATGTATCTTGCCACTCAAACATTTCACATTTTGCCATTCATGCAAAGTTGATGAATATAGAGTTGTTAGTAAAGCAAGATCGAATTAGAACACTGTAAAGATTTTTAAAAACAACTCTGATGCAAAAGAATAAAAAATGATAACATTTAAAAATTTATTGTTTTGTTTATAATTTGCAATGTAGTTCTTGTCATGTACAAAGATTTGTTTGTGCGTATAAACATGTTGGATCAATACTTCTGTTACTATACTTGTTCCATTAAACACTTTTTCGAACTCTAAATTTCTACCTTTCCAATGTTTGCTAGGGTTTGCAACATCCTTACGCCTGACCTTGAAACTCCCTTGAGCACTTGGGTGTATCAAAATCCAATCCAACTTATAGTACTTATCACAAATCCAATTACCGCCACTATCTTTCCTATTGAAGACCTCCACTACAAGTATGTTACTAATGTTTTTCCTCCATGAAGACATCTATAATAACCAAATAGAAAAGTTATCTATTGGTATGTGTATACTTTGTAAATGTTCTCTCCAAATGAAGTGAAATTTAAATGGAGCAATTAAAAAAACATTATACCTGTAATTCTTTTCACAAAGAAGCCCAGAGATGTTGAACAAGTAGTTGACTTATAACAAGACCATTGTTCCTTCAGTGACAAATTCCTAGAGTACAAAAACAAAAGAAATATCGAGTCAAAGCATACATATAACTTACATAGGCTTTGTCCAAATGAGTTGCAACTTAACCATGGAGCAATAGAAAAAAGTGACAATATACCTATGGCTCTCTTTGCAAAGAAGCCCAAAGATATTGAAGAAGTTGAGGTTTTCCAAAATCATTGTTCTCTAACCTCGAAGACTCTTGGAGTAAAAAAACAAAGGAAAGCTCAATATGCATATAGCTTGCATACATTTTGTCCAAACGAGATAAAATTTAACTATGGAGTAACAAAAAATAGACAATATACATGTAAGTTTGTTTAGAAAGAAACCATAAGATGTTGAAGAAGAAGTTGAGTGTTCAAGAGATCATTGTTCTTGACTATAAGCGACTCCTAGAGTACCAAAACAAAAGAAGTTACATGTTAGAGAATGCACATAACTTGCACATGTTTTATCCAAATGAGATAAAACTTTATCATAGAACATCCATGGAAGATAACAATATACCTGCAAAGTTTTGTGAAGAAAATCTTAGGGCTTTAGTAGAACAAGCTCTGTTCTCATAAAACATGTGAAACTCACTCTGTGTTTGTGTAGAGGAAATGAAAATTCACATGGTTTTACAGATAGGGCAAGCAACAATGAGGCTGTAAAATTTTGTCAGGAAAGAAGAAGCGAAAAAAGAGATATGATAAATTTGAGTTTCGCTTAAGAAAGAGGGGGAAACTGAAAAGGAGAGAAATAAAAATTCAAACATAAAAAAATAAAAAAATAAAAATTTGAGTCACAAACTTCTAAAGTGTCAGCATTGTATTCCCCACATTTCCTCTTATTTTATTGTTGAGAGAAGTTTTGGGCCAAGATATGGCTAGAAGATTCATGTTACATGAATCTAGAATCCCAACTCTCTCATTGGTTAGGCCTATATTTGTTTATTCACTCCTTAAGGGGGAAAAAAGAGAGTCCATATTTCTCCTAATGTATTGGAAAGACCTACTACTTTCAAAAATATGCTACTAATTGATGCACAACTCCTGTAACTATTAGGAACAACACAAATAAGCAAATATATGCAAAGCAAGGATATGAAAGGTACGGAGGTGTCCTCGGCTTCAAATGTGTTTAAGAATGTGAGCATTTGATACACGTCGAGGAATTAATCCATGTGTATAATTGCCTAGGATGGTTTGCTTAATGGCAAGAGGCACTACAAGGGAAGGGGGAAATAGCGACATCGGTTTACGACGAAAATTAGCAGCGTCACCATTTGCATCGCAAATGCGATGTAAATGCAGCCGAAACCCAAGCGCGGCATTTTGTGAAAGAGTTTGCAAAAGAGAGAGCAAAAGATCGGAGAGCGAAAGAGGGTGGGAGAGGGAGAGAAAGAGAGAAAGAGAAGGAGGGAGTGATTCTCCCCGCCGTCACCACTGCCGTCGGTGTGTTGCCATTCGCGAAGAAGAGGAGGAAGTGTACGAAGGGCGAAGAGGAGCCGTCGCGAAGTGACCGTAAAATTTATAAAGGGAGGTGATGTCTCATCCCAAGGAGGAGTGCACCTATTGTGACTAGTAAAAAGAGTTCGTGGGCGTGCAATGGATGGAGTGCCCGAGCCAATCCACCACTTGGAAGGCACTACCCAGTCTATACCGTCATTAGCAGAGGAGACAAGTAGCCTTTCAGACTTTCCTACAATCTTGGAGCCTGAGATGGAGGCAATGATTGATGCATTGATGCCCATGGATACCGAGACATCTAATCCGCTTAGAGAGGAAGCATCCATACCATTATATGATGGGTGCCGAGTATCTGGCATGAAGATGCTACCACAGGGGGTTCACTCATAGTAAAGAAGACATGCCGACTGCGTGCAAGGACTTCTAAAAAAACCCCTATTTATGAAGCTTGTAAGACTAATATATCCCCCTATTAAAGCTTATAAGATATAAACATGTGTGACTTTTTATGTATCCCCTTTCTTAAATGTAAGTCTTCATAGAATATATACTAACTTTATTTTTAAAAGTTGAAATTATCCTAATTAATTAAAAGTATCAAAATGGTCATATCACCAATCTATGGAGAGAGGTAATCAAATGCATCCCCCTCCCCCTTCTTTTTTTCCTCTATCCCCTTCTTAAATTTAAGTTCAATATAGGAAATTAAGAGGGATCTACCCCCAATGTATATGCTTAAGTGTCCCTTCCAAAAAAACCCCCTCCTTTACACTCGCGTGATACCAAACAACATCTATAGTGAACCCCCCAGGGACGCTACTTGCACTCCTAAGTGTGCAAGCAAAATATGGGTGGCACGATGCGAGTGTGACTGAGTTGTTCAAGTACCTTCTGGGTACGCTTAGTTGATTTCTTTTTGGCACCATTATAAAAAACAATTATGCCTTTTCAAGGTGTTTTATGATTTCTTTTCAAGTTGCTAAAGTATCATATATTACCACTTGGAAATACCATGCATGAGTCTCGTGATGATGTGTGACATGTTTTACGAAAGCTTAGCATGGACTACAACAGTATCCATGCATGTGTCAATGATTGCGTGCTGTTTTGAGGAGAGTACAAGACTATGGAGACATGTCCAAAGTGTGGTGCTCACCGGTATCGATAGGACTTGCAAGGGCAAACCATCCCTTAGAAAGTTCTTAGACACTTTCCACTTATCCCTCGTATACGTCGCATATTTTCATACATCGGGCTTGGTGAGCGTGACAACGTGGTATGAGTAGAATAGATCCACACATGGAGTCCAACGAATATCAGCAAATTCATGCACATGGAGCCACATTGACTCTACCTTTCCAGGCTTTGCATGAGAGCCAAGGAATCCTTGACTCGGTCTTGCTATGGATGATGTGAATCCATTCGGTCTCTACTCACATTTTATAGTGTGTGGCCTGTAGTGCTTGTTAACTACAACATCGTGCCATGGCTTTCTACGAAGAAAGAACACCTAATCCTTAGCTTGCTCATTCTTGGCCGCTACAAAGTCAAGAATATGGATGTCTATCTCCGTCCATTAGTCGATGAGCTTAAGATTTTATGGAAGGAGTGGGTCACCGTGGAAGATATGAGCAAGCGTGATGGTTGACGGTTCACCAATATACGAGCTATTCTCATGTGGACTATGCATGACTTTCCAGGATTCGGGGAATGCTTAGGTAAGTAGGCTTTGGTTCTCATTGGTCATATCTTTCATAGCTCATTCAAGTTTGTGTTCACTAAATAAAGGTGTTGGGATAGGTTTGGTTACCTCAAATTATCATGCATGTCTAGTGTGTGGGCCATAGTTAGACTCCCGAAGGTCACAAACCATGAAGAAGATGGTGTATCAAGGACACACCGGTTTCTTGCCAGAGGGTCATGAATTGAGGGAAGGTTTTGTTGGATGATCTCCACGAATGAATGCCCAAAGCTGATACAAGTTGAAAATGGTCCACACAGAGTTGCATCCAAACGGAATGCAATGATTCTTAGTTTTCTATGAGTTTCCATATTGGACCCAACCACTTGTGAAAGGCGAGAATGATCGAAGCTTTCTTGGAAGTGAGCTATGGCAGAAAGCAAGAGTAAGAAGATAGAGAGACACAAATGGAAACTCCAAAAGTCACAATGTGTAATCGAGCTTTCCTTTATTTAAACTGTCACTAAAAGAATAAAGAATAAAGTGACAGTGACGTGTGTTCGCCACTTGCAGTGTGCAGTGGTGGGTATTGTCAGTGTAGTAATACACAGGCGGCTAGGCAGAGGTGCTTTTACCCCCAAGAACCTCCCACTTAAAGGTGAATCTGCCCTAGAGGGGAGTGAAAAGAAAAAGAAAAGACAGTACAATGTACACATGTACAAGAGGATGAGGAAAAACGTCATCTCATCCAATGCCCAATCTCCTGAGGAAGGAAAAGCGCTCAGTAGTGAGGCTTTTTGTGAGTAGATCTGTAGGATTTTCTTCAGTGGAGATCTTGAAAAGGTCAACAGACTTGTCCTCCACGACCCCACGTATGAAGTGATACCTCACCTCAATGTGTTCCGTCTTTGCATGGAAGACCAGATTCTTAGCTAGCCAAATAGCGCTCATAGAATCTGAATGCAGTGTAGGTATAGTATCAATCCCAAGGTCATGAACCAAATGACCCAACCATATGGCCTTCTTGCAAGCCTTAGTGGCCGCAACATACTCAGCCTCAGTGGTAGAGAGAGCCGTACACTTCTGAACCTTGCACATCCAAGAAACAACACCTCCAGTGCATAGGTAAAGACATAACTGGAAGTGGACTTCCTACTATCTACATGTCCTGTATAATCAAAGTCTGTGTAGCCCACAACTCATGTATCCTGGTTGCCATAGAAAATACACATATTTGTTGTGCCCTTCAGGTATCTCATGATACCCTTTACGGCATCCCAATGCTTTTTTCCAGGTGTAGCCATATAGCATACCACAACACCAACTACAAAGGCAATATCTGGACGGGTGGCTATCATGGCATACATTAAACTGCCCAGGGCTGATGCATAAGGGATCTTGACCATCTCGGCCCTCTGCTCATCTATCTGCAGACAATTGGCTTGTGAAACCTTTACATAAGAAGGTAATGGATAGCCAATAGGATTTATGTCCTACATGCAGAAACACTTAAGGACTTTATGAATGTACTCCCTTTGTGAGAGGTAGAGTAGTACCTGATGCTTGTCACGCTTAATGCGCATACCAAGAATGTGAGAGGCCTGTCCCAAATCCTTCATCTCAAAGCTCTTCTTTAGTTGAGATTTAAGAGCATCCAGCTCATCATGAGCTTTCCTTGTTATTAGCATATCATCCACATAAAGTACCAAAATAAGCAATGAGCCATCACGGACATTCTTCGTGTAAAGACACGGATCCATAACAGTTCTGATGTAGCCTTGTGACTACATAAAGGCATCAAACTTATGATACCACTCCCTAGATGCGTGCTTCAAGCCATAAAGACTTTTCTTCAACTTGCACACTAGGTGCGCCCTGCCAGGTTCTGCAAAGCCTTAGGCTGCTCCATGTATATCTCATCATGCAAATCCCCATGCAAGAATGTAGTCTTGACATCCATCTAATATAAGTCCAAGTCAAGCTGCATGACTAAGGCCAAAATCAAGGATAGGGTGGTCATCTTGACTGGAGGAGAAAAGACTTAATCAAAGTCAACTCCATGCTCCTGTTTAAAACCCTTAGTAATAAGTCTTGCCTTATAAGCGGCTTGGGTTTTCTAGGGGTACGTTTGAGCTTGTACACCCATTTGCATGGCAAAGTCTTCTTACCCTGAGGTAGTGCAATCAAATCCCAAGTCATATTCTTGTGCAGGGAGTCTATCTCAGACTGCATAGCCCTCTCCTAAGAGTGACTATCACCCCTGGGCATAGCCTCATCATAGGTGAGAGGCTCTCCTACATCTGTAACCAAGACATAATGCATCGAGGGCTCAAATCTATCAGGTGGACGTCTATCTCTAGTAGCAACTACTATTGCAGGCTATCCAACTAGCTGTGTAGTAGCACATGGCTCCTCCTAGAATGTAACCCTGTGTATCTCTACCACCTTCTTAGGCTGCCTATGCATCTTGTCTTCATGGAAGATTAAATCATGGCTACGGATGACTTTCCACGCTTGCGGATCCCAAAGGTGGTAAACCATCTCGCGTGCATCCCCATAGCCAAGAAAAATGCATTTGACACTCTTAGGATCCAACTTAGTACACTTTTCTTTGGGCACATGGCAGAATCCCTCACATCCAAAGACACATAGATACGCATAAGATGGAGGTTTCCCAGTCCATACCTCCTCTACCTGGAAATCCAAACCACTAGAAGTGATCTATTTATGTCATGCTCAACTATACTATGACTATCTCAGTCCAAAAGCTCTGTGGTAAGCCTGCATGGCTAAGCATACTGTGTACATACTCCTAGATGGTTCTATTCATCCACTCAGCCAAACCATTCTGGGTTGGGCATAGGGGGCAGTCAATTGATGCTTAATATCCCTCTCGTCACATAGTTTCTAAAAAGCACACGACACATATTCTCCCCCATTGTCAGTCCTAAGGCATTTCAGCCTTGCCCAATCTAGTTTTCAACAAATACAAGCCATCTCTGAAATACAGCCAAGACATTGGACTTAAGCTTAAAGGGGTAAGCCCAAACTTTATGTGAAAAATCATCAATGAAAGTCACAAAATACTTTGCACCACCCATAGACTGACATGACATGGGCCCATAGACATCTGAATGTACCAATACCAAGGGCTCACTCATGCGTGTCCTATCAAACTTCTTATGTGTATTCCTAGTCTGTTTGCCATAAAGACAATGCTCACATGAATCAAAACATGCGTAGTCAAGGGGCGGTAAGTACTATAAACCAAAAACCATTTTCATTCCCTTCAAGGACATATGGCCCAAACGGGCATGCCAAAGAGATACACGTGGGATGGAACCCATTGACAAAACATGGTCAACAGAGGACCCATCAACTACAAGAGGATAGAGGCTGCCAGTTTTGGCACCTCTAGCAAGCACAAGTTTGCCATGGGTGATCTTCAAGGAAGAATCCCCAAATGAAACATGAAACCCAACATCATCAAGTTTCCCCTGCAGACATACAACTGCCTGTAAGTGCAGGTACATGACATACATCTTGTAATAAAAAAGTACTGCCAATAGAGAACTGCAATCGTACATCCCCAATGCCAACAATAGCAAGTGACCTGTTATCACCCAAGTGAATTGAACCAGAGACAGTGTGGTAGGAGTGGAACCACTCATGGCATGGTGTAACATGAAATGAAGCACTAAAATCCAAAAGCCAGTATTGCACATACATAGAGTGAACATCGGTCAACGACGTAGCATCAAAAGAACTAGCTGCAAGTATGTACTCCTCATCGGAGTCACCAGTTTATGACATTTATCTCCTTGATTTTCACACTAGATTTCTCTGGCACAATGCTGCGATCAGAGGACTTTTCATGTACTTTGTCTTTCCCATTCTCTTTGCGCTTCTCATTGCGCAACTCATGACACTGTGGGCAAATATGACTCTTTTTTTTGCAATGATGACATATCACATTAGCATTTCTCCCACGAGACTTGTTGCGCGACTTACCACGCGACTTAGACCTAGACTTGTACGAGTCTCTGTCACGGCCATTCCCACAGTCATTCTTGCCATTACCATCTCTGCTTCTAACAGTCAAAGCATGCGACACACGAGAGGCATCCAAGTTCTTATAGTTGATCTCTTCCTACACCAGAGCACTCTCTACATCAGGCAAGTTCAAAATAGTAGCAAGAGCACATAAGGCAGTGCGTAATACATCCCATGACTCACTTAGAGTCCCAATAAAAAACAATGGAGTAACCTTATCATTAAAGGTAATACCCTGTGAAGTCAAGTTCTTGAGAATAGCATGGAACTGGCTCAAATGAGCAGACATTGTCATATTCTCCTTCATGCATAGGTTCATAAGCTGCTTCAATCAATACATCTGATTTGTTGGACTTTTCTTGTCATAGAGGTTCTTAATTTTATCCCAAAGCTACCAAGCACTCTGTGCTTTCTCAACCACATTGTACTGCACCTGTTTAGTGAGAGACAAGATGAGGGTGGACTTGCATAACTCGTCAAGCTCATCCCATTCGTTATCAACACTCATAGTTTCAGGCTACTTCGCCATGCATCCTTACTAGCTTTATCTGCGATTTCTGCACCGATACTTGCCAAACTTGGCTCTTCCAATAGGCATAATTCATACCATCAAGCTTAGTGATGTTGAAGATAGCACTGTCAGTGGAAGAAGAACCCACAATGCAGTCCAAAACAGTGCAGACAATACAAAGTTGCTTGTTGTTTTCTGTTGTAAACAACCAAAATACCACCAAAACCAAGGCAAAATGACTATGAATGGATAGCTAATGATGTTGCCCACCAAGTACCATCAAAAGTGTATAAAACTAAGATGATTCAACATGAAAATTTCACATCGATCCACACATAACTACTTGCTGTAATAAATTACAACCAGGTACAATGAGAGCAAATTGTAGGCAAAATCAATGCACCAAGTCAACCACAGACTATCAAAGCATAACTAGCATTAAGCGGGAATAAATCAACATATGACAGTCATACGAGCATTGAGAAAATACCCAAGCATGTCAAACAAATCCGTTAGTAAGCCGGCAGTTTCCTTGTGTAATAGGGCAAAGTGTACACAACATTGGCAAGACCTGACACAAAGAGGTGTATGCCTAGGGAGTGCAAAGCCCAGATCAGCCCAAGTACATGTATATGGACCACGGCATATCAACCATGCAATATCTAAGTGAAGAAGATCCTAGTCTCACAAGACTCAAAGCTCAATAGTATAAACAACCTGCTCAATGTCTTTCAAACATACAACGATGCTCCCATTGGCACAAAAGCCATATGGATCAAGTCAAGAAGCTCAAGAAAGGCATATGAGAGCACCAGTGATGAAAGATCCAAGACCAAACATCAATAAGACATCATGAGCATATACGCTGTGTAGCCTCCAAGTATAGCATCCATAGACATCAACTGTATCCCAAATACAACTCTGGCAAGCTAAGAAATATCCCAAGTAAGTTCCAAGAAGCTAGATGCAAGCGAAGACAAGGCACTAGTAGCAATTGGCTCCAAAAAATATAACTAGCATGTAGTAGTGGCATAGGCCAAGCATGCCAAGAACGGTCAGACATAGGTAACATACATGCCATATGTACATCCAAGATGGATCATCAAATTCATTCCAAAGCCGAGCTCAAGCTCAAATGAAGATTCGGAACCAAAGACAAGCTCGATGTTGTACCTCGAAGGTCAATACTTCATTGCATATCCCAAAGACATAGCCCAAAACCAATAGGCATAACCAAACCGGAGGTAAAATAACATGTCAACCAAGGTAGCATAAATTCCAAATAACAATGAAGTGTCTGCATCCAAATCAAGGCTCAATAGCTCTCAAATAGCATATCCGGGTATAAACCATGATGATCAAGCATCAATACATCCAACATGACACCTGAATGTCAACAAAGAGCATTATGCATAAGTTGTCCCTGATAAAACCTTCCTGTTCAAACAATGTACAACAGTAAATCCCTGCATAAATTGAGCTATGAAAGCTTAAACCAAGTCCCAAATCATCTCAAAACATTGGGCAAACATCCCCAAAGTATTTGGGCATCAAATATCAAGCCTTAGGAGCATCACGTAAGCTAAGAGTATGTCATTTTCTTACTGTAAATTAACTCAGATCTGTTATAGAAAATATTCTGATCAAAATTTGGATGATCTGACATCACCATCGTGTTTGGAGCGTGCCAAAACCCTAAGTTAGACTCTTACCTTGCCTAAATCGGGTTCCAAATGCCCGAGATATGAGAAACAATGGAATTTTTGAGCTAGATTTTGAAACACACGAAAAAAAAACGTGAGTTGATTGTGGCACCTGCTGGTTATGTTGAGGATAAGGGGGCAAATGGGGGCATACAAGGTGCCCAATGAAGTAAAGGAACACCTTCAAAAAGCCTATGAGGGCCGGGGAGAGGCGGGAGATGAAATCTTACCTCGGGGGGAAGAAGCCATAGCGGGCATTGAAGCTCCAAGCTCTAGGTCTTCAATCCGGACTGAAGTAATGCTAGGACAAGCTCCATGATCAAGCTCTAATCCAAAGCTCTAATACTAGTTGAAAGGTGAGAAGGATCGAAGCTTGCTTAGAAGTGAGCTATGACGAAGGGCAAGAGCAAGAAGAGAGAGAGACACAAATGAATACCATATTGGGGAATATGGAAATTTTCCATAAGTTTCACTTGAACACTATAACTTCAAATCGAGCAATATATAGCTCAAAAGATTCCATTTTTCAAGCGCTTTCCAATGATAGGTCACATTACATGGTTTTGAGAAACTTATGGGCATGTTATCCAAGTGCCACCTTTTTAGTATTTAAAAAATGGAAATTGGGAGATTCCCAAACTCATGAATATTTTGTTAATGGGAACTCCAACTGTCACAATGTGTGATTGGGCCTTCCTTTATTCAAACTATAACTAAAATTGGTGATTATGTTGAGCATAGAAATTTCTTGGTTGTGCCTTTGCAAGCTAGTGCCATTATTTTAGGAATGCCTTGGCGTCACAAATATAATCCCGATATAGATTATTCCACACATTCAATGAAAATTCATTTGAATGAAAAACAAATCACATTACATGGAATGCACACCTTTGATCATTTTCCATTGCTTAGTCACACATAAGCTAAACATGCATTGAGAAAAGATAGCAAATCATATTTAGTATGGGTGAATGAAATTGAAGCTAAGAAAGATCAAATGCATCCTAAGCATGCACAATTTCTTTCACAATTTAAAGATTTTTTTGCTGTTGATTTACCCCCTAGTTTACCATCTATATGTTTTGAAGATCATAAAATAGACTTAATTCCAGGTTCTCAACCACCATGTAAATCACCTTATAGACATAATTAGATTGAACAAAAAGAAATTCAAGACCAAGTTGAAGAACTGTTAACCTGAGGACTTATTAGGCCTAGTAGTTCTCCTTTCGGTGCACCTGTCCTATTAGTGAAGAAGAAAAATAATACCTATAGAATGTGCATCGACTATTGTGTCATAAACAATATTACTATTAAGAATAGATATCTGATCCCTAGGGTAGACGACCTCATGGATAAACTACAAGGAGCCACTATTTTTAGCAAGATAGATCTCAAATCTGATATCATCAAGTACGATTGGATACACCTAACATTTTCAAAACTACATTTAGAACTCAATTTGGTCATTATGAATTCCTTATTATGCCTTTTGGTTTGACTAATGCACTAGCCGCATTCAGTCGCGTATGATGAATCGAATATTTTTGAAATATAAGCATTGTGTAATTGTTTTCTTTGATGACATATTGGTTTTCAGTAAGAATGAACATGAGCATTATGAACATTTATCTTTAGTTTTTAAATTGTTGAAAGAAAATCAATTATATGATAACTGCGAAAAAGAGTGAATTTTTCCAAACTCAAATTGAATATTTAGGACATATTGTTTCTTCTGATGGTACTCAAGTTGATTCTAAAAAGATAGAAGCAATTTTGAATTGGCAAATCTCTAAAAATGTGCATGAGTTATATTCTTTCTTAGGTCTTGCTAGCTTTTATAGAAAATTTGCGAGAAATTTTTCATTACTTGTATAATTTTCCTTTAACAAAATTATTAAAGAAAGGTATTGTATATAATTGATCTGATAATCAGCAAAAGTCTTCTGATTTATTGAAACATGCTTTAACACATGCCTCTGTTTTGCAATTACCTAATTTTAATCGACCATTCTTTCTAGTAGTCACTGATGCTAGCGAATCTAGAATAGGAGCTGTCCTTATGTAAGATTCACATCCCATAGCTTATTCTAGTGCAAACTTAAACCCTCTGAGAACTGAAGTATTATACCTATGATAAGGAATTGTTAGTTGTAGTAGAAACTTTACATCAATGGAAACAATATCTAATGGGATTTGAATTCGTGATCAAAACTTAACAACAAAGTATCAATCATCTCCTTAGTCAGCCACAAATGTCTGACTGTCATATTAAACGGGCTGCTTTTATTCGAAGTTTTCATTCACTTATCCAATATCAACTCGAAAAAGAGAATGTTGTTGTCGATGCCTTAAGTAGAAGACCAAGTATCCATAATATTTCTGTTCTATCTTTGATTCCCTTATCCCTATAGAGAATACTTATGACCAAGACCTCAGTTTTCAAGATGATTGGAATAAATTAGTTAATAATAACTGGATTCCAATTAATTCTTTGTCTTATTCTGATGGATTTATGTTTTATGAGAAGAGATTGTATATCACTGTTCCATTTAGATCATTTGTGTTACACGAAATTCATTGTCCCACATATCAAGGCCATAGAGGTAATATTTCTACTTTGCGTACATTGGTTGAAGATTTTATTGGCCACACATGGAATCTGATGTTTCTAACTTTGTATCTGAGTATTTAAGTTGTCAAAGAGTTAAGCGAAACCATTGTAAGCAATATGGTTTATTAATGCCTTTACCAATTCCTGAACGACCATGGGAAGATATTTCAATGGATTTTATAACTGGTTTGCCTAACACCCAAGCTAATCATGATATGATTTGGACTATTATAGATCGATTTAGCAAACAAGTATATTTCCTTCCATGCAAGAAAACATTAATTGTATCTCAAGCTGCACAATTGTTTTTGAAGACTGTTTTCACTAACCATGGTTTACCAAAAGTTATTATTTCAGATCGTGATTCTAGATTCTGTAATAATTTTTGGACTACTTTGTTTGCTAATTTAGGTACTAATATTGATTTCTCATTTGCATTTCATCGTGAAACCAATGGGCAAACATAAGCTACTAACAGTACCATTCTAGATCTTTTGCATGCATACACAATTTCAAATTCACAAACATGGGATACATACTTGCATTTACTTCAATTTGCATATAATAATACATCACATATAGCTACACATAAAGCACATTTTGAAATCATTTATGGACATAGATTGCCTACACCTGTTACATCATTGTCAAACAAAGTTAAAGCTATTGATGATATTGCCAATACGCATGCTACTATTTTTGTTGAAGCTAAAGATATGATTGTGAAAGCCCAACAATCATACACTAAACAAGATAATAAGAAAATAAAATCCATGAGTTTAAATGTTGATGATTATGTTTGGTTATGCATTGAAAAGAGAAGATTACAAAATGTTGAGAAATACCCTATTGTTAAATTAGCCCCTAGATTTTATGGAACTTTCAAAATCATTCACAAAATCAATGACAATGCATTTAAATTAGAACTACCTCCACATTGGCAAATCCACAATACTTTTCATATCAGTTTACTATGACCTTTTAGATGCCAATTACCTATTCACCCTACCTATGAAAAACCTCATTTGTCAGAAGAATAAACTGAAATCCTTGAACCTGAAACTATTCTAGATGCTGACTTTATGACCACTAGAACTAGTCGTAGATATTCTAGATATTTGGTTAAGTTTAAAAATCATCGTGTTGAAGAAGCCCAATGAATGCATGCATGCAACCTAAGTGCTTACCCCTCACTACTCACTCCACATTGAGCTAATAGCAATTGAGGACAATTGCTATCCCACCCCGAGAGTATGATACTATGAGGCATATTCCACAATGGATTCTGTGTGAGACCACAGTGGATTCCGTAAAGTTTTTTGCGGTGGATTCTGTAAAACTATATTTATTTTTTGGGGCTCGTACACAAGGTGGATTCCTTGTGCGAGAAATTGACGGGGATACCTGTTCTTTTCAGGTGTCATATTAATTTAATGTGCACATGGGTGATTCCACAGCGAGTGATTTCGTAAAATACATATTTATATTAATTGACGTTTATGAGCTTAGAGTGCACTCGTATTAAATTAAGATTAGGACAGAGTTCCAACCTATTTATTTATTTTGTAGTTGAAGACTGCTAGGCATTTACTTTTGTCGGTTTAATTTAATTATTTTCTAACAATTGTGAATGTTTCAGTTGATGTGTAGAGTAGGCAGCGGTGGTGTTGGGAAGCACTGGACGATAGTGTGTATTTAAATTACCTAGAAGAAATTATCATTTTTGATGGGCGCGTACCTTATCATGAAAGGCGTAGCACTAATATTTATTTAGATGTGTTTATTTATTGAAGTGCTTGATAAATATTTATTGTTTTGTATGTGCATAGGTATTCGGTTTAAATATTTCATTATTGGACATTGTATTTGGGCACAACCTGACTTTTGGGGTGCCCAACTACTTTATTATTTATTTGAACAAAAGCAAACTCAAAAGACAAAGCATGCTAATTGTAAAAATTGGGCTATTTTTAAACTTGGAGATTAATAAGTTTATAAATACATGCCTTGTGGAGCGCTCACATAAGGCATAGGGGGAGATTGTACCCAATTTGTCTCTAATCTTCATGTTGTACAAATCTTTCTTCTTGTTTTATGAGCTTTAGTAGAGTTCTTTTACTTTTAGGGAACCTTTCGGCGCGCGCTACGTATGCATCAAACATCCGATTTTCACACTAAAAGGAGACACATAGAGTGTGTGTGTGTGTGTGTGTGTGTAAGAGAGAGAGAGAGAGAGAGAGAGAGAGAGAGAGAGAGAGAGAGAGAGAGAGAGAGAGAGAAACAGGGATAGAGAGAGAGTGGGTGTATATATATTTGTGAGCGACACAAGGAGAGAGTGAGCAAGCAAGAGAGAAGGTGAGTGTAAGAGAGGAAGAAGCGAGAAGTTTCCAACAGAGAGAGTGTGAGTGAGATGGGGAGGAGAGGAAATAGAGAGAGAATAATTGGTGGAAGATGGGGGAGAGAGAGAGAGAGAGAGAGCTTAATTAACATGGGGGGAGAAACATGGGAGGAGATGGTAGTGGTGAAAGCGATGGAGGTGGTAATGACAGTGGCAATAGAGGTGGCGGTAGAGGTGGTGGTGGCGACGGCGGTAGTAGTAGTAGTGGTGGTGGCAATGGTGGTGGTGGTGGCAGTAGGGGTGGTAGTAATTCTTGATATGTGCATAAGAGAATAGGAGGAATAAATGGAATATGTGGAACAAGAAATGGAGGTTGCCCAGAAATGCTCGCTCGAAAAGCTTACTTCTTTCCCTTCCCCTTGAGATAAAGAACCTTAAAATACATAGTAAGTTTAGAGATTATTAAAAATTGATATATGAGGATTCTATATTTGTATGAAACTACTTGAAAATGTGGAAAAGTTGTACTAGTTATTCATACTTTCACTCAGAAGCAAAGCTATTGAGTATGTGAATGAGAGAGAGAGAGAGAGAGAAAGAGAGAGTATCACCATAAATTGTTCGTGTTGCTTATTAGTAGCTTCCATGATATGAGCCTCTCTATCCTAGCATATATATGTCATTTCATCATCTTCACCCACCCAAGTTGGGAAAGCACATTGATTTTTTGTGAGACACCTTTCTATGCAATAAACTACTCTCCACTTCTCATACAATGCTTTTATCAAAGTAAGATTGGTAAGAAGTCCACTCTAATGCAACTCATTACTCAAAGATGATGTCACAGCTTTTAACCAATGTCTAGATAGGATTAAAAAAGAGATTTCCTTCCTAATTTACTAGACAAAAATACACAAATCTAGGGATTTTTTGAACTAGGGAAAAGGGCACTCTTCCTATATAAATTGGATAGGAAAATTTTCACTATATAGGAATTTTTTTCTTATGTCGAGAAAAAATTCCTAGATGGGTAATATTTTCCTACATATGCCTTTTTTTCTTATGTCAAGAAAAAGTGCCTACATAGATAGGTGTTTATTTCCTATGTCGAGAAAAAGCTCTTAGATTGATAATGTTTTCCTATATAGGGATTTCACCATATAGATATATATATCACTATATAGATGTACTATTTTAATCTTGAAAAAATCTTACTAGAAATGTAAATGAGTGTGCATTATAGTAAATCTTAATCTTGCTTTATAAAGCATCTAACTTTCAATAAGTATATCACATACACATAAGCTCAATGGTATGTCAATTTCGACAAATAGTATAAATCACTTTTTATATTGAACTCAAAAATATAAAAAAATCAAGAGTAAATAAATATAAAATTGAGATAAAAATTATCAATTAGCATAAATTGTGCTCTGTTGTAATTATAACAAATCACTCGAGCATATTGACATCATGAAGTGTGAGATCTAAGCTTTCACTTTTTCTCACACATACTTTATTTTTGCTAGTAAAAATTCAACGAAGTCCTCTCTAAATATATTCATGTTAGTTTCAATGTCTTTTTGACAAAAAGCACCCATCTCCTTCCTCAAACCAACATATTGCAACTTCAACTATTTGTACATCTCTGATACTGTATGGACTTTGAAAATTTTCATACAAATGATTTCTTGATCCTGTTCATTGAACACCTAAAAACACAACCAAATCATGCTATCAACTATTTGGATTATTAGAATATTAAAATAATAAACTTATAGAAAAAATTTACTTTTTGCATAAGAGTGAGGGCCTTTTCGCCGCCTTCATGACATATATCATCAAGAGCCTTTTAAAAAATTAAAAGTCAATATCTTCATAAATTCATTAATTTTAATTCAAAAATATAATTATACTTTTTATTTTAACCCAAAAAAAATCAAAGCATACCTTGAACCTCTTTACTTTTTGATTTGTAGAAGTTAATTGTAACAACCATTGTTGCATCTTTACAGTCATTTGGAAAATCTTTTGTCTTATTATGCATATCAAATATATTTTACTATAAATATTAAAAATGAGATAGTTACTTTACATGATCGCTTGCCTTTTTTAGACTCATCATCTATGTTGAGAGTGGAAAAAGACTGAATTTTTGACTGATTTTTATTATTTTTGAGGTCTGAATGATTGATTTTTTATGGATTTAGAGTGATGTATGGTTGTTAATGGAAGTATTTGAGAATGTTTTGGATGATATTGATTATGTTTTGAAAGTTCATGATGATTCTCAGTGGAGATATGAAGCTCTATGATGTTCTGTTGAGGTTCTGATTGGTTCTGTATACCTTCTGTATAGCTTCAGTTTTGTTCTGATTGTTTTCTGTATGAAGCATGGATTGATGATTGATGAAGATTGAGATATTTTGGAAGCCTATTGAATAGTTTTTGATAGTTTGGAATGGTTTGAGTATGAGTTATGAGGTTCTGATGACCTTCTATAACCCTCTGTAGACCTTCTATAGAGCCACTATCTCTACTCTATCTCTGTACTGTAACTGTACTGTAGCTGCTCTGGTACTATATTGTACTGTTCTGTAGACCTTCTGTAAGTGTTATGTAGAATGTATCTATGACTTTGGGGAAGTTTTCTAACTTTTGGAAAGGATGAATCTAAGTTCAAAAGAGCTAAAACAAGTGGAAGAAGCAGCTCTGCTGAAGACTGAAGAGAAGACTGAGTGACACTGACAGTAGTGAGCTGTGAAAAGACACTGTAGTGGCTCTGGTGACTCTTCATATCAGACATACCTCTTGGGAGGTGCATCCTCGACCTAAGAAGGATTATTGAGAGTTATTATGAGAGTATTGTAGTGAGGAGATGATGTATTACTGATATATAGAGAGAGAGAGAGAGCCAGAGATAGTCAAATCTATCAAAACAGTGTAATTGTATATGAGAGATTGAGAGAGAAAACTATGAAGATATTGAAGATGAATAATATGTGATTGATTTTCATTAAAAGATGGTGTATTCCTTTGTGTTCTTTGTTATATTGAAGAATTCTATGAAGATGTGGAAGATTATGGTTGATTCTATTAAATCCGTGGGAGATATCTACTATGATGCTGCGTGAAGATTTGCTGTAATTTTCTTTGTTTTGATGATAAGAAGAATGAAATAAAAGCTTGTTGATGTTACAAGATAGATTTTCTTGCAAGAGAATCCCCTTTTCCTTGGTGTTCCTCTTGGGGCTCCATGTTTTTGGTGCGCAGTCGGGGAAACTTGCCATCAACAAGCATCAAAAGAGGCTGAAAATGAAGAAAATGGCATTGCCAAGAAGAGGAGAATTCAATGGAAGTTTGCAAAGTTCCTTCTTCCACTGAAGAGTTGGAGATTCTTATCATCAAAGCCACTTTCCACAAGAAGTTCATCCCACAATGGCGGAAACATATCACCATCATGATGCATGCTCTATGTGGTGGACTATTTCCTCTTCCTGTTGAAGCAGCAGAAACTTGCATCTTGGTGGCAAACTGTTTGGGAATAAACTGAAGAGCAGAAACAGAGAGAATGACCATCTATGGAAGTTTTGGCATTCATTGAGAAGTTTCGAGACATCATCAAGTGGGAGATTACAGAGCAGCTACAGACGCTGAAGGTGAATACTGCCAATATATCCACTCTTGTGGGACCATGGTGCGGGAAGTGTCATCAAGCGAGACATTTAGCCACTGAATGTATCCGAAAACCAACCATTCCTGGGGCCTTCTATTCCTACTGTTTGTGGAAGAACCATACAGAGGATATTTGCTCTCTGAAAGAGATGCATGAACGAAGATAGAAGGATGAAAATACAAGATTCGACTTGCTGGAATCCAAAATGACAACACAGGATATTGGACCAAAGCAATGTGGTCCTAATTTTGGTCCAAGGATGAGAGCGGAGTTTTGATGCCGAGAAGTGCTTAAAAATAGCTAAAAATTACGAATATCAAGGGAAAAATATTCAATGTCCAAGGCGGCGGCTCCAACTGGGACGATCTTAAGCGTCAAGTGCTTTAAAGGCGCTCGAGCGACACTTGTTGATTTTTGATAATTTTTCAGACTGCCGTGCGGGTTGTCAAGAGTTGCTAGCCAATGCGGGATGTCAAGCCAGATGCATAGAAATTTACAGCACTCGATTTGAACACTGGACGGGGAAATGGCCAACAAATGGTCAAGATATGAAAAGGTGGACATTGGAGAAGACCAAAAGGGGTGCCCTTTGGGACATTTTAAACCCCCCCCCCCTCCCCTCACCCCCTCCAAATTTTTGATCAAGAAGCATGAAAAAACGTGGAGAGAGAATGGAGGAAGAGGGTGCCATCTTCACGCCATTTTTTTGGCGCCTCCATGGATGGAGATGGAGATGATAGGCTGTGAGTACCCGATACAACCGATCTTGGGGTTGATCTTCTCCTTCTTGGCCGATCTTATCACCCATCTTCGCCCATCCAATGGTGACCTGAATGAAGAGAACAGAAATCAGTCTTTCTCTCTCCTCCCTCTCTCTCCTCTAGAGGCAGATTCATGTGGGAAGAAGAAGGATCGACGGATGCTTGTCCAACCGAGATGGAATTGCTCCGTGATGCAAGAGGAGGGTAGATTGCTGATTCCGGACTGTCATGGACATTGATGGTTGCTGGAAATCAGTCCCGAAACATGGCAAATAAAAACCCGCAACCCGCAAAGAACGGTAATTTTATTTTTACAAAGGGAATTGATGTTTTATGCAATTTGCTTCATGAATATTTGTTCCCATGGGCTGATTATGCATTATGTTGTTGTTTGCTATGATTTTGATCAGTTTATGCTCAGAAAATAAGAAAATCATAAGTGTTGTGACTGAAATTAATGGTATAAAACCCGTAAAACGCGCGTTTAAGAGGCAAAATGGAGTTTTTTTGCAAAATAAAGGGGAAACATGAGATATAACATCAATAAAACCTGAAATTTTACTGTCAAAGAACCTAAGGGCCACAGCCCATAATGAATCTCAATTTCTAGTTATTTTTTATTAAAAATAATAGAGTAAAATTACCAAAAATGGTAAAAAATGGGTTTTAAATGGGAGAAAATTAGAAAACGATAAAAGGAAAATTCCAAAAAATTACATAAGTGTTTGTGCAATGTATAATGAAGGTAGAGCACGAGGTTAGCCTCGGTTTACCCTCATTTCTATGTTTTGTCCGTATTTATTGCTTTCTCTGCAATGAAATACACATAAAATGACTCTTACACCTATCAACGATTGCAAAACATTAAACGGTAGGGTGAGAGGGGAGTTTGAGCGTCAAAGTACAATCCTAAATCTAATTTATGTGTTGCATCATGGCTATAGGACGTTGTTTTAAAATAAAGGAAAAGGCAGCATGAGCGTAAGGCTCGGTGTCTCTCCTCGTTTCAATACATAAACGTTAGCATGGAAATCATGAAAAGATTGGTTGCGCACGATGCACAATGCTGATTTTCTATTGGTTGTGCACTAAACCATTCACATTATGCACTATGCATGGTTCATGGTATCGAAGGAACATCTCCTGGACTGCATAGCAATTGTTTTTTTAGGAGTTTGACCCACGATTGAGAGTGTGAGGTTATCCCTTGCCGTAGCGTAGAGGGTCGGTTTCCTAAGGGACTGTGAAGTGAGGAAGCATGGTATATCTCCTAGAAATACGAGAAATATAAAAGAGAGGAGTTTGTGTTCGTTTGTGTTATATGTTTAGCAGCGCATCAAAGGGCCAATCCCTGAGATGTAGGAGAGCTGCAGTGGGGCTCCGACTATTAGTTGATGGAGTGCCTCCTATATATGTGTGATCGTGGCATTGCCAATGTATAAGGGTTCTCCCTCTGAGGAGTTTAAGGGAAATGTTGGACTATAATCTATAAACGCACGAAATAAGCTTTAGGGCAATGTGTCCCTTAGCATTAGATTGACGCTCCTGGTCCGCGAGGCCATGAGGGTATTTGTGTGTCGTGAGCATGAGGTCCGGCTAGTGCTATAGCTAGTGCCGGCCCATTTTAGATCCCATCAGTGGTGCGTCTGCCAGGAGCTGCCGATAAGTGGCGGTCTCCGAATCTTGGTCTCATAAGGGACCTGTTAGCTTTATTCTATTGGTCGATAGCTGCCTTGAAGCGGTGGATATCAAGTTAGTCTGATAAAAACCTTGGTCATTAGTATGACGGTCAATCCAAGAAATCCCCAACACCCAAAGGATACTTTGTCTATCTTGAATAGTCTAGTGGGATCTTTGACACGTCAGGTGATTGACTATTTTACCCTTTGCCCTGAAAGTGATACCATGCTTAAGTTTGGGTCACTATGGGAAAAGACCCATGAAGCTACCTCTAAGATTAACAGCCCATGGAGATTAGAGAAAAGGGAAAGTGAAAGTAGTGCTAAGATGACACAGTCATCTATGATCATTCATGATGATAATGTCATAGAAAAGACTGTGACAATGATGGTTAATATGCACATAGGAGGACATGATGATTATGATCTAAAGGTACATCCGATGCTAGTGCCCGATGCAGTTGGGTACCGTAGTGTGATTGCCAAGATCCATAAAGCATTGGATGATGTCCATGTGTGTGGAAAACCATTGTTAGTAAGGAAGATTTCATTAGGACCTATCCTAAGTTCTAGCAAAGTGGTGGTAGATGAGAATAGTCTTACTAGAACACCACTAGCAGATGATGGGATAGATTCCCTATTGCATAGTGTTGGACTCCCTAAACCACTTTGTGAGTTGGCGGAAAGGGAAGTTCATGGAATTAGTGACTCTTCCACACTAGTAAAGGTGGAAATGGAAGAGATTAAAGACCCTAACACACTAGTATTAGGTCGAGAGAAATACGAAGATTTTAATGACCCAATCTTGATCGCAAAAGGGAGGACTAAATGTCCTCCTCTTTATAGGGATCTCCCAGTGTTTTATGGGTTGCCAAATGAGGATCCGATGATTCATTTAAGAGAATATGACCTAACTTGCATTGCAAGTGGGTTCGACGATTTACATCGGATGCTCGTATTCCCAAGTACCCTAAAGGGAGAGGCAAGGAAATGGTACTGGAGCCTCCCAAGAGGGTCGATCAAATCATTTGAGGAGACATGATAGATTTCTAGATGAGTATGAAAAGGAGCTCCCTATGATTCAGGTCTTAGGGCACCTTATGCAGTTTAGACATGAGTCTTATCTTTTTGTTAAAGAGTATGCTAGAGCCTTTGATAGTACTCTTAGGCTTTGGCCAAGAAGAGTCAATGCACTGCCGGATGATGTGCTATGTGAGCTCTTTCTGAATGGCTTAGAGATTAATACGCAAATCTAAGTGGAACTGCAGAATCCTAAGTCATTAAGGGAAGCAAAAATGCATGCCATTGATTATGAGGGTCATATTCAGAGATGTTGGGAAAACTTTTGGAGTTTTCCCCGCTCAGTACAAGTGCATCCTAGCTTCCAATCATTTCTGTAAGGAGACATCTCACTTTTTGATACCAAGGCAGCCTATGAGGGGAACCTTGGTGGCCAAAATCTCAAAGCAGAAAATGGCCATCCTATGAGTAGTAATGACATGCCTCTCAGTGAATAGGTGAAAAGCCATGTAAGTCCCATTAGGGCTTGCAACACTTCCATGAGAAGTGGTTGTGATGGCAACATGGATAGAACCAATGGGCCTGTGAGTGTTGATAAGCATTTTGTGTGTGGTTCTAATTTTGTTGCTAGTAAGGCTCTTGAGAGACCTTTGGTATTGGAATCATGCTTCCAGGTGGATGTTGTTCCCTTCAGTGAAAGTATGGTTCTTATGGGAAAAAATTTGCAGTATGGACGTAAATAAGTAAAGGCATCTTTTGTAAAGAGGATGAAAAATGCTAAAAGTCCACCTGTGCTTCACAAAGGTCATAAGGATGTTGAGATATCGAGCTCCACTCGTGATACGCCAGGGTGACCGTTGAGTACTTATGTCACCGACTTGTCAGTTTGCAGACGCGGTTGGTACACCGCCGATGAATAATAGCTACATGATAGCTATCCTTATCTACTCTAGTTCGTGGCTCAGTTAGTATGCCACCTTAGTTAGTTGAGTTTGGTTTTGAGACCCATATAGGGTTCTTCTATTTCCTTGTAAGAGAGTTCTTTTGGCTTACACAACTAAGAAGAGGAAAACTGTTTTCAGCCTCCACCCTTGTGTGTCTTCCCCCATTGTGCAAGCAAGAAAGCTACAAGTGAGACTCCTTCCTTCTCTCCCACAATCTTGACATGGTATCAGAGCCTTGTTCGTGGTAAGGAGCTTAAGAAAGCAAGCCAAGCTCGCGGTGTTCTGGTAAGAGGAGCAGTGTTGCTTTCATTTTCTATTTTGGGAGCAGATCTCTGCAGGTAGCACAGCCGAAAATTGCAAGAGTGCATTGTCTCAGGTTGAGACGCCCTTCGCGGTGAAGCAAGAGGGCAGTATATGCTGCGGGAGAGGGCTTTAGCTCTTGGCGACCCTGTTTTTTTGATTTGAGGCCATTTCGGGGCCTGTTTTGAAGGCTGAAGTTTTCTGCACGCACTCAGGAAAAGGCCCTGTTTTATGCTGTGCGACCACTGTTCTACAGGTCGGTGAAAAGTTACCACAGAGATTGCATCGTATGCTTGTGTGCAGAGACATTGGGAGTTACAGAATCATCCCTGTTGCCTGTTGATGCAAAATCGTCACTAGGAAGTGACTGTGTGGTCAAATACCACTTTCGCCAGTTTTGCAGATTTGCCCTTGTGAGGGTGAAGCTGTGTTTTTTGCAGTGACAGAATTTTTTGCAGTATTCTGTAATGGCATCTGATTCTCTCTCACAGATTGTCACTGAAAAGCTTGACAAGAACAACTTCCAAGCATGGAAGTTTAGAATGACGAATTTCCTTATGGGAAAAGGATATTGGAAATTTGTTGCAGGAAATGAAGAAGAACCAGTTCTTCCTGATGTTCCCAATCAACAGCAAATGCAGGCATTTAAAGCATGGCATGAGAGAGCCAGGAAAGTTATGTACTGGCTGTCTATCAGTATTTCAGACTCTATGATTGTGCATATTCAGGATGCAAGTACGCCAAAGGAGGCATGGGATACTTTGTCAAAAATGTATAGTACAAATACTCAAGCCAGGAAAATGCAGCTCAAGCAAGAGTTGCATAATGTGCAAAGAGAAAATATGAGCATCAATGACTACCACATGAAGGTGAAGAAGATTGCAGATGCACTTGCTTCCATTGGGTCGCCAGTGGAAGATGATGATTTAGTTTCTGTGACCTTGAATGGTCTAGGAAAGGATTATGCACAGTTTCGAACATCCATTTCTGTCCGTGAAAGATTTCCTGATTTTGAGGAGTTGATTGCTCTTCTAATTTCTGAGAAGCAGAGAAATGGTGGTGCATCTTCTTCAGGAGGAACTTCAAAAGAAGCTGTCTTCTACTCAAATGCTGGAAGAGGTAGAGGCAGAGGTAGAGGAGGCCGATTTGGAGGCCGTGGTAGAAATCAGAATATACAGCAAACTCAAGAAAACCAGTCCTATGGAGGAGGACGTGGCAACTCTAGAGGCAGGGGGAGCCAAAGAGGTCGTGGTGGATGGCAAAGAGGTCAAAATGCAAACAGTAATGTTGAATGCTACTACTGTGGTAAAATGGGTCATATGGCTAAAGACTGCTATAAAAAGCAGAATGACATCATGAATGGAAAATTGCAACAAGGAAATTATGCATCTTCTAGTAGACAGGGTGATGACAAAAATGAGCATTTGTTCATGGTGCAGCACATGAACAATTCTGTGACAAGTGCAGAAGAAAGCAATGATGTATGGTATGTTGACTCAGGTGCATCAAACCACATGACAGGTCATGCAGAATGGATGGAGGATGCAAGGAAAATGGAAAAACCAGGATTTGTGGAGACTGGTGATGATACTGCACATCCTATTGTGCAGATTGGAAAAATTCCCTTGTCTATGCAGGATGGGAAAAAGAAATACCTGTCCGATGTATTTCATGTCCCGAATATCACCAAGAATCTGGTTTCTGTTGGTCAAATGGTTGAGCAGGGCTTGCAGGTCAGATTTAATCCTCATGGATGCTTTGTTGAGGATATGAAAAATAAAGGTCGCTTGATAGCAAAAGGAAAGAAGAAGGGCAGAATGTTTACATTGGATGTAGACATGCCTGAATTGAGTGCAGCAATGTTTGCACATGGGACCGGCGTAGTTGCAGATATTGATATCTGGCATAAACGCATTGGTCATGTTAATGTACAGCGACTTAAATCAATGCAGGCCCAAAACATTGTTGCAGGATTGCCTAAATTCAAGGTTGCAGAAATGCATAAGGTATGTGAAGCCTGTCAGTTTGGAAAACAGGCAAGGAAACCATTTCCTAGACATGTTCAAGAGAGTAAGAAGCCATTGGAATTAATCCACTCTGATGTGTGGACTACTAAAGCTGCATCTCTTGGAGGCTGTCATTATTTTGTCAGTTTTATTGATGACTATAGCAGAAAAGTTTGGGTGTATTTTATGAAAAAGAAAAGTGAAGTTTTTGGGCATTTCAAAACTCTTAAAGCTATGGTTGAAAAAGAAACAGGCCTGCAAATAAAATGCCTAAGGTCAGATGGAGGGGGAGAGTACCTCTCAAATGAGTTTGCAAGGTTCCTGCAGGAGCATGGCATAAAGCAGCAATATTCATGCAGTCATATCCCACAATAAAATGGAATTGCAGAAAGGAAAAACAGGCATATTGGAGAGGTATCTCGTGCCATGCTCAATGAAAAAGACCTGCCAGATTTTTATTGGGCTGAAGCAGTTGCTACAGTAGTCTATATAATGAACATGACTCCCACTGCAGCAATACATGGGGTGACTCCAGAGGAGAGGTATACTGGTAGGAAACCAAATATTTCTCATTTGAAAATTTTTGGTTGCATTGCCTATGTACATGTGCCAGATGAGTTGAGATCCAAGTTGGATCCAAAAGCTGAGAAGTGCATCTTTATTGGTTACTCCCTGCAGCAAAAAGGGTATAGATGCTATAACCCTTCTACTCGTAAATTTACAGTGAGCAGAGATGTTGTTTTTGATGAGATGAGTAGCTGGTATAAACCAGTAAATGTGATTGATGATGTAGATGCACAAAATGGTAATGCTGCACAGAATTCACAGCAGCAGTCACAAAACATTAGTGGACCTGGAGCATCCTCTAGCAGTGGTTCACATTCTTCACCATGGATAGGTAGATTGAGATCAGGAGAATCTTCTCAAAGCAATGCAGATAGTGGTATGCAGGTATCACGAAAAGGAAAAGAGAAGGTTGATCAGCCCATGTTTGATGTGAATGCAGGTCACTCTTATGTGGATGGTGAATCGAGTGGCTCAGAACAGAGCATTGATGATGAGTTGGGCATTCCTTCTATTATTACACCTGGAGTAAGGAAAACCAGGGATGATTTGAGAGCACCTGGGAGTGAACCTACTTTGCGCAGGTCTACAAGAGCTAGGTATCCTGTGGATAGGCTGAAATATGATGGATTTACAGCCATTCACTATGCATATATGGTCAAAGTGATACATGAACCAGAACCCACTTCTTTTGAGCAAGCCATGGGAAAAGAAAAATGGGAGAAAGCCATGGATGAAGAAATGGATGCCTTGGAAGCAAATGCTATATGGGAATTGGTACCTTTGCCTAAAGGTAAGAATGCAATTGGCTGTAAGTGGGTTTATAAAGTGAAGCACAATGCAGATGGTTCTGTGAACAGATACAAGGCAAGATTAGTAGTCAAGGGGTATGCACAAACATATGGCATTGACTATGAAGAAACATTTAGTCCGGTTGCAAGGATGGCAACCGTAAGAGCAGTCATTGCTATGGCTGCATCAAAGGAATGGTCTTTACATCAAATGGATGTAAAGAATGCCTTCTTGCATGGTGACTTGCATGAAGAGGTCTATATGGAGCAGCCACCAGGTTATGTGCATGATGTTCATCCTGAGTTTGTTTGCAGGTTGAAGAAAGCCTTGTATGGCTTGAAGCAAGCACCTAGAGCATGGTCTGACAAGATAGGACAGTATCTTGTCACTATTGGCTTTCAGATTTCCAAGGCAGATTTCTCACTTTATGTGAGACAAACAGAGAAATGTATTATGCTACTTGTCATTTATGTTGATGATTTGATTATGACAGGTGACAGTGATGAAGATATCCTTCATGTGAAAATGCTATTGAAGCAGAAGTTTGAGATGAAGGATTTGGGAGAGCTGCGTTATTTCTTGGGCATTGAGGTGATTAGATCACCAAGTGGGATACAGCTCTTGCAGAGGCAGTATGGATTGGACATGCTGTCCAAATATGGGATGACAAGCTGTAAGCCTATTTCAGTTCCTTTGGAGCAGAATGTGAAGCTGAGCGCAGATGCAGGTGAGCTTCTGGAAGACCCTACTATGTACAGACGCGTAGTAGGAAGTTTGATTTATATGACTATTACCAGGCCAGATTTGAGCTATGATGTTGGATTGGTAAGTCAGTTTATGCAGGCTCCAAGGAAACCGCATTTGGATGCGGCTAGACGCATACTCAGGTATGTGAAGTCCACATTGCAGTATGGACTATTTTATGAGACTGGGGTTCAGATACGCTTGCATGGATACACTGATGCTGATTGGGCTGGTAGCATTTCTGATAGACGATCTACCAGTGGATATGTGTTCTCTTTTGGGAGTGCTGTAGTCACTTGGAGCAGCAAGAAACAGCCTACAGTTGCCTTGTCGAGCACAGAGGCCGAGTACAGGGGTGCAGCAATGGCTGCATGTGAGGTAGCTTGGTTGCATAAGCTACTTTATGATATGCATCAGCTTACAGATGGGCCGGTTGTCATTTATTGTGATAACATGAGCAGTATACATTTGGCAAATAACCCAGTCTATCATGCTAGAACAAAGCACATTGAGGTGTATTATCACTATGTGCGGGAGAGGGTTTTACTAGGTCTTATTGATCTAGTTTATGTCAGCACAGAGGATCAGGTAGCTGACATATTCACGAAGGCATTGGGCGCAGAGAAGCTGCGCAAGTTCAGAGACCTGCTTGGTGTGCAGGAATTGGGATTGAGCTCGAGGGGGAGTGTTGAGATATCGAGCTCCACTCGTGATACGCCAGGGTGACCGTTGAGTACTTATGTCACCGACTTGTCAGTTTGCAGACGTGGTTGGTACACCGCCGATGAATAATAGCTACATGATAGCTATCCTTATCTACTCTAGTTCGTGGCTCAGTTAGTATGCCACCTTAGTTAGTTGAGTTTGGTTTTGAGACCCATATAGGGTTCTTCTATTTCCTTGTAAGAGAGTTCTTTTGGCTTACACAACTAAGAAGAGGAAAATTGTTTTCAGCCTCCACCCTTGTGTGTCTTCCCCCATTGTGCAAGCAAGAAAGCTACAAGTGAGACTCCTTCCTTCTCTCCCACAATCTTGACAAAGGATGTGAGGCCCTTTGGCCATAGGGATAAGTTTGCATTGAGTTTGTTAGACCAGTGCATCAAATTGAGGGAGTGCAAGAATATTAAGGGAAATGTGAGATGGGTTTGGAGACCCAAAATCTCCAAAAGTATGGCAGGAGTGTCGGATGTAAGGCCAAGGATCCCATCTAGATATATTTTGTTGAACCCCCAAGAGGATAAGACTGGATATACATCTGACAATATACACTGCCTTGGGATACACCCATGTGATGTGCCTAGGCTTGAAGCTCTACCTAGTTTGGGTCGCAGCACTGATTTATGTGAAAACCCAAATAGGGGAGGTTCGAATAAGTACAAAGCTATGATTCTTTCTGCCAAAGGAGCCACTCAGCCACTTGAATGACCAGTTTATTCAGCTGACAATAAATGTGGGACATGCGAGCCCATGGAGGCCATTCATTCAGCTCATAGTGCCCAAGAAGGGATCAGCCTTATTGATGAGTTATTTGTGGAAAGGCTTGGACTTGTATCTCTTTTTATAAAAAAAAACCTAAGATCAAAAAATACAAGATCAAGCTTTTAGCTAACTTGCATGAGTAGCATGGGGTTAGTCGACCTATGATATGCTATCCTTGGCACCTTGGGTAGTCTGATAGGGTGTGATGTATATGCCAAGGATATCAGTATTACGTGGACTACAATGACCTATCTAGTTTTAAGCTAGGAAGGCTAGCTGCTTTGGATATTACATCCAGATTTCGTTAGGCCAAGAGGGCCATTTGTTTGTTTAGTACGGGTGCGGTTAATGGTTTCTTGTTGTAGTTCTGTGCTAGACAGGTTCGAAGAAGAGCTTGGAAGGAGCCTTTTGTTGTGCGGAAGCTTCTCGTGGCCCTATCCAGGTGATATCTCTCGTTTATGAGTACCGTGTTTTTCTGCTATATGTGTCTGTGTACTTTTTGGGGGATTTTATTTTCTTGTTGGGGACCGGCGTCCAAGGCATGAAGTCCCAGGTTTAGGGTAAGTATGTTTGAAGGGAGGTCTGAGTAGTCGTTGCCTCCTGTAAAGACATTGTCAAGCATTGAAAGACCTGTTTTAGAAGGGGGTCCTAGTGACCCTGTTCTGCTAGCCTGCTAGGCAACTGTTCCAGGAGTTCTTGTTAGTTGTGAGGCAGTTAGAGAAGCCTACCAAAAAAAGAAAAATGAGGATAAAGGAAAAGAAACCCTGAATATCCCAAAAGACAATAAATATATACAAAGGTGTGTAAAAAGGGATTCTAACCCCTGCCAAAATAGAAAAGAAAAGAAAGGAAAATTTATAAGCAGTTGATCATCGCCTTGCGAAGGCCTGGTAGGTTCCTTGGGATGAGTCAGGCCCGGGGCCGATGCCTTGTCTCATTAGGGCCAAAAACGCTTCAAAAAATGCACTTTTGTTAATCACGGGATTAAGAAAAGGGCCAAAGAGAGTTCGCCATATGTGCAAGAATATGGTATTCTTGTCTCCTCTTTTTTAGAGATAGTGGAGTCCATTTCGTGATTCTCTCTTCTTTTTTAGCCAAAACCCGTAAAGTCTGACATGTTTTGGAGTCCCAAAGACGTTATTTACTTACAAATCTGACAAAATACGTGACAGAGATGTGATGAAATTAATAATGAGTTTTTTGAAAGTTGGGAGATCTTTCAATATTGTTTTTGGCGCCCAATACATACTCATTTGTGTTCTTGGCGCTACTTTTTAGTTCATTCACCCCTCTTTGAGCTTCTTTCTCTGCGCTTTCATTCTTTTCATGGCTTCCTCCAAGCACCCTTCTCGTTTAATACACTCTTGCACAGTCTATAGCCAGGGAGCAGATGGAAATTTTGAGCCCAAAACCTTTGCTGTAAACGATTGGGTTACCATGCTGCCATCTTGCAAGGGCTCTCATAAGGTGAAAAGAAGAAAACGAGATGATATAAAACATCACTGGAAGGGGCGTATCATTGCCTTCAAAATTATGCCCGAAGGCTGGTTTGTCAAGGTGCAACATGTTTACATGGCCAAGGATATGCACTTGCCTCCAAACGAACATGTTCCCCAACAAACACATTGTAAGTTATTAGTTGAATAACGTATATAATTCTTTTCCATTTATGCAAGTTCTAACAAACGGTTCATCATTGTAGATATCTTTCCGTCAAAAGTATTGAATGGCAACCTGTGGAAAGCCTAAGTGGAACTTTCCATGCCATTCATAAGGTATTGGCAGACATTATTTATGCCGATCAAACTGTGTCTTTTTTTAGTGAATGCAAGGTTTTTATATATTATGCACAGTATGTGGTTCCCTCTAAAGCGGATAGGTATGGGAATATCAAAGATTTGCCATTGCCAAGTCTTTCATCTCTAAACTGGGAGATTCCTGACAAGGTAACGGTGCAGAGTTTCAAATTCAAAATATCTCAAGATATTAAAAAGTCCATGACAGCTGGAAGGATCTCAAGAAGAATACATTTATCATGGTTTGTACCCCTCCATATCTTCGTGGCTTGCTTCAAAACAGCAAATTTACAAAGAACGAAGGTATCCTGGCTAAGTAGAAACTTTTCAGAAGAGGATTTGGACAATACTATAGGGACGCATTGGAAATCTAGAGAGTGCAACCATAAGGGTGATATCTTGAGGTGCAGTGCATACCCTCAATCCTTGGCTTTGGCTTACAGTATCCCTCGCCAAACTCTTGCTTTGGGCTTTGATTACAGGAGATACAAACTAAGATTGGGTATTTGGGTTCCCTTGGATTCCGATACAGATTACACACCATATAAACTTGTGGTGCACGTTTTGCCGCATGAAGAAGTAAAGAAGGTGAATGTTACTTCCAATTGGAGTCTGAAAGATGTGAGGGATACCTTGGAATTGCTAGACAATACATCCCCTAGATATAAGTTCAAAGTGAATGGTGTAACAATTGGTAAAAGAGCCGAGCGCTCTTTCTCTTGTATGAGCTGTTTGTCTCCCACAATTGTGAGTTTTGAGCCTTGAGAATGAAAACTTTGCAGGAATTTATTTTAATAGACTGTCCTTAAGATATTTTTTAGTGGAAACTCATAAGCTATCATGAAGCAAGTTGCCTTTCGAATGTATATAAATAAAATGTACATTACATTCGATTTATAAGTGAAAATTTTCATTACACCATGAGGTACAAAAATTTCATATAAATGTACAAAGCCAAAATAATAAGGCTCGTGTATGCTTATGTTTGCTATTTTGATTCTTTATCGATTTCTTCAAAGATATTTTTTCTCACAGGGCCTTTCTTTGATTGTTGAAAAAATTTCACCTTTATAGGTAGTCTCTTTTCTTGGGGCTTAAGAGGGGATGGATCAAATTTCAGAGGAGAAAGCATTGGCATTCCTTTTTTTTTAGACTCTGCAGCAGTGGTCCCATTGCCTTTGCCCTTGCCCTTGCCTTTACCATTGCCATTGTCCTTACCCTTTCCCTTGCCCTTTCCCTTGCTTGTGCCCTTGGCCATTGAAGTTTTGGGAGGAAGAGGGGAGTCAGGATCATATGGTGTGATTGCCTTGTCCAGAATCAGCTCAATGCATCTCTCCCTTATCCACCAAACATATGAATCAGGATAGTCTCTACACTGTAAGAATAAATGTTATAAGTTAGTGAAAAGAAATCATGATAAGGGTTACACAAACATCAAATGAAATTAACTTACATTCACTCCTTCTATTTGTAACAACTTTGAATCCACTGTTCTGCAAATATTTGAGATAACTCTCCATCCACAAGAATGCGCATCGCTTTGCAATGGAACTTCTTGTAGAAGAAACGTATAAGGCCTTTGAGGATTAGCAAGATCCTCGTATGTTGTATCCAAAAATGTAGAAACGAGTCTACTATCACTGCAAAAGGAAGCTTTGTAAGTTCAAAATATTTTTTGTAAATAAAATCAAAGTAAGTAATTTTCTTTCAACATACATTCGTGCTTGACCATGAACACCGCTGAGAGAGTTCATAAAGATAATTTCTCTTGAAAGACAATTAATGTAGATGAGACTCCAATGCCCTCTGCAAATTCATAAAAGAGGTGAGTAGAAGGGTGAAAGCAAATGAATATAAATTTTCCTCTACAGAAAAAGAAAAATACCTTTCTACATAAGGGAAAAAGATGTGGTAATTTGTCACACTATCCAAGCTACGAAAAAACGGTGAAATATTAGAACCAGATTTTGCAAATAGTTCCACAAAGAGAAGTGGATCAACAATATATATGGTTCTACGGATATCGAGAGTGAGAGAGGAGACCAATGCCCTGCAGTCAATAGCAAAAGCTATTCAATACAAATTACATCCAAAATATACTTGAGCCTATAAGACTTTACTTACGCAAAAAAAAACAAAAAATATAAGCCTTACCTTATGCAATAAAAAACAACGGAGTCAGATAGTTGGATATCCCTTTTTTCCAACATGGGCTTGTCCTCGGGAGATATACTAAGATATTCCTCCTCAGGTTCCGCAGAAACATTCACAAGAATCTGCCCATACACTTTGCCCATCCTCTCGCTGTTGATGGGAGCAAGTGATGGGGCTTTCCTCTTGTAAACTTCGTCTTCAGTTTCCAACACCTCCTGATTTTTTTCACTCAAGAAAGACTCTTGCTGGGTGGCACCCCTTGTAGAGTAAAGGTGAGTTACATCCTCAACCTTTAGCTTTTTCTCTTTCCTGGACAATTTTGGGGGAATGTTAAGGATTTCAAGGGCTTTTTTATCGTTGGAAGGCAAGGGCCTCAGCACTTTGTCAAACCTATACCTGATTCTGCTGATGATGCTGAAATCTTTATTCATAAGGGTGATTCTATGAGCATGGGCGGCAGCAATGTAAGCATCGTTCATGAAATCAATAACAAAATCTTCTGCAGCCTCTTGCAGGGCAAGAATGGCTGAGAGTTGCCACTTCTTATTTAGACCAGAGACAGTTGCCACTTGAGACAATCTATCAGAGATCTCTTTAACGACTCTTATAAAAGCAGCCTTTGGAATGACATGCTGTGTAGCTCTCTGGGCTTTCCTGATCTCACTGAAACATCTCTGCATATAGAAGAACCTGGACTTCCTCTTTCTCTTTTGTGGCTTGGGAGGTTCAGTGGCTTCAGCAGATGTAGGCTCAGGTGCAATTGTAGGAGATGAATCTTTCACAGGGCAAGCCTCACCCTTTGCTTCCTCAACTTCAGGAGAAGAAACATTCACTGCACTCAAATTCTTTAACTCCATGGAAGATGTTAGGCCCACACCTGGTGTAGGGGGGATTTCTGTGGTAAAATGCTCTGGGGCCTGTGATGGCCCAGCTTCAGCAAACTTTGAAGAGGGCTCCTCCTTAGATTCATCAAATTGTAACTTTCTTCTACCCCCACTATCCTTCCCATCCATATACACTCTTCTTGCAGTTTGCTTTGTCCTTGCCATCCAGAAAAGCAAATACAACAACCATAAGGACAATAACTGAAATAACAAAAATCTGTAAACCCAACATGCTAATTGGCGCGAGAAGGGACGAAATGAGAAATTCCGATACTGTGTGATATGAACAAAACGATGAGAATGGAACCGCACCCTCGCTCCGTATTGGAGATTACAAGAGGAGAAATGCCGAAATGGCGCGATAGGAGAAATGTGTAGACGGCGGAATCACTCCCTCGCTCCGTATTGGAGACGACAATGCTGATACGGCGCGATATGGAGGAAACGAAGACAGCGTAGAGACGCCCTCGCTCCGTATTGGCAATGACACAAGGCCGATATGATGCGAGGGGGAGGTTACAAAAGCCTCGAACGAACGTACTCGCTCCGTATTGGCACACCTTGTTTTGACCAGTGAAGCAAAGGACTCAGCAAAAAGACCACCGATACAACGCGAGAGATTAGAAACGCAGAAGATGCAAGACTTGGATTGCACCGTATCGGCAAGCAAGGCGAGAGAGCTCGAGAAATGTAAAGTGTACACGTAGGAAAAATAACCCCTTATATACCCACGTCAATCATGACACGTGTCGGACACGTGTCCGACGCTGATTGTGCCATGTATCTGCACATATCGTGCATATGCTACGTGTGAACTAACGACTAGTCCACGTGTTTGCCACGTGGTTATCGGCCACGTGTTGGCCAACGGCTACTGCCACGTGTCGAAGACCAACGGATAGTGCCAAGTGGCATAATTCTGCGCCTACATAAGGGTGTGTCTCTAATCCGTATGGCTTTTTTCGGTTTTTTCTGGACCTCTGTCTCTTATCCTAATACGACGCGAGAGCGAGTGTTTGCCTTCTTTGCTTTCGTCTGTTCGCTTCGTTTTGGAGGTTCTGCAAAGTCTTCCTTCAGCTTTCCTCCCAAGCTCATAGTGTCCAAGCTCGTGTGACCACCGTTGTGGCTCTTTCGTTAAGCTTCTTGCTGGAATCACCGATACGGCGCAAGGGGGCACATCCGTCTGAATCGTTTCACTCTTATCGCGTCGTATCGGCACAAGCTATAAACATGTCTGAACCCACAGAATTCCTAGGCTCCAAGGTTTTTCCAGGAACTGGTAAAAGAAGAAGGCTTTCAAAAGACTCAAGGGCATCAACATGTGATGAGCCTGTGCATTCTGTTTCTTCTCCATGCTCTGCCACCAACGTGAGAATGCCAAGTACATCTCCAAGGAAGTGAACATCGGTAATGAGAGGTCAAGGAGTATCAGAGCTTATTGATATCACTCCATCAGAGAGGCTACTTGATTTTATCCTTCAGAATGGAATGGATCTCTCATTCTATGGAGTTGTGAAAAATGTCTTTAATCCTGATTGGGACCTTCACAGTGTTCTGAAATCTTGTAAAAAATATATTTTGGAGGACTTTTTGGAGTTTGAAAATCTTGCAGGTCTTCTGTTGAAGTTGGCACAATTGAATATGTCCATGTTCCCATTGGGTCAATAGGAAATGAAAAGTCAGTATTTACTAAGAAGTGTGGTGCCCACTCTCTGGAGAGGTTTTATTCAAGAGACATATTGTGCTCCACTCATTCCAAAAACTGCAAGATGATGAGAAAATCTACTGCTTTTATTGTTTTCACCCTTGTCAAATATCCTGTGAAAGCTGAGGAGCAACAGTTGGAAGGAGCAAAGTCTGCCAGCTTTTGCATGTTAGATGATCTGGTAGATGAAAAGGAAACAAAGGAGGTTGTAGATGCAGATTTTGAGGCTTCTATTGCTGAGAATTTGGATGTTGCTCACTTCAAAGCTGAGACTATCATTAAGGAGAGCCAAGGAGATACAAACCCTCCAACTGATGAGAGTTCTCACCATATTGTTCATTCTCTACCATCTATACCTTTCAAGGACAAGGAGTGTACATTTTACTGTCAGATATTCAAAAACTTTTTAATCTCAGGGAAGATTATTGTCTAGCAATTATTGCAGAGGCTTCTGATGCTGCAAATGGGATAATTGACACAGAGAATGAATCAAAGGAAGAGATACTCAAACTTGATAAAGAAACTCTAGGCGATAAGTTTATTGATGCTGGTGAGGCCCTCTCTCTTTGTTTTGAAAAGGCCAAAGAAGCTGAAAAAGAGTTGAGTATTACTGATGAGGACTTCGATCGCATTCAAAGCGAACTTGGGATTTCCAATTATGGAAGAGAGGAGTCTGAATATGTTAAAGAATTGATTAACACCAATGAGACAGCATCATCAATAAATTTATGGAATCCATTTAAATTGGAGTACGATGAAAATCAAGTGGTAAGATAATTTTGAATTTACTTTTACACATTGGTAGGTTTACATTTCATGCTCATTCAGTATGGGTTTTATTTGCAGTTGGAGATTGTTGATACAGATAACTTCTTGGGGCGTGGCAAAGGATCGAGAGTTGCTAGTAACACATTCAAAGACATTGCACTCGACCACTACTTGGCTAGGATTGACCCTGATTCCTTTTTAGTACTTCATAGTAGTTTCTCAAAGGATGCAGCATGGCCCATACTTTGTATTAAAGCTCTTACAAGGCTTCTAGGTTTCTCAGGATTACAATATAATGCCCACAAAGTAATGTTTTTGGAAAAGACTGTAGCAATTAGGATTTTTGGCTACGGTCCAGGTTACTCTACTTCTAGAGCAGGATACTTTTTGGTGTTTTCATCCTACGCCTTGGCTGCAAAACGAACTGATGTAAAATCTATAGCTAGCTACAAGAGAAAAAAAATTCTACGTTATAGAGGAAAGATTCCTGAGGAGGAAGAGAATGTGAGAGTTTTGGAAAACTAGCTTTGTATATATTCTTTCTTATATATAAAAGTGCGATTGCTCATGTGTCATTGCCGTCTTTTATCTGCATTCTTTGAAGTTGTCGTCGAAAAAACCGATTGAATAGCTCCTCCAAAGCATTGCTTTTTGTAACTCCTCCCCCATGCCTTGTGCTTCGAAAATAACTTGTGCGTGCTTGATAGTGGGATTTTTCCATGCCTTGGTTACTATAAGTTGCGAAGGGGCCATGCTCCTCCACAAAGTAAGGTCCATGAATATGAAGAATATGCTGCAATACAAAGTAACACTAATTTTATACCAATTGAAAAACCTATCAAAATAGGCCTATATTAAATAATTATTACTTTACCAGATAAAAAGTGATATCTTTTTCTCCCCATGCCTCTTTTATCGCCTGAACAAGCTTTGTGATTGATCTTTTGAACTCTTCCGCATATGTATATGTTGTCTTATGTTGCCTCAGGAGTTTCAGAAAAACATCAAGGTGTATCCAGACCTCCATTCTAAGAAACGCAAGCCTCGGTGTGCTTGCAACATTTGTTGTGATCTCACATAGCTCTCTCCAACACTCCCAAGCCGCGTTCACCTGCCTTCCTGAATGGTTTACTAAGAATCGTCTAGCTTTTGAGCCTCCCATAGAGACATCGGCCAAGATATTTCTTGTTTTTCCTGAAAGTATTGGATCCTTTCTCAAGTGAACTTGGCCCCCATGAAATCCCATTTTCGATAGCAATGCCTCGCATTTATCAATACACTCATCTAATAAAGATAATGGCTTAATGGAATATGCGTAGTCAAGATGCAACCTGAGAAGCTTATCGATTATTCTAATCTCTGCATGCAAAGTACAAATATGAACATTCTTAAGAGAGATGGAAAGAATGGGATCCCATATGTCTTCTATGTTTTTAAATTTACTCAAATCTATAGAGTCTCTATTTGGGGCTCTTCTTACTGGTCGCAAACTACTCCAATCTTTGGATCCAATACTTTCCATGCAATAAATGCAAGGATATTTTGCATTTGCACCATTACATATTCCAAGCATACATTTGATAGTTTTCAAATCAGCACTCATATGCCATTCCACATTAAATTTACCAACCCCATCAACTACCAACATTTCGCCTTCACTTTGAGACTTAATGATATTTGGAATACCTGTATGGTTGAACAACCATTTCAGCGTTTAATGATTTTCAATTGGTACCTGGGATGCACAAATCCACCAAATCTCCATCTCGAATTGGATCTTATGCAATGGAGCTTGGCCCTCACCATTGCCATGGTCCAATGCCATGTTCATGAGGCAAATGCTAATTCTTTCCATCTTTTGTCCCTTTTGAATCTGTGCTTCATCCAACTTCAAGGCAAACTTTAGAACACCATAACTTTCTTCTACTGTGATTTTATACATGTGGACCATTGCAATTTGCACCTTTTTTAGATCAACCCATATATTGTTAAACTCATTGTAATAAAAAACTGCCTGTTTTTTTTGTTTTTCATAGGACATAGACCTTTCGATGTGAATGTAATCTCCAAAGCGATTCATGGAAATTCTTGCAGTTGAAACTGCAAGGGCTTGGGGCAATCCAAATATAGTTAACCTATTGCATTTAAGATTTTTAAACCATAATCCAGAGATAGCACAATAACCTTTTCGACTTATACCCACAGTATCACATGTCTCTACGATTTCATTTCCTTTCACTGTGCCTTTTAAATCCTTCACTAACTCTTTGAGAGTTGGACCTCTCAAATCCACATTTTCGGGTGACTTAAGAATCCTCAAAATATCTTTCTTATTCATGGTTTCCTTCAAAAGTTTGATTCTTTCCTCATTCTCTCGGATATTTATGCCTAGTATGTTAGAGACATATTTCTTTGTAAGATTTAGTCTCCTTTTCTTTGCTCTCTCACACAAGCTGGTTATATTTTTGAATGGTCTCTTCCTCTCTGTAAATCCTACTGGAGTTTCTCTCAAGCGTGTTAGCTTATCCTACAATGACTTATTAACATTTTTCAAAATATCAATCTGACTTGTCAACTCTAAAATATTTGTTTGTGTAGTTTCTAGTGCTTTTTTCATTTCGTGCATTTGAGTTATATATGTGTAAGATGCAGAGTATAACCTCATACAGTAGCCAAGCATTCCATTGTAACCTTCTCCAGCATATCTTATATAGTCATGGACATTCAAAAAAGGAGGTGGTTTACCTGTAGAAGGATCCCTGGGATAAATATTTCCATCCACCCACAAATCTATATGCTTCATTTCTTGTGTTCGCAACCTGTTGGCTTCAATCTCATCTATCAATACTCGATGATGTATACTTCTCCAAGATGTGTAAATCGGATCTAGCTGAATAGATAGCTTGTATTTACGTGTGCTTGCGCCTGTGTTATTTGAAGTAGTATTGCTAGACATTCTAGCAAATGAACCGAGCAAGAATCTCATAGTGATAGGAAGCAAGTGCAACAAAAGGAATGGTAAAAGAGAATAGTGTGTAGAAAGAAAACGCGGGAGCAAACAAATGCGAAGTTCGTACGAAAATCTCGAAAATACAAAATCTCTCGAGTTCCAAGACAATAAACGGCCGAAAAGGTGACCCCTGACCTGGATTAAAAGATGAGGGCAATTAATGGCCGACCTCTTCAATGAACCAAATATTCTCTCATTAATCACATCTGGACAACCAAATTTAGAGGTTTTATTCTTCCTAAACCTCAACTAATTAGCAACTTAATCACTTTCTTACAAGTGCCATTTTTGAAGCGTTTTTGGCCCTAATGCTTCCTAGGGGAGACATCTTGCTGAAAAAGAAGAAATTAAGGAAGGTTGGAGTGAAAATAAAAGTGAGCGTCAGAAAAGGATTAAGTGTCGCCTTGCGAGGGCTTGGTAGGTTCTTGGGTGCCGAGACAAGACCTGAGGCCGATGCCCTATTCTCCTTGGGTCACTACGCTCAGCTCCCTCCTTTTTACATACCCGAGTATGAAACATAAAAACCCTAAAAGAAGCAATGTGTTAAAGAAAATATTTCTTGATCAGGCTATAGGAGTCCTCGCCTAGTAGGAGCTCCTGGTTGTGTTGTCCTTAGTTAGGCAGGTAGTTCAGACCACCACTTAGGGCAACCTCATTGATAGTTTTTTTTAGTTTGGCCGTGTTGGAGCAGTTGGTTAGTGACTAGCTTCGGACCTTCTATCAGATTATGCTAGGCCTACTCCTTGTGGATGTCATGCCTTGGTTTTGTCAGGGGGTAGGGTGAGCATTGTGATGTGTTTTAATATGTATCTATTTTGTATCAGCTTGATGCTTCCTTTGGTTGTTTTGTGCAGATCTGCTGTGGGATTCGACGGGCTGAGTCGCCCTATCCCGTGGTCGCCAATGAGAGCGGAGTTTTGATGCCGAGAAGTGCTTAAAAATAGCTAAAAATTCCGAATATCAAGGGAAAAATATTCAACGTCGAAGGCGGTGGTTCCAGCTGGGATGATTTTAAGCGTCAAGTGCTTTAAAGGCGCCCGAGAAACACTTGTTGATTTTTTATATTTTTTTAAACTGCCGTGCAGGTTGTCAAGAGTTGTTAGCCAATGTGGAATGTCAAGTCGGACGCGTAAAAATTTACAGCACTCGATTTGGACACCGGACGGGGAAATGGCCAACAAATGGTCAAGATATGAAAAGGTGGACATTGGAGAAGACCAAAAGGGGTGCCCTTTGGGACATTTAAACCCCCCCCCCCCCCCCCCCCCCCTTCAAATTTTTGATCAAGAAGCATGAAAAAATATGGAGAGAGAATGGAGGAAGAGGGTGCCATCTTCACGCCATTTTTTTTGTGCCTCCATGGATGGAGATGGAGATGACAGGCTGTGAGTACCCCATACAACCGATCTTGGGGCTGATCTTCTCCTTCTTGGCCGATCTTATCACCTGTCTTCACCTGTCCAATGGTGGCCTGAATGAAGAGAACAGAAATCAGTCTTTCTCTCTCCTCCTTCTCTCTCCTCTAGAGGCAGATTCATGTGGGAAGAAGAAGGATCGACGGATGCTTGTCCAACCGAGATGGGATTGCTCCGTGCTGCAAGAGGAGGGTAGATTGCTGATTCCGGACTGTCGTGGACATTAATGGTTGCTGGAAATCAGTCCCAAAACATGGCAAATAAAAACCCGCAACCCGCAACCTGCAAAGAACGGTAAATTTATTTTTACAAAGGGAATTGATGTTTTATGCAATTTGCTTCATGAATATTTGTTCCCATGGGCTGATTATGCATTATGTTGTTTGCTATGATTTTGATCAGTTTATGCTCAGAAAATCAAAAAATCATAAGTGTTGTGACTGAAATTAATGGTATAAAACCCGTAAAACACGCATTTAAGAGGCAAAATGGGATTTTTTTGCAAAATAAAGGGGAAACATGAGATATAACATCAATAAAACCTGAAATTTTGCTGTCAAAGAACCTAAGGGCCACAGCCCATAATGAATCTCAATTTCTAGTTATTTTTTATTGAAAATAATAGAGAAAAAATACCAAAAATGGTGAAAAATGGGTTTTAAATGGGAGAAAATTAGAAAACGATAAAAGAAAAATTCCAAAAAATTACATAAGTGTTTGTGCAATGTATAATGAAGGTAGAGCACAAGGTTAGCGGCGGTTTACCCTCATTTCTATGTTTTGTCCGTATTTATTGCTTTCTCTGCAATGAAATACACATAAAATGACTCTTACACCTATCAACGATTGCAAAACATTAAACGGTAGGGTGAGAGGGGAGTTTGAGCGTCAAAGTACAATCTTAAATCTGATTTATGTGTTGCATCATGGCTATAGGACATTGTTTTAAAATAAAGGAAAAGGCAGCATGAGCGTAAGGCTCGGTGTCTCTCCTCGTTTCAATACATAAACATTAGCATAGAAATCATGAAAAGATTGGTTGCGCACGATACACAATGCTGATTTTCTATTGGTTGTACACTAAACCATTCACATTATGCACTATGCATGGTTCATGGTATTGAAGGAACATCTCTTGGACTAGAGGGTCAGTTTCCTAAGGGACTGTGAAGTGAGGAAGCATGGTATATCTCCTAGAAATACGAGAAATATAAAAGAGAAGAGTTTGTGTTCCTTTGTGTTATATGTTTAACAGCGCATCAAAGGGCCAATCCCTGAGATGTAGGAGAGCTGCAGTCACGGGCTCCGACTATTAGGCGGTGGAGTGCCTCCTATATGTGTGTGATCGTAGCATTGCCAATGTATAAGGGTTCTCCCTCTGAGGAGTTTAAGGGAAATGTTGGACTATAACCTATAAATGCAGGAATTAAGCTTTAGGGCAGTGTGTCCCTTAGCATTAGATTGACACTTCTGGTCCGCGAGGCCGTGAGGGTGTTTGTGTGTCATGAGCATGAGGTCTGGCTAGTGCTATAGCCAGTGCTGGCCCATTTTAGATCCCATCAAAGGAGGTTTCCCTCTCAAAGTTATAGAGGACGACAATCTGGCGGTGGTCAGAGATCAGAGGTGGAATGTTATAGGTATGGAGAAAAGGAACATATCTCCCTGAATTGTCCAAACCCCAGATGATCTATGGATTACAAGCCCTTATGCAGTCGATGTAAAGGAGAAGGCCACACTGCAAAGGACTGTCCAGGCCCAGCCCCTGTAAAGGCTAATGGCATTGACAGCCAACAGAAGGTACAAGAGCCTACCTCCAATTTGGTAGAGTTGGAAGTTGCTGCTATCATGCGCACCAAGAAGAAGAAACTAGTTGTTCAGAACGAAAATAATTCTCCTGATAATACTGTGAAGTTCCACTTGCCAACAGAGGGACAGAGCAGTACAGAACGGAACAGTGCAGTACAGAGCACTGTAGTGCTATAGAGAGTTATAGAGATAGTCCCAGAGACAGGACCAGAGGCCCAAGAGATAGATGATACAAAAGCACCTCTAGAAATAGAGGAAGTGCAAATGCTGCAATTATTAGAAGAAAAAGAAAAGATGAAAATGGGTGTAGTCCCATTCCCCAGTAGGCTGGAGAAGCCTGTGAATCCTATCAAAGATTATGACTTGGTCAAAGACCTAGTCACTTTTAAACCTAACCTAACATTCCAACAGTTATTGATGTTGTCTCCCAGCTGCTGAAAGAAATTCAAGAGCATCTTGACAAGAAGACGTGGACTAAGGATCGCTCCTTCAACAACGACCAAGAGCAATAAGGCCCCGGAGCCTGTAAAGGAAGTAGATGTGGCTAACGCCTTCTTAGATCTTGGAACCCCAAAGATTAGTGTATGGATAGAAGGATGCTTTATTTCAGACGCATTGATTGATGGAGGCTCATCAATAAACATAATGACGGATGTGACAATGAAGGACTTAGGGTTGCAAGGAATTCAACCTATACAGTGGCTTATTAGATTGACGGACCAAAGCAGAATCAAACCTTTAGGCATCCTTCCATATATAAAAACAACCCTTGCAGGAAGAGATTATTGGCTGACATATCTAGTGGTCAAACCAAATTCTTATGGGACCTCATACCCTCTGCTGTTGGGAAGACCTTAACTTTTTGAAGCAAGAGCCAGGACTGGTTCAAAGGAACCCTGACCCTAGGTAGAGGATCCAACAAAGTGGTGTTAAAGCTGTATGGATCGCCGAAAGGCAATGGATCCACATCCATCGAAGTCATAACTGACTCCTCCAACAAGATAACAGATGATATATCAAGAGATGAAGAGGCTGTTAAGCAGATCTTTCCTAAGAAAACAGAGGCATAGTCCCTAACAGTGGGCACTGTAAGCCAACTGCCAAGGGAAGCAAAATCCTTGTCCATGGGAGAATACCTCTTGCCTCAACTGGAATTAACTTCTAAAATCACATCTGATAGTGAAATAGAAGCATGGATGTACTGTTCTCCATGTTACATGGCAGTCGCAGAGAAAGTACAGAGGTAGAACAGTTATAGAGCAGAGACAGACCAGAGACAGTACAGAGGCATAACAGAGACAACAGAGCGGATACAGTACAGATACAGAGCAGATACGGAACAGAGGTAGAACAGAGACAGAGCATACATAGAGACAGTCAGAGAGACAGTAATAGACACAAAGCCAGAGCTAGAGGCAGAAGCAGAGTCAGAAGCTATGACAGAAGCAGAAGCGGATGCAAAGACAGAAGATCTGTTATTCTCCTACAGAGCCTCTACAGAAGCAGAGACAGAGCCTCCAGAGGAAGAGAATGAAAATAATGAGAAAGAAAATGAAGCAAGTTATGAAAGTGCAAATGAAGAATTTCCTCTGATAGCAGATGATCTTGTTGATATCCCTACAGAGACCTCAGAGACCGAAGATCTCAGGGTATTGGATGGAATGACCATGGTTCCATTTGGGTTGACCAATGGACCACAAAGTATGCAGAATCTATATAAGAAATGGATTAAAAGCATAAAAATTAAGCTCACCAGTGGCTCCTATCGCCCTGACCATTTAGTCCAGAGAAAAGATTATGATAATGCCCCCTGCCAACAGAAGCTCAAGCCCTTAAAACCTCCGCCTCTAGAAGGTCCATGCAATGTGACATTCCTAGATGCATCCTCTGAAGATGAATCCCTACGTCCAGAAGAAATTACCATTCACACAGAAGCAAAAAAATCTCTGATACCCTTTCAGCAACCTCAACAACGAATGATTCATGTGTTCAGAAGGAGGGCACTGGCTCTAGTGGAACATCAGAGATGAGGACACTACTCCCTTAAAAGAGTCAAACCTCTATTCAAAAGCAATCTGTGGGACATTTATCCGCGAAGTGGAAGGTGAAAGACAAGTAACATTCTCAGATACTGACGGTAGTGAACGTCACCTGAAAGTGGGCCTTAATCTTCCAGAAGAAGAACTAGTAGTCCTGTGAGACCTACTCAAAGAGAACTTAAATGTGTTTGCTTGGTCATATAAAGACTTAAAGGGGATTGATCCCACAATATGTCAACATCATATTGACCTAGAGCCTGATGCCAAACCTGTAAGGCAAAAACAAAGGCGTATGAATTCTAATTGTTCTGCTCTTGTGAAGGCTGAATTATTGAAACTTCTTGAAGCAGAGTTCATTTATCCCGTGGCTAATAGTGAATGGGTTTCGCCCATTGTGGTAGTATCCAAGAAGAATGGGAAACTTTGAATATGTGTCGACTTTCAGAAGCTGAATTCGAAGATGAAGAAGGATCATTTTCCTATCCCTTTTACAGACCAACTGTTGGACACAGTGGCAGGCCATGAGCTGTACTTCCTCTTGGATGGATCCAAATTGCAGAAGAGGACCAATAAAAAACAACCTTCACTACAGAATGGGGGACCTATGCCTATAGATTGATGCCATTTGGGCTCTGTAATGCTCCTGCCACCTTCCAATGAGTAATGATGGCTGCCTTTCAGAATCATCTGTATGATTTCATTGAGGTGTATCTTGATGACTTTTGTGTCTATGGTTTGATCCGTGAGCACTGGGGACACCTCGAGCAATGTTTTAACAGATGCCGAGAGTATGGGATTTCTCTCAACCCCAACAAATGTGTCTTTGGTGTCTCATTAGGAGTTTTGCTGGGCCATATTGTCTTTGCACAAGGGATTGCAACAAACTTGGCGAAGATTGAGAAGATTGCCGCCTTGACAGCACCGACAAACCTCAAGCAATTAAGAGGATTTCTTGGCCATGTGGGCTATTACAGAAGATTTATTGCACATTTTGCAACCAAGGCAGCCCCCCTGCACAAGCTCCTAAGGAGAGATGCGGATTTTCTTTGGACTAATGACTGTGAAGAAGCCTTCAATACCTTAAAATAGTGCCTGATCAAAGCACCTATCTTACAACCTCCTGATTGGACGAATGAGTTCCATGTGCACACAGATGCATCAGTTGAAGGGCTAGGTGCTGTCCTATGTCAAAAGGGCCCCTCTAAACTAGATCAGCCAATATATTATGCAAGCTGAAAGGTCACTAATAGGGAACGGAACTACACAGACAGAGCTTGAATGCTTAGTAATGGTGTTTGCACTAGAGAAGTTTCGACATTATCTATTGTCGATGCATTTCAAGTTCTATGTGGATCATGAAGCCCTCTCCTTCCTGATGGACAAAACAAATGTTAAAGGACGACTGATGAGATGGTTACTCCTATTCCAAGAGTTCAATTTTGAAGTGGTCACTAAGCTTGGCCGTTCCCATATCCTAGCTGATCATCTATCACGGATCCCTCAAATAGAAGAAGAGGAACAGGATGATCCAGACCTTCCTGATGCTTCCTTGTTTCTAGTTGAAACAGTTACTCCCTGGTATGCAGACATAGCCAATCTCCTAGCAACTCAACAGTATCCTCCTGGCATCTTAAGCCGTGAGAAGAAGAAGCTTATGTTAGAATTAGGCCCCTACACTTTGCTAAGCGGTGCACTGTACAAGAGAGGCAAAGATGAACTGGTGCGAAGATGTGTTGCAGGGGATGAAATTGGCATAGTATTGAAAGCATGCCATGACAAACCATGAGGTGGATACTTCGTAGGAGAAGTGACAGCTAGGAAGGCTCTATTAGCGGGATACTGTGGGCCGACCCTCCACAAGGATGCATACGATTACTGCAAGAGATGTGATGCTTGCTAGCGAATGGAAAAACCCACTAAAACAAGTGCCATGCCACTGCAACCCATTCTTCCCCTAAAGCCGTTCGAGAAGCGGGGGATTGATTTTGTGGATCCCATTGATCCACCTACTAGACGGAAGCAGAACAGATACATCCTAGTATGTAGGATTATGTCACAAAGTGGTGTGAAGCTAAAGCTCTGAAGCGGGATGATGGTAACAGTGTAGCCTAGTATGTACGGATTGCATGGTAAGTGGGATGATCGTTGCGATTGGGATGATCGACTTATAGAAGCTCTCTGGGCATACAGAACCTCCCATAAGGCAGCTATAGGACAGACCCCTTTTCACTAGTGTATGGGACAGAAGCCGTCTTCTCTGTTGAACTAGAATTGCCCTCTTTGTGAGTAGCAGTTAAAGAACACTTGGGAGATAATGAGTCACTGCAACGCCGTCTCCTGCACTTGAAATGCTTGGACGAGATATGGTGGATGGCCTTACAGTGCATGGAAACCACTCAAGCGCGACGCAAAGCCTATCATGACAGTTTCATCAAGCACAAGGAGTTCAAAGAAGGTGATCTTGTCTTGGCCTATGATTCGAGATTTGGCAAGTTTCCTGGCAAGCTTTAACAACGGTGGATGGGTCCATCCAAGGTACTTGCTGTCAATCCTAATGGCTCTGTTCAGGTGCAGACTGTTGATGCCTCTAATGATCCTTTCCTGATCAATGGTTATTGATTGAAGATGTACTTCCCCCCTGGGGACCTTGACAATCACAGTCGACCTACCCTTTCCCTTTTGGGCATCGCACTATCCTTCTCATGGTGCTTCTGATAGCCCTTATGATTCTCCTCATGAGGTGGTCTCGTTCTGCTAACCCCTCGCGTAGAAAAATCTCAACCCGACCTTGTTATCTTCTCATCTGATCCAACAACGGTGGCGAGGTTGGTCCTGACACATGGTATTTCTACCATTCTCTTTCTTAATGGAAAAAAAAAGAAAATGAAAAAGAAAAGAAATTAAACAACAAAAACAAAAAGAAAAAAAAACAAAACTATTATGGGAGAAAAGGAAGAAATTCCTTGTCATAACAGGCCTCGTTCCAAGAAAAGGTGAAAACACCCTTGGGCGGGAAGCTGACTGTGGAAAATGTAGTAACACCCCGCAGTTCAGAATAGCTAACTCACTAGCAGAACCTCTTCAGCAAGTAATTTGAAGCCACCTCCCTGGGTGCGCTTTCTCTACAATATCAGTCCGTCTGCCCTTCTCAACAGACGACTCTCTGTATCTATCAGTGAATGTGAGACAGAGGGTGGGGTGAGTGACCAATTTTTTCCTTAAAAGCAAATGGAAGGTGAGATGTGTGAACGGATTATTGTATGCACGGGATGGGCCTCTCAATGCACAATGCATGATCTGTTCCTGTGCACTGCACCATAAGGCTCCCTGTCCTTCCTTCTTGCACTATATGCCGGCACAGGGTGGGATGCACAGTTGCACCATCAAATGCGCACAAGGCATACAACCTCTACACAAGTGACATCAAGGATTACATCAATGGGTTTCAGGAATGGACTGCCCTCTGTATCTTTCAACAGAGCGTGAGACAGAGGGTGGACTGAGCGTGATTGGTGTTTCTTCAATCAATTATCGAGAGGTCAGGATTGAGGGACGTTGTGACCATTTGAGTCAAGTACGTTCTCGTTTCCTTATGCACCCACCGGTTGGGTTTCTACCATCAACACAAGACATGTCATTCTGTTCTGTACACTGCAGTACAAGGCTCCCCTAGCCTTTCTCCTTGCACCTATGCCAGATGGGTGGGACGCACTGATGCACTATTAATTGTGCACCCTGGCATACTCCCTCTGCACCATCCCCTTGTCGATTCCTAAACCGGGTGTGAGCTCTGGATTTTCATCATTATTTCCTCGAGGGATGTTAGTAATGGGGCGAGTGACTGCTCTTTCATTCTATTTGAGTGATCGTGAGTTGAGTGCAATATCCCTCGTCATCGACGAATTTTCTGTGATTCCTTCAACAAGCTACCTCCCTGGGTGCTTCTGCGTGGTCCGTGGCACAAATCACAATGGCCGTGTGCTGTGAAGACACCTTCTTACCTCCTCCAGTCGACACAATGCCACCAGACGCAACCTCGATAGTCGACATTCCTCCTCGGCAATATGGGCCAAGTTTTCTAACCCTACACCTTATGCTTCTCAGTGATGGTTATGTCTTAAGTGTGTGGATGTCGTGGTTGGTCTGATGTGAGATACCAGGTCCTTGATGTTTAGTTTACCCTTCCTGCTAAGGTTCTAAGTGTGGGGACGCTTCCCTGCACGTCTATGTTGCATACCCCCATGCATATACCCTGTTCTAATCATACATCTATATCATGACTTCATTTTACCCTGTTGAGGTCCCTTCTCTACCCTTTCGATCTATTTTACCTTGTCCTTGGGGTTGTTTCTTGACTTTTTTTATTTATCCTTTATTTTGTGATTTGTCCATGCAAACGCACCCTACGTTCACTGAGAATCACATCCAACCTTACAGTCCCGTTTGTCCCTTCAAAATGTCTATTTTTTCCTTTTACCAACCCTTGTTCTGACAGACGGTTCTCAAGTTATTAATTTTTAAAGCAATTCTCGCAACTTTGATGGTTTTCCATGTGAACGTATCTTTATTGCTTCAAAACTCTAATCTGATGTGCCAGCCCTGTCCTACCCCTTTCTCCTGACATTTTTCATTTTTACTCCGTGTCATTCCAATGCACGGTTCATCCATTATTAATTTTTGCGGGTTTTTGGGACCTTTTCGTGTTTATTTTTCACATTTTTCCATGTGAACCTGTCCTATTTGCATCGGAATTCCAGTTTGATTTGACAACCATGTCCTGCCATCTTTCCCCTACTTTTTCCTTTTTCCTCCCCCCTCTTTCAACTACTGGATTTTTAGTTATTAAATTTTTCGAGGGTTTTCGGGTGTGTTTTTCGTGTTTTTTTCCACGTGAACCCCTCCTAATTCCTTTCCAACTGAGTTTTGATGCATAGGTTCTCTTCAGCTTTGCACCATAAGCATCCATCTACCATCACCATCAATAGTTTGAAAAGAGCTCTCGAACAAATTATTCTCAATCAGCACGAACTCATCACATACAATTAACCCACAACATACACACACAAACACTAACACAACCATCTAAATGACACCTCCAAATATATATATATATATATATCATTAAGAATCATCCAAAATACATTGCAAAGGTGTCAATGAAGGTGATTCCTTTTGAAGGCTTCGTGGTTTCAAAACCGATCCATGGAGAAGGATTCATCCACAAATGTCTTTGGAGGATTTTGAAAGAACTGCAGGCATCACATTCTTTCTAGCAAAACAAGGTATCTAGTAGGTAGACATATGGCATGAAAATACAAGGCATACAACTAGTGGGAGTCAATGTTCACATTGACATTCATACAAAGCTTTGAAATGGCCTTTTGATCATTATGGGAATGCCTATGCATGTATGCTAGATACCAAGCAAAATGAGCTGTCAATCTCATTGAAGGATCTAGAGATTGTGAATATTGGTGAGCAAAATGAAGGTAGTTCTGGTATGCTTGACTAGCAGTTGTCCAATCGCTTGGAATTATTGGCCAGTTTATTCGTGGTCATGTAAGAGAATCAGTCGAGCTCCATCCTCTTCTTCTGGGAATCTGCTGATCAAATCCTTTATATTCACTAACCAACTGAGGGGGTTAAGAAATAGAAGTGGCAGGAGATGGAAGTGGAATAAGTAAAAGAGGATAAAGAGAGGGGTAGGCAAAATCATAAAAGGAGGAATAAGTTAAAGAAGGAGTGGCGAAAAATTTAAGGAAATCAGTTAGGAAAGGTGTTAATTGATAAACAGGAAAAGTAGAAGGTATACGGATAGATGGTGAAGGGCATGGTGGAGAAGGGGAAAATACTCGATCTTCAATAAAAGAACAATAGGTAAATATGGGAATTTGAGGAAAAGATTGAGGTTGGAAAAGAAGAGGTAAGATTGCTGCTAAATTGGTTTGATAAAGGGAAAGATAGGTATCATAGCAATGAGTCATTTGTTGATAGTACAATAGGCTAGGAACAGAGGGACCTAAGACAGATATTCTCTGATAGGCATAAAAAAAGGTTGAATCAAATGGATGGTTTTTGGAAAGGTAAACTAAGAGATCCACCCTTAGTTGATTAGTGCTCTGTACATAAGTAGAAGCTGTGTTTTGACGTTGATTCAGCACCACAAAATCAATCATTGAGTGGCAGAAATTGTCAGGGCAAGTAGCCACTTTTGAAGCATAACACTGGAACATATCATCTATCCATAACTCCAAATAATTGACATATAAGACAGCTTGCAAAATCACATCCCCCACATACTAAGCCATATCCACTTCATCTGGAATCAACAGATCACCTTGTAGTTACATGTGAGATAGCAACATGGTATCCGTTGTCACAGAATCTTCAAACACCATACGGACCACTTCTGTCAGCAACTCAGGAGACCAAGCCCCACTCAAACCATCCTCTGGAAGAGGAAGATCCATTGTTGAAAGCTTCATATAAAAGGCCAACTTTTACAATTGATAGTGGACAAAGAAAGAATGGTTTGGAGGAGCATACTCCTGAAAATGCTCAAATGTCAACCATAACAAATCCATCCGTGACTGTAATCTTTTCACTTTATCTTGGAACAATGGACACAATGTGGCTTGTCTCTAGAGAACTGCCAAGTCCTGCTTAGAGATAGAAGGAATCAAAGGAACATTTGGGGCTTGGAGGAACAGACCGTGACTGCATCAGTTGATCTTGTAACTGCTTAATTTGGGAAGCTTGTGATTCCATTGTGTCATGAGCAGTCTGTAAGACTGAGAGTTTTGCATCTAAAATAGTCTAAAACTCTTGAGCTTCTTTGGACATTCTCTCCTTCTTCTCTGAGACTTTAATGACCTCTGACTGAGCTTCTGTTTTAATTGAACCTTCAAAGAAGATATTTCTTCTCTTTGAGTCTCAATCATTTGGATTTGCTGCTCCATCTGCTTAAACAGATATGCAAGTGTGTCTTTAACAGAGGCTAACTCTGAGATTGCCTTATGCAACTCGTCTTTGGATTGCATCAGTTCTTCATAGAAAGAAGCATACAGCTGTTGAGCACAAGCTGTCACTGAAAGTTCAATCGAACTCTAGATGTCTTTATAGAGGAATGGAATGGCATCTCTCAACACTAAACTATTCAGTGAAGGGAATGATATGTCCAAGGAACCCTCTCTATGTGCCCTGAACAAATTATTACATGTGAGGTAAGCAGGGAGGTCACTGCCAGATGTAGCAGGAATTGTGACTGAAGGAAGAACTGAAGGAGTTTTATCTGCCACACGCTTCAAGCGCTTCCGCTGATGAATGACCAGTGGAGCAGGAAAATCAAGATCCTCTATATCAATAGGTTTTAACTCTTTTGAAGGTGGAGGGGGAGATACTGGATCAGATGGAGGAGGTGGTAGCATACCCTTCTTTAGGCCTAAGTATGTCAAGAAAGCATACAGGTAGGAACCATAGGTGACATTTCCTCTGGTTACTTTGACAAAATGTTGATCCATCCTTGTAAGCATGTAAGTACTCCAATCAACAACCACCCCTTTTAACACCATCCTGGAAGAGTGAAGAGCTCTTTGGACAAATAATGGGATGGTGTTTTGGCAGGCATAAACCTGTCTTGGAGAAACTGGCATACTAACTTCCAAAGAGGATCAGTGATCATGGAAAAAGATACGCCTGAAGTGTTTATCACTTTCTTGACATCCAAAATTTCCTTGGTTTGCTTCTATAAGAGCTTGAAAATCTCATCGTTGGAGAATAATTGTCTAGCTGTAACAAAGGGCTCTCCTTTGTAGGGAAAAGACAAAGCCTTCCCTAACCCTCGGGGTGTTAATACCATGGAAGCACCATGAATCAGGCCCGATTTCTTACTGTATGATGCAAGGAACTCATCACACAGGGATGGATCATCTAGAATCAAGTAGAATGAAGCAGCCACGAAAGTCGCAAGTCCTGCTTTCGCTATAGGCTCAAAAACTAGTAGGGAAGAATAATCCCTACTGACTAGTGGGACATACTGGATAGGAGGAGGAGCGTGAGGCGCCACTCAGATGGAAAACACACACATCACAATACAAACAATCACAAAGAATGCCTACAAAACAACCAAAGGGCTATAAAAAAGAAATCAATCAAAAGAAGGACACACACATACGTAGCTAACCCATTTACCACCCCAAACAACCCACATCCTAGAAAAGATTTGGCATGATCTCTGCACATATGCGATCGAAAACTTCATGCGATGCAAGAAACAAGCACCCAAATCCCCGTATCAGGCAAGAAAGAAAGAAAAAACTACAAACCTTACCCGTAATTGTAGCACATAAACAAACCATAATACCATAAAAATGTACATCATGACCTAACTATAACCTTGACCACAATTTCAACTAAGAGGACTTTACGCGCCCATCTCACGAAGCGTGTTTATTAAAAAGGGAGAGAAAAGTGCAGTGAGAAAAAAATATTTTAATGAAATGTTCATTTTAAGAAATTATTAACAATGGGTGACATTTTATTAAGTGATAAACCTTAATAAGAAAACGACGGTTCCTTCTTAAAATTTTAATTACAATTTATTAGGGTGAAGCGGTGCTTTATAGAAACCTGGACTACGATTCCCAGACTGGGTCTCTAAATGCAAATTCATTAATTAAAAATTAATAATGATGTGGAGTGCTTTTTTGCCAGCGCATGCTTTTTGTGACGGCTGGTTCATTTTTATTAAAAATTAAGATGCCTCTTAAGTGCACGTAGCGCGTGCAAAGTGAACGACTGGTTCATTATTATTATTAAAAACTGTGTTTAGCGCAAATGCGCGTGAAAAGGTGGGTGAATATAGTTTATTTTAGCAATTAATTGTGGTTAAGGGGTAATGAAAATGAATAAAGCTCACAAAAAATAAATACCTGGTAGGGGTGTGTATGCAATGGACTGAAGGCGCACGGAGTGGTCCCCCAAATGCAATGAATCCAATCAAACAAAAACAAATACCACTGACTGAAAAACATAAAGTACCTTAATGTTTTTGTTGATTTTTACTTTATTTTTATTTAATTTATTTTTTAATTTATTTATGGTTTTTTTTCATATTTGAATTTTAAGTGTGTTTATTTTGTGTACATTGTTTGATTTAGTTTATTTGTTTTGTTATTTTTATTTGTTTGCTGTTGTTTTAAAAAAAATTAATAAAGTAGGATATATGGCACACGAATATGTTATGAAGTGTAAGAGTAAAATTTCAGCAATCTAGCAAGTGTCAACAATGTGTGTTAATTTATCCATGACTTTTCAACTGATTTTTAGGATTTAAAATGAATTTTTATGAAGTGTAGTATTAAAATTAGAGCTTGTTGGCTTCAAATAATACTTTTGCCTTTTATGGAAGAATTTTTAATTAATAAATTAGTGACAAAAGGAGCAAGGGGATTTGCATATTTTTTTTGAATTTATTTCTAAATTTTTACTAATTTTTAATTAATTTTACTCATTTTTCATATAATTTTGAAGGAATTTTCAGATTTTAAATTTTTTTGCAAATTATTTTTTTGAATTTCCACTTTAAAAATATTTCAAATGATTTCAATAATATTGGTAAATTTTCAGAAAAAATTTTGCAATTTTTTTGAATTTTAAATGAATTTTTGGAAATTTTAATGTGTTTTCTGTTTATTTTTATGTGTTTTTATATATTTGCAGGTTTGAAAAGAAAAGGCGGTACCCGAGCTGCATGTGAACAGCGAAGAATGACTGCATATGAACGGCTGACTACAACACTCCACCTCACAGACAAGTCGGAAGCGCGTCCTCGCGCGTTGATCCGGGTTTTTTACAACCCGGATTATTACCACAAAATTTTGGCCAAAGCCCCTATTAAGAGCTTACCATATCACTTTGGGTTTACTCTTCAAGCACTAGGTATGCTACATTGCTTCTCGATTACGATAACTCTAGCAAATCGGGGGAACAAGTTCTTAGAAGGCATGTCAATGTAAAGGGTAAAAGGGATGGTTATCTTAGTGAAGATGAAAATGGATTACACCTAGGAGTTGAGTGAATGCATAGATTTTTTCAAAGGACTAGCCTCCAACTACACATGGGCCCCGTCTGCATCACTAAGATTTGGAATCTATCACCATCATTAGAGGACACCTCACCCTTGCACATAAGTCAATATCCACATCATGGTGTCATTTGGATCTTGCACAAAAGCTTACAAGCATGGACCCCTTTTGTCACATGCTTATATGTATTTATATACATATGGGATACTAAAGTCAAAGCAGCTTTTGGAAGCCATTTTTTATAATCTCAATAACTCCCAAGAAAAAGCGAATTTCAAGAAAATTCCCGCGAAGGCCGATCGGTTTCGACCTGGTCTATACAAAGTTACAGAAGAAACTTTTTTCAAATTCCTCACGGATTTGAAGTTACGAAGGCGCAGACTGCTGGCTACATGCAATTTTCTTCTCTCTTTCACCACACCAACTTTCCACTCTATCCTTCTAGTAAATATATTATAATAATGTGCTTTGGGCACCCACCTCTTGTAATCTAGCTCCATTTCTCTATGTTTTCTACCACCACCCTTGGCTTCTTGCATGACGACCAAGGTGGGGACTTGTCCCATTCACTATGCTCCATATTTTCAAAGATGCCATATATCATCTAGGATTATGTTAATCAAGAAGATTAACTTAATCTAATCCCTCATGGAGGCTATATAAAGAGCCCATGGAGAATGAAAAGAGGGAAGAAGGAAGGACAATGACAAGTCCATGAGAGCATTCTAGAATACCCTCATCTCTTTGAGGGAAGCTATGAGTGAGTTCTTTTATTATGTAGCATAAGGCAAGCTTCTTCTACCTCTTCTCCTATTATCTCCCTCTCTTCTCATCTTCTCATTCCATGTAGCAAAATGGCAAGCTTCTTCTACCTCTTCTCCTCTTGTCTCCCTCTCCTCTCATCTCTCTCTCTTATATTCCAATATGGTGTCTAGCACATATATTCTCTCTTGTAAATTTGTGTCTTGGTTCTCTTGATTCTCTTTGAGAAAAGGAGAAGGAAGGACAATGACAAGTCCATGAGAGCATTCTAGAATACCCTCATCTCTTTGAGGGAAGCTATGAGTGAGTTCTTTTATTATGTAGCATAAGGCAAGCTTCTTCTACCTCTTCTCCTATTATCTCCCTCTCTTCTCATCTTCTCATCCCATGTAGCATAATGGCAAGCTTCCTCTATCTCTTCTCCTATTATCTCCCTCTCTTCTCATCTTCTCATCCCATGTAGCATAATGGCAAGCTTCTTCTACCTCTTCTCCTCTTGTCTCCCTCTCCTCTCATCTCTCTCTCTCTTATATTTCAAGATGGTGTCTAGTACATATATTCTCTCTTGTAAATTTGTGTCTTGGTTCTCTTGATTCTCTTTGAGAAAATGGATGTCCTAGCCCATCCTCCCTTTGGCTAGGTGGTGCCCCTCTTTAGTTCTCTTAGTGAGGATTGGAGGTTGGATGGGTAAAAGGCAACCCGTTCATCATTTCAGCCCTCAGCATGAACGCCTGCTAGCACACCCGTATACAGCGGGAAAACAACGGAGGAGAAAAGGCAGTAACGGGGGCTAACTGAGTATAGTAAGTGAATTAAGCGAGCTTAGTCTAAGAAAGTTGATTAAGTTAATTTAGTTGAGTAAATCAATTAGGTTAGTTTAGTTTGTTAAGTTAGGTTAGACAGGTCAATCTAGTTACTTAGGTTAAGTCTGGTAACTTAAGTTAGTCTAGTTAACTAGGTTAACCAGGTTAGTGTAGTTGGGTAGGTTAAGTCTGGTTAGTTAGGTTAGTCTAGTTAAGTTCAGTAAGTCTAACTAGGGTTAGGGGTCTAACTAAAGGTAAGTTAATCTAACTAGGGTTAGGGCAATAAGGTTAATTAGCTGGGAGTAAGTTAAGTTAACTGGGGGTGAGGATAGGCTAAATCTAGGTGAGTTAGTCTAACTAGGGATTAGTTTAGACTAACTAAAGGTTAGTTAATCTAACTAGGATTAGTGGGGAACTAACTAGAGTTAGTTGGATTAACTAACTAGGGTTAGTTGGATTAACTAATGTTAGTTTAGATGTTAACTAAGGTTAGGTTAGGTTGTTACTAAGGTTAGGTTAGTTTGTTACTAACCAATGGTTGGGAGGAGGGGTGGCCCGCTGCCCGGCGGAGGAGGAGGAGGAGGTCCTTTACAAATTTGTTATGGCTTTTAAATGATTAATCAGATGAGTTAATGAATAACGAAGTTTTCTTTTAGTAGTTTTTTCTATTAGATACAGGTGATAAGTTGGGGTCGTGGTTTGGAAAGACTATTGAAGATCCTATGGAAGATAAAATTGAGCTCTTTAATGAACTTATATTCTTCTTTTCCTTAGGTCGCAAGGACGCTTCATTAGGGGAGTTTTGAGGTCTCGAAAATGCCTTTTAGGATGTGGAGAGAGAGTGCTCTAGACCAATAAGAGCAAAGCCTCCGTAACGGAACTTCTAATTTTAAAAAAATAAAAAATCATTTTACAAAAATATATAAATATGATAATATTACGAATTTGTATTTTTATTATGTATTTTTAGTCTCTTATATTCGTGATTATGACATATTTTGCATTAATGGCATAGAATCTCGGCTACTTTTATTTAATGATGTTTCTAGATTAATGATAATGACTGATGTAATCGAAATTCAAATTGGTGAAAAGCATGGCGCTCAGTTTTTTCCCTCGTTTCTTTTATTCCTCTATTGTTTTTCCCTCCGTTATGATAGCCTAGTCCTCTCTCTCTCTCTCTCTCTCTCTCTATCTCTCTCTCTCTCTCTCTCTCTCTCTCTCTCTCTCTCTCTGTGCATGTATCTCTCTCTTCTACCATGGATACAGAAATTCGACCTTCAACAAGGCGTCCAAGCTCCCAAATCACATCCATATCAGTGTTTAACTCATTCCAAACTGATGGAAGATGGATTCCTACTATCATTAGCAAAGGTAGTTGGATCACCATGCAACAAGCAAAACGTGGAAAAAGGCAAAGACATGAGAGCTCGTTTATCTCTGCTTGGAAGGGCAGAATCCGAGATTTTAAGCTTGGAGCAAATAAGAATAGTATCAAAGAGGTACTAGTGCAACATGTGTTCATGCATAGAGAGTTGTGTTTGAAACCTGGATCTTCAAAGCTTCCAATGCATAGACCAAATTGTAAGAATTTGATTCTTAAAGTTTTTCCTTTCTTAAACATGGTTTAGGTTTTTCCATTATAATATTTGTTTGTCTTGTAGATGTCTATCCCTCTAATCTTGAGGAATGGCAACCAGTGGAATCTATTATTGATGTTATTGATGTTATACATGGTTCAATTGGAGAAGAAATGTATAGAGGTAGAAAGAAGACAGAGCTTGCAGAGAATGGAATATTCTTTTATGACCATTCTTATGTTATTCCTATGCGGTGTTGCCAATGGGGATCAATAAAACTCCTTCCTTTGCCAGATTTTTCAAGCTTTGAGTGGCCTTTGCCAAGTCCAGCTACTAGTGAGGGCTATAGATGTAAGATATTTTCTGAGATCCAGAAAGCACTAAAATCTAATATCTCAAGTAGGCTAAGCAAAGTTACTTTATTTATGCCTATTAATATATTTATTGATTTCTTCTCTAATATGGAGATAAGAATAACAAAAACCATGCTTTCAGTGAAGAGACTAACATATGATCATATCATACAATTTGTTGATGAAGGATGGGATACAAGGACAGAAGGAAAATTTATATGTAAGATAGATCAAGACTCTATAGCTTGTAAATATATGATTGCTACTCAAAATTTTATCCTTAGCTTTTACTATAGTCGATGGCATTTTGTTGGTAGTAGTCTAGTTGCTTTAGACCAGAATCTTAATGATTTCAGCAAGGATCCTATTGTGGATCTTGATATTTGGTTCAACGAGTATATTATTGCAATCTTAAAGATCAGAAAATCATGTACGCTACATCAAGTGAGGATGGATTTACAAAATGAAGACATTGAACTACCATGCTCCTTTGTATTCCAACTTGACAAGAAACGAGTAAGTTTTCACATCATATTATATCTACTTAGATGTATATCAAGATCTCACTTTCTAACTAACAAACATTTGTAATTTATTTTTTGCAGATATCGAAAAGGAGAGAAAATAAAATACACTGCAATGACATTCAAGAAAAGATATCTTTACTATCAATATAAAATACATGTACAAATTTTGTAGCAGATGTCTATCTGCCATCTCTATGAGATATACAAGGGCTGAAGGGCAAATTTCTATATATGAAGGCCTACAAGGCGATATGGCAAAGCTATTTCTTTTTTGGAGAACTATCCTTTCTAGGAGTCCTTTTGCCTTTCTTTGATGTCTTGGGTATAGAAGGTGTTGAAGCTGTGGATTTGCCTTCCGTGGTTATAGGCACCACATCTCCTTCATGGTGCAAATCCCCACCAATCTCTGTTGTTGGTTGTATACAATTGATTATCATATACTTCAAGAGCTTTGCTCTGATGTACCAAATATGCTCAGATGTATAGCAATCCTTCGAAAACTGTCACACATTTATAGAAAAAAGAGTTTTAGTTCATTATTGTTCTTACAATAGACTATATTTTTATCATCAATGGACTATTTTCAATTAATATCTATCTTAAAGTTTAGCATCTTTCATATTACCTTTACATGTTTATCATCATTAAGATAAACAAAGTTAACCATTCTTCTAGCATTTGCAATCACCCTCCAGCCACAAGAATGGCTATCATCCTGATGGGGACACTGCAACCACCAACACAAAGTAAAACTATAAAGAGGACGAATGGTAGTTCATAGAACAAACTCATGTTTCAATTATTTTAATGAATAACTTACTGCAACTTGTCTATATTGCATTGTTGCAAGCAAATCAGATGGCATAGGGGGTCTTTTATCTAGCTCTTCAATTAATCTTTTGGCACCTCTGTATATAAAATATGTTGAAATTTAGAGTACTTACAAAAAAAAGAATTGAAATATCAAGGAGCCCTTGGATAATATAACTTACAATTTAGCATTTCCATGGCTTCCTTTCATAGAGTTGATTAAAAAGCATTGCTTATCCACAAGGTCTATTGCAATCAAGCTCCAATGAGAACTAAAAGCAATCATATCTCAACAAATTAGTAGGATAAAATCTCAAAAACTCTAATAGAATATTGAATCACTTACTTTTCATTATATGGAATTATAAGCAGCTCCAAAGTATCGAAGTCAATCAAATTGAGCCAGTGCTCAATAAAACTTGCATCAAGCTCATTCCTCATAAAGAATGAGATAGATGGATCAAAAACCTCAATTTTTTGTTGTATATCCAAAGGAAACTCATGCATTATACACCTAGAAAAGGCATAGAAATAGTGAGTATAAACAAGAAAAATCTTATTGCTAAAAAAATATCAAAAAGTATAAGTAATTATGGATGGACATACCTTAGGCCAGCAAGAATAAGACTGTCATTTACTTCTCTTCTTTTATCCTTAAGAATCTGAACACATGCAGCATCAAAGGAGATAACCTCAGTTCTTTTGCCTAAGTCACCAGGTAAGAAACAAAACACACTGAATCCTTTTGGATTAGTTGCTTCAAGAAGGGTGGCTAGCTCATTTTCAAAGGACTCTAGTTGCTCTATTTCCCTTTCTTCAACCCTTTGCCTCCTATACTCTCTCCATTTATCTGCTTGTTCCTCTTTAGCCTTCTCCTCTTTTTCATGTTGCCTTGTATCCTTCTCATGGGTGACATCCTCAACCCTGACACCAGAATCATCTTTCTTTCTTCTAGCTGGGGGCACATTAAGGATATTAAATGTCTTCATATCAGTGAGGGGAATTGGCTCAAGGACCTTTGAAAATCTATATCTTAGCCTCCTAAGAATTACCATGTCCTTGTCCATGAGTGTGAGCCTATGAGCATGAGCAGCACAAATGTAGGCATCTTGGAAAAACTCAATTAGAAAATCCTCTGTGGCTTCTTGTATACAATTAAGAGCTGTTCTTGTCCATCTGAAACTATCCAAACTATATCTGTCACAAATTTCCCTGACAAGCCTCTGAAAAGACAACTTTGGAATTGCATTGTCAAGAGCATTTACTGCCTTCCTAATCTCCCTTAGACACCTGACATTTTGAGAAAACCTTCTCCTTGGCTTTGACTTTCTAGAGAGCTTCTGAGGCTTTGAAGACTGATGAATCTTTGATGCTAAATCCCTAGGATCAATCTTCTGTTTTCTTGCTGTTGCCTTAGTCCTAGCCATCTGCCAAAAAAACATATGTTACTTATTCTCCAGCATGTAAAGCAAAACGCAAGTCCCAGACAAGAGTTATCTATGCTGCATGGCGTTTTCTCGTATCAGCTGAATTTTTCTCGAGCTATCTAGTGAAACGCGAGTGTCAAGCAGGGGGGCCTCCTTGCAGCTGCTTCTTTTCGCGTTTCACCGGACTTGTTGTCCATTGTGTCCAGTGAAACGCGAATTTAAGCCAGGAAACCTGCTTGAAGTACCTTATTTTCGCGTTTCACTGGACAGCTCATGAATAGCATAAAAATTGACCAAGGAAAGCTTTTAAGATTACTTAAAATACCCAAAGAATTAGGGAGGAAAGAAACAGTCACCGAGAGCATGGAATTCTCAGATAAGTAATTATTTACAGCAGCATGGATTTCAGATAGCTCATGCAGATCACAGTAAGATTTTCTTAAATATCCACAATATTAAGGAATGCTTTCACTGTGGAAAAAATTCTTTTGTAGTGGTCATGAGCTAATAATAACATAAAGGATTAAGGAAAAATATCGAAACAATGCATTGAATGGAGCTTGTTATTGAAAAGCAAGATGCAGAAACCATACCTTCTTCTTAGCTTGTTCTTCACAATTTCAGCCTAAAGATGACAATATGCTTGAAGGTTTGCTTTGTTGGGGAAGCAGTGAAATGCTTGGAGATTGGAAGGAAATGCGTGGAGACTGGAAGGAACACCAAAAACAAAGATGGAGTAGCGATGAAATGCGATGAAAGCTGAAGGCGGTGAATTTGCATGGACTCAACGTTCTTCGCAAAGTGTTAATAACACACGTGTGACGTACCCTCGCTTATCGGAACTTTTTATTTACTTGGAAAAGGGTTATTTAACACACGTAAAACGTATTTTTGGAAAAAGAGAATGCGCACGTCTTCTGAGGAGTTTATTACGCTGTGTTAAGTCACACACGTGTATTTCCATTATTACACAAACTTTTTCGTTGGAACTATCACCACATGCTTAACGGTCGATATAAAAGCATTTCAAACCCATTTCTCCGACATTGTCTTCTTCTCTGCCAAAATTTCGTCTCGACTTCCCTTCAAGGTCCTTGCATCCTGTGTGGAGAGCAGTTCAACAATCTTTGATAGGTAACAATTTTTTTTATTACAAGCATTTTAAAAAAATAAATTTGATTAATATAGAAAGAATGTTTTATAACACTTAAACAATTAAAGATGTTATGTGCTTTCTATCTTTCAAATGCAGCATATCTTTTCCAAAAATGATTATATCATCAATTTGTGTGTTTCCATAGAATTTATTTATTGTTCATGTTTCTTTTCTTCATTTGCAATTTTTGACAAGTAAAACGCGAGACAATGTCTCTGTTGATGATATTTTTCTTAGTATCGCGTTTCACCGGCCACATTTTAGAATAATTTTTGTCTTCAAGCTAGTGTCTGATGAAACGCGATTCCTTCACAGGCATTTGCCTTACACACTTGAATTTTCGCGTTTCACCGGTCAACTAAAAAAATTCTCCTGTTTTGATTTTTTTGTCTTGGAAAATCAATGTTGGGGCCTTTTTCCATGATATCATCTTGTTTTATTGGATATTGGTTCTTTTCTGCTTTTTTTTTCAGGGATAAATATTTTTCTGGTCAAAATGACAAAGAGGAAGCTATCTCTGGAAGGAATGGATGAGGAGGAGATAATTGAGACATCTGATGATAGGCTCTTTGATTTTTTACACATCACTGGAAATTCTTCCAAGTTTTGCTATATCAGGGAAATTTTCAATGTTCCTTTTGATTTGAAGGAGTTATTAGAGGATCTTGATGATAAACTTAAGGAGTACAGATGTTTTTATGATAGACATGTGCAAGGTTTGGAAGTCAATGGATTTGTTCATTATAGTGATGTCATGGGAGCCACCAATACATCCAGGTCAACTTTGCTCGGCAGGTTCAACCTCATTGATGAGGAATTCAGAAAGAAAGAAACATGTTGCCCTTTCCACAGGTATCAACACCAATGCCTTCTAATCCACAAGGACGTTGGATTTATTGTGTATCTTCAGTACATGGAAAATTCTTCTCCAGATATAGACCAACAGAGAAAGCTAGAGGATATTGCAAGTATGGATAAGGAGGTCGAAGAGAAGGAGGAGATGTTCCAAGAAGATGTTGAGAATCAACTTGTCCAAGGTTTTGATGTAGGTTTATTCAAGAGTGACAATATCACAATGGTGGAAGAAAAGGAGATTGAGCCAAGTGCACAGGTTGATGAAGAAGGTCCTCTTGCCTGTGTTCCAACATTTCCCACTTATCTTATCAACAAGAAGAGATATGTGTTGCTAAATGATATTCAACATCTTTTTGATCTTAGAGAAGATTATTGCTTAGCAATCCTTGCAGGTTGGGGCAAAAATGACATGAATTTTATAGGTTATGAACAAGAACCACTAGCAAGTCTTGATGTTGAGGGAGAGAATTTCCAAGATAGCTCTATAGCCTTACATACATGTATTAATCAGATCATAGAATACGAAAAGGGGGGGCTACCTACAGAAGAAGAGTTCTTGCAAGTCCAGAAGAAACTTCATATTGATGATGTAGGGTATGAAGAGAGATTGAAGTCACCATCAGATGAGAAGCCCAAGAGTTCAATAAATCTTTATGATGATAGTCTTCTTGAAGAAGATGAACACCCTAAGGTATGAAATATAATTCGAAGTTACCCATTGAGTTTATGTTAGACTTTATTATGCATTATAGATAAATATCTTATATCTTGTACTGTTGTGGTTTGTTCTATAGATTGAGATTGAAGATCTGGACAACTTTCTTGGAAGGGCCAAGGGCTCTAGGCCAATGAAGCTTGGAAAAAATCAAAGCCTTGGCCATTATATTGGAAACTTAAACAATCAAACAATTGTAATATATCATAGTAGATTGTCAAGCTCTCCAAGTCTACCAATGATGGCTTTGAGAGCTATCTCAAAGGTTATTGGATCTCAAGTTTTCAGCAGAGGTTTGGACAAGATCATTTTGGTGGAGAAGGAAGAAGCCATAAGAGTTTTTGGCTTTATGCCTGGATACAGTGGTTCTAGAGCTGGATATTTTGGAGTTCTTGGCTCCTATTTGCTCTCTTATGTAGGAGATAGTAAGAATTTGAAGCTTCTTCCGGGCTATCGAAAACAAGAGTTTTTGAAATACAGAGGTCTTATTGAGTGGAATGAAACAAAAGATTCCTCTAGAGGCCCTGTCGAGCTACCTGAAACCAAGGACTCCACTGAAGGCCCTGTTGAGGTGCCTGAAACTAAGGACTCTTCTGCAACACAATCAGACTAGAAGATGCCAAAGATTAAGGGTTTCTTGAAACCCATCTTTTCCCAACTCTTTGTTTGGTTTGTAACCATTCTGTAAATCTTTGCTTTGCGCAAGAATTTAAATATCTATCTTTTCTTCTTTGGGTAACAATTTGTATAGTCCTTGCTAAAGATGATGTATTGCTTGATGTGGTTGTATCTTTAAGCTTGAATTTATGCCAAATTTGTCGATAGAACCATTGAAAGACCTCTAATAAACTGTTGGCTTTGTGTCTTCCACCTCCATGTCTTGTATGTCTGAAATATTTTGTTCTTGCTTGATAATGTGATTTTTCCATACCTTGGGTTGACCAGATAGATAGAGATCCATATTGTTTAATAAAGTATGGAGCATGGTTGTATAGAATATGCTGCATAGTCAACAAATAAGGAAAGTTATTAAAAAACATTATACGAGTTCGACAATGAAGAAACAAACATATACAAACTTCTTACCATATAGTGAGTAAAGTGTTGATCACCCCAAGCTTCTGTCATCGCCTTTTTGAAAAGGTTCAATTGGTTTTTAAAGTCTTTGAGATCATCGTCATTCCATTCAGTCTTATCACAATAAAAAAACACTTTGTCTAGTGTTTCCCAAACTTTAGCTTTTCTATTTCGAGCTTGTCCATTATCAGTGTGATCCTTAACTGCATTATGTAGGGATTTCCACTGATTAAATTTAATAGTTGAGCCACCATTTCTCGAGTTTATCTTGCCAAGTCTCCCATGAAAGCCTAGAAACCTTCTAGCCTTCACTCCACCAATAGATGGTTTTTTTGGGACACAATTACCATCCTTAGACTTTTGAAGATCTGGTTCAATAACAACATTGCCACCATGCAAACCAATTGCAGAGAGAACTTTTTCAACCTTTGTTATAGCATCTGTTCTAGTTGATAATGGCTTCAACTTCCATGCAAATCCTATATAGAGATGAACAAGCTTTTCGATTATCCTGCAAAGTGCATGAAGTGTACAAATATGGGCATTCGCTAAAGGAATGTCCAAGACTGGTTTAAACTGTGCTGGTGACATGCAGTATAAGCAAGGAGATCTCGAGTTAGCTCCCTTTGATACATTATACATACATTTGAGTGTCTTTAGGTCACCAGCTATGTGCCACTCAATCCTGTAGTTCCCTAATCCTTCAACAAATAGCTCTTCTCCTGCTTGTTGCCTTTGAATAACATTAGGTATTGATGTTTGATGAAAAACCCAATATAGTATATCAAAATTCTCAGTATCTACCTCAAATGCTCCTAGCCACCAGATGTTATATTCAGATTGAACACTAAATGATGTTGAGTGATTGCAATGACTTGACGAAAGTGCTCTATTCATCAAGGTGATAGAGATTCTCTCCAATTTTTTACATTTCAGAATCTCACTTTCATCAAGTTTAATCACAAATCTAGCCACTCCCTGTGCCTCAACTACTGACAAGTCATAAAATTTGATCATTAAGCATTGTAGGGTGGGCAAGTCAAGGAAAATATTGTTAAATTCATTGAATGTAACCTCCTTTTTCTTGCCCTTGAAGCTAGCCTTGATATGAAAAGGCTCACCTAGAATCTCCATCACTTTGTTATTAACTCTCTGTCTGATAGTCCTAACCACAAATGGTTTCGGAAGTATGCAATTGTGTACCTGTCCTTGCTTCATATTTGATTGTAAAAGTTGGAAAAGTTGCATATAAGCATCTCGACTGATACCAATACTATCCAGTGTCTTCTGTACTAACTCAGAATCCAAAGAATGATCCTTCACAAATGACTCCAAGCATTGTTTCTTTGCCTTTTTAAATTTCTTCTTCTCCAAAATATCCTTTGAAACCACTGAAGGAAGAAGATGATAATAAAACTGAGCTGCTTTTAAAGAATCTCTTTCACTTGCATTTGGTTGTAGAAGAGATCTAAGCAAAATTAACATCACAAATCAATGCAAGTAGTTTAAATAAAGCCATATTTAAGATTTTTCAAGTGAAAAAAAATATACCTTGCTGCTTGGATTCTTTTACCACAGCCTCCTCCTCCTCGTTTGAGATTCTCAATATTTTTAAGAGCTCTTTGTCGATTTCGAAGGCCTAATAAAGTTTGCTTTTGTTGATAAGCTTGGATACGCTTTTCCAATGAATGAATTTTTTGTTGACAATCCTCTAGCTTCTGCAACAACTCTATATTGTGTTTCATCAAAAGATGATTCTCTAGTCCAAGGATATCCTTTTCTGCAACAAGATTAAGTGTATAACCTAAAAATCCATTGTAGCCATCGCCAATAAACCTCATTAATGACGAGCTATTATAGAAAGGAGGAGTGCTATTTCTGCTAGGATCTTTGGGATATAGCTTTCCATCTAACCAAAGATCAATATTCTTCTTTCCTTCAAACCTCAGTATATGTTTCATAGACTCTGTAACCGTGATAGATTTTGTTCTCTTTCTTATCGGTTCATACTCACTGTCCAACTCAATATGAAGATGATAGAGAGGTCTTTTATGAGAGCTACAGAGATCATTAGATGATTGATCCATAGCTGAGTTACAGAGATCATTGGGTGATTGATCCATAGCTAAGGATATGATTAGAAGCAAGAACGAAAACAAAGAAGAGACTAATAAGGAGGAGAAAAAAAGAAGAGAGAAACGATGGAGAAACGATGGAGGGAGGCAATCGAGTATCCACCAAAATTCAAATTGAATATTACTTTTCACTTTAATGAGGAGAGGTAAGATCTTCATTATGGCAACCTTGCCAACTTTATGGCGACCTAGATTTCTAGGTTTGATGTGACCACGAGAATATCACGACAATGACTTATTAACAAATTTTGATATTTTAACTTACCAAAATATAAACCTTTTAAAAATTCTATAAAATGATTTTATTTCGTAAATTGTTTTCTCTCTCTAGGATCTCTTACAGGGCATTTTCGAGACCTCAAAACTCCCCTAATGCCTTTCTAAGTGTGGGGATATGTTGAGAGTGGAAAAAGACTGAATTTTTTTACTGATTTTTGTTATTTTTGAGGTCTGAATGATTGATTTTTGATGGATATAGAGTGATGTATGGTTGTTAATGGAAGTATTTGGAGAGTGTTTTGGATGATATTGATTATGTTTTGGAAGTTCATGATGATTCTCAGTGGAGATATGAAGCTCTATGATGTTTTGTTGAGGTTCTGATTGGTTATGTATAGCTTCTGTTTTGTTCTGATTGTCTTCTATATGAAGCATGGATTGATGATTGATGAAGATTGAGATCTTTTGGAAGCCTATTGAATAGTTTTTGATAGTTTGGAATGATTTGAGTATGAGTTATGAGGTTCTGATGATCTTCTGTAAGCCTCTGCAGACCTTCTATAGAGTCTCTGTCTCTGCTCTGTCTCTGTATTGTAACTGTACTGTAACTGCTCTGGTACTGTACTGTACTGTTCTGTAGACCTTCTGTAAGTGTTATGTAGAATGTATATGTGACTTTGGGAAAGTTTTCTAACTTTTGAAAAGGATGAATCTAAGTTCAAAAGAGCTAAAACAAGTGAAGCAGCTCTGCTGAAGACTGAAGAGAAGACTGAGTGACAATGACAGTAGTGAGCTGTGAAAAGACACTGTAGTGGCTCTGGTAACTCTTCATATTAGACATACCTCTTGGGAGGTGCATCCTCGACCTAAGAAGGATTATTGAGAGTTATTATGAGAGTATTGTAGTGAGGAGATGATGTATTACTGATATATATATATATATATATATATATATATAATCAAATCTATCAAAACAGTGTAACTGTATATGAGAGATTGAGAGAGAAAACTATGAAGATATTGAAGATGAATAATATGTGATTGATTTCCATTCAAAGATGGTGTATTCCTTTGTGTTCTTTGTTATATTGAAGAATTCTATGAAGTTGTTGAAGATTATAGTTGATTCTATTAAATCCGTGGGAGATATCTACTATGATGTTGCATGAAGATTTGCTCTTTTCTTTGTTTTGATGATCAGAAGAATGAAATAAAAGCTTGTTGATGTTACAAGATAGATTTTCTTGCAAGAGAATCCCCTTTTCCTTGGTGTTCCTCTTGGGGCTCCAATCTATATTGACTCCATTTGAGGTTGCACAAACCTAAGATACAAAATAATATTACGTATAAAAAAATAAATTAAACAAAAATAATGTATTAATATAAGAAATATGTATAAATAAAAAATAAACTTACATTTGAACAATGTATATTTGTCTTATGAAGATAATTTGAAAGTATCTTACTATTTTTTCCAACCTTTAAAATATACCAAATCATTATCTTAAGCATATTAACTATTTTACTTGATAATATCACCTTAAGATGTATGTAGTGATATAAAGTTGATTAAAAAAACTTACATTCAATTATGTTATGTTGTTTTTACTCTTTGATACGCTTTCCCTTACAAAATTTGCATACATTGTGTATGTCATTCTCCTAAAGTTAAGTGATTGCAATACAAATGAATCAAGTGTAATTGATATTAGATGCTAAATAAATGTCATTATTTTTAGAAAATCCAAATACAAAAAAAAGAGATGAAGCTAACTCTCTACATATAGATTATAAATACCTCATTATTATTACATGAAATTGGTTCAAGTATATAAACCTCTAATTCTGCATCCTAAGAACAAAAGAAAATATTATCAATAGTTTTTTCAAGATATAAGTATTGTAATATTTATCTTGGAATGATACTTACATGTATATCATTACATGCTTTCATTGGCGATTGAAGAGAAAAACCATCCACATTGCATTCTTATACCAAAACAAAAAAGCAAGTCATTTCTACCAAGGTATGAATAAAAAATAAAAACTTTTTTAGTCTCGAATATTACCTCATGTAGTCGTGCATATTCCCCTCTTAATGTTAAACCTAACTAGTTATAAAACAACACAATGATTGTCATCTAAACTCCTTAGTTAAACTATAATATAAAGTATTAGTTAAAAGAAAAAAATGATTCATCTATTCTTGATAACCTTTTTGGTCTGTCTGAATTAGTTGTAATGTCTTGAGCAAAGAACATAAATTTTCTAGTAGCATTTGATATTAAATGATGAAATTAAAATATAAATTAAAGATTTACTCTTTACCATAATTGAGAGACTTGAGGTTGATGTGGTACCTTTCTCCTTCTTTGTAAGGCGCTTTATTTTTCCTTGAGCATACCCCACGTAAAAATTATAAATATCTTCTTGAGTCCACATTGATGTTGTGGCTCCAAAAACAAGAGGCTTTATCTCATTATAACACTCACACTAATAATTGATCCAACCCTTTCTTGTGCTTCCTTATTGTGTATTAAGAGTTATTTCACATTTCTATCCCTAAACCAACTATTAATTGTATAATAGTTGGTATTCAAGACAAGCTTTTGATCTAGAAAGAATCTTTTTAAAAATGCCCCACCATACTTATTATTTTTGTCACATCTACTTAGTGGTGGTATACAAAAAATTAAATCATTTGAAGGAGTCTCTCCAAGTGTTGACTTTGATCCTTTACTCTGAGAGGGTGGTGATCACTCGACACTCTTTGTTTTGCAAAATTGTAAGGCTTGGACCCTCATCTTTAGAGCTTAATATGGATCCTGACGCAAGGAACCATCTTCACAAGATATTGTATTGGCATCCTCATTGACAATAGCCTTAACATTTTTCATTACCTATGGGCGTTTTTTCATCATAGCCTCATAAAAATAATAAAGTTCTTGGAGAATTTGGGAGTCCATATTATGCCCAAGGAAAATTTTAAGATCCTGTTAATAGTACAAGATCAACTCATTAACAGAACTTTGATATTCCAAAGACAAAATATACCATGTAATGCAAAGTAAAAATAAAATCCAAGACATACACTTTTTTTATACTTGCTATAAAAAACTTGGATGACTCAAAACTTATGGATGTATAAAGTATTAAGTCAATCACTTTGCCACACCATTAGTAATAGCTTTGATACACCATTAATGATTATATTTCTTCTCTTAATTTCTATCCAAGGTTCTAGAACTTTGAAAATGGAATCCAATGAATAAAGACAATTATCCTCCTTATCTATCTTCCATTTTTTTTCATTCCCACATGTGCAAAATTACTATCTATTGAATCACTTGAATTTTGTGGAGCTCTTAGTAGTATTATATCTTCTTCTTCTACCAAGGACGTAGTAATCTTACTCGATGCTATAAATCTTTGGTTTCATACGCACTAACCCTATTTCCAACAGAAAGAGGAATAAACTTGTGAAAAATAGAAATCATTGGTCTTATACAATTCCAATTATATACAAGTTGCTTTTTCTCAAGTACGCTCATCCCCGTAGTTTCTTCTGCAGCAAGAAGAGCCTCAATATCATTTTCAACTCTAATGCATTGTTTGTAATACTTGGCACACCCACAAAGAGCATAAACTTTTCTCTTAAGAATACACTAAATATAGTTTTTATTTGTGCTTTCCAATGTCCTATTGATGGTGCTTGAGAATCATATTCATCATCTTTGACAACCACATAATAACTGCCATGATACACCTCTCCCTTTTAAAAAAAGTCGTTTATATTCTGTCACTTCTTAAGTTCTCAACCATTCATCTAATAACCTTGAGAACGTTTCAAGATATTGAAGCTCCTTTGAAGTTACATCTCTACATACTCTTTTCTTGGGTGATATTGCTATGCCATTTTCTCTTAAAGTAATATAGCAAGGTGCATTATTTTGAAGGTGTATCATACATTGAGTCCACATCTCCTTACACTACAAGGGAATGGGGCAATAGCGATGGCCATTTGCGACGCAAAAAAGCGGTGTCGCTATTTGCGTCGCTAATTCTATTAGTGATGCAAATAGCGATGCTAATAGCGATGCATATAGCGACGCTAATAGCGATGCCGGTCTAAGGAAAAATTTTCGAAAACCCGAGCATAACATTTGCCAAGAAAACATTTGTGAGAAAGAATGAAAGAGAGAGCGAGAGAGCTTAAAGCTTTGAGAGGGAGAGAGAGAGAGACAGAGAGAGAGAGAGAGAGAGAGAGAGAGAGAGAGAGAGAGAGAGAGAGAGAGAAGGAGCTCATCACCATTGTTGCCGCCGCCGCCGCCGCTATACATGAAGAAGAAAGAGAAGTGTGCAACGGAGAAGCAAGGGAAGGTGCAAAGAGAAGGTACAAAGGGTTTCATCTTCAGGTCTTTGAGGTAGGTACATTGCCTCTTCTTGCTTTATTTTTGTGTTCTCTTGTTTTTTTTTTTCTTTGCAAAGAGATACATGGAAAGAGAGGGAGGGAGGAAGGGAGGGAGAAGAATGAAGGGAGAGGAAGAGAGAAAAAGGGAGAGAATGGAAACAAAGAGAAAGAGGAAGAGAGAAATGAGAGATGAATGGAGGGAGAGAGGATGAGTGAGAGAAACAACGAGAGAGAGAGAGAGGGGGGAGAAACGAAGAGAGAGGAAACAAAGAAAGGGAAATAGAAAGATAAAGAGAGGGGGAGAGAAATAGAGAGAGGGAGAGGGAAGGAAAAGAGGAGGAGGAGGTAGAAAAGAAGGGTTAGGTAAAGAGAGGAAGGAGAGTAAAAAGAAGAGAGAGAGAGGGAGAAAGAGAGATAGAGAGAAAAAATAGAGAGCGAGAGAGAGGGAGAGAGAAATAGAAAAACAATGAGAGAATGAGAGAGAAGGTTAATAAAGAAAAGTAAAGGGAGAGGGGGGAGAGAGAGATAAAGAGAGGTGGGGTGACATTTCTTTCAATATCTTTGTTTCTTAAGCTTTTTATTTTCTATCTTTGATTGTCTTTGCAATGAGATGAGTTGACTGAGAGTGGGGAGGGAAGGAGGGAGAGAAATAGAGAGAAGAAGGGAAGGGAAGGAAGAGAGAGATGGAGAGAAATAAAAAACAAGAGAGAGAGGGGATTCATAAAAAAGTGTCAAAACCTGAGCATAGCATTTTACAAGTTTGTAAACAAGAGAGAGAGAGAGAGAGAGAGAGAGAGAGAGAGAGAGAGAGGCCACCGCCACTGTCGCCATCCACGAAGAGGGAGGACACAAGTGTAAAGGAGAAGGAAGGAACTCCCGAAGGAGAAAAAAATGAGAGAAGTACGAAGGGATTCTTTTTCAAGCTTTGAGGTAAGTGCATTATCTCTTCTCTCTTTGTTTTTCTCTTTTCTTTACTTCTCTCTTTCTTTTTGTTGATGAAGAGTATATAGAGAGAAGAAGTGAGAGAGATCAACATGCGCAAGGAAGATTGAGAGAGAGAGAGAGAGGTCGCTGCCACTGCCAATTCACCACAAAAAGAGAGGGGACAACTACAAAGAAGAAGGAGAGAACCCGTGAAGGAGAAGAAAAAGAAGGAGAGAAATGCGAAGAGATTCTTCTTCAAGTTTTGAGGTAAGTGCATTATCTCTTCTCTCTTTGTTTTTCTCTTTTCTTTACTTCTCTCTTTCTTTTTGTTGATGAAGAGTGTATAGAGAGAAGAAGTGAGAGAGATCAACGTGCACATGGGAGATTGAGAGAGAGAGAGAGAGAGAGGTCGTTGCCACCGCCAATCCACCACAAAAAGAGAGGGGACAATTGCAAAGAAGAAGGAGGGAACCCGTGAAGGAGAAGAAGAAGAAGGAGAGAAGCGCGAAAGGATTATTCTTCAAGCTTTGAGGTAAGTGTATTATCTCTTCTCTCTTTGTTTTTCTCTTTTCTTTACTTCTCTCTTTTTTTTTGTTGATGAAGAGATGTATAGAGAGAAGAAGGGAGACAGATCAACACAAGGAAGATTGAGAGAGAGGGAGAGAGAGAGAGAGAAGCTGCCATTGCCACATCCACCGCATCCACTAAAAGAGAGGGGACAACTACAAAGGAGAAGGAGGGAACCCCCAACCTCTGTCTCTTCTCCATCTTGCCCTCCTCGAGCTTGCATGGCAGGCACCGAGCAAGCATGTCCCCGTTTCTCGGCCATGGGAAGGCCTCATGCCAAATCCTGCCACCTGGAAAACAAGGTGGAGCCTCCTCTAGTGCAGCAACAGGTGCTCCCCATAGAGCACAACCGCCACCAGAGAAGAAGAGGAGATGGAAACCGAGCACTATCGCCCTTTGGTGGGAGATAAGGAGAATGCAGTGCAGATATGAGCTTATCATCCCGAAAAGATCTTTTCATAAGGACATTGTTCGGGAAGTCATGCAAGACTTGGAGCTGAAAGGGATGGAAAGATTTTGGGCACGAGTGCGAGACAGCCCACTAGTAGGAAGGTAGACTGCTGCAGCTATGACAATAGAAAGAAGAGCCTACATGATGTACTACATGTACCTTCTATTACCAAGAATCTATTATCGATTGGACAGATGGCAGAACAAAATTTGCAAGAATCTAGTGTCGGTTGGATAGATGATTTCAACTAATACACATGGCTGTACATTCGAAAGTACAAGGATGAGGTACTCGATGTCTTTAAGAAAATGGGTTTATAAAGAGAAATGCAAGTCAGATGGTTCGTTGGAAAGGTATAAAGCCCAGCTCGTTGCAAAGGGATATGCACAGCAATACGGCCTAGATTATGAGGAGACTTTCAGCTCGGTTGCCAAGATGGAAATGGTGAGAATAGTCATTGCATTTGTAGCTTCTAAGGGCTGAAAATTATGAATAATGGATGTCAAAAATGCATTCCTGAATGGTGACTTGCTTGAAGAGGTATATATGGAGTAGCATGAGGGTTATATACACAACCTGAGGTGTATATGGATGCTAGCTAGCAACCCTGTCTATCATGCTAGATCCAAACACATAGAGATTCATTACAATTTCATAAGAGAAATGGTACTTGCAGGACATATTGATCTACTTCATGTGAAGACAGAAGACCAGGTAACCGATATCTTTACCAAATCACTTGGTAAAGAGAAATTTGTTTGTTTCATGGATCTACTTGGAGTATAGTAATTAGTCAGAGCTCAAGAAATGGAGTTTGAGAAGGGGGAGGATGAGCTTGATTCTTTTAATCTTAAAACACCTCCATCCATTGAGATTGAGGGTGAAGACAAGAAAGAAGAGATAGAAGATGACTTAGACGTAGGTAAAAACAAAAAGGAAGAAGTAGAGCTTAGAGACACTACCACTCCCTATATAAGTGTTTCTGGCTCCAACACCATGGTATAACTCTTACAGATGTCCAAATGCTCCCCCAAAAAGACTTGAACAAGTTTGAAATAAGCTGGAGTGAGCAGAAGATCAATGGGACTTATTCATACCTCAAGGTCCTGATTATAATGAAAGCTTGAAGTGAAGCTCTTATTCTTGGGCCTAACAAGTGATAAAAAAGCTCCTTGTGTAATACTTTTTTTAATTGATTATATCTAGCTTTTGCAATCACAAGCTTTTTTTCTTCTCGGGCCTAAGCAAGTGATGAAAAAGCTCCTTGCGAAATACCTTTTCGAATTAATTATCTCTTGCTTTTGCAATCAAAGGATTCATGTTTTTTTTGATAATCTGATACACAATTTTTAGACATTAGGTGTAGCTGACATTGGCAAATGAGATATGCAAGAATATTTAGTGCATATAGCTAGAAGAATGGCAGGGTTGGATGCCCTGCCCTCTATTTTTTTTCCCCTCTGTAACTGTCGCTATTTGCGTCGGAAATTTACTCTGCAACCGTCGCTATAAGCGTCGCTATTAGCGTTGCTATTTGCGTCGCTATTCGCATCGCTAATCCAATTAGCGACAAAAATAGCGATGCATATAGCGACGCAAATAGCGACGCTAATAGCGATGAATCGATCGCGTCACTAACAGCGATGCCAATAGCGATGACGGGGGGTAATTTTTTCCATGAATAATTACGTCGCTTTAAACGTTGCTATTGGGTCTATATGTTGTAGTGTTAGCCTAATTATAGAATATACTTCTAAAAGGCCTTGAGCATGCCAATAATCACAATCATATGACGAATGGGTATCCAAAGCGAATCCATATGGAGGCCTAAGAATTTTGTGAAGATCTCTAAGTGCTCTTTGGTGGGGCAAGTCTCCATTACTTTCAATGAGCATTGCGCGAAACACATCATTGAAAATTTTCATTCTGTAAAAGTGGACATAAGTAACCTCATTGTTTCGGTTGTTCAAAGAGATGTTCACATATTGTGATACATATCTTTCAAATTCATAACACCAAAATATGTAGTGTAGACCATGTCTAATGACATCGTCCAAAATTTCTCCAAATCCTATAATGAAAAAAACAAAAGCTTACATAAGTTACAAGTACTTATTAATAATATTAGTGGAGTGTAAACGCCCCGAACAACGTAGTATGCTTAACAATTATGATATTCGCTTGTTTTCGAGATTTAATATAAAAGAGAATGAACTCTTAAAGCTGAAAATGAAAATTACTCACAAAATTATAGCCATGAAAATGTAAAAGTAATGGAGACAAGATTGAGGGTTGAAGATGGGAAACCCCCCTCGAAGGAATGTATTTCTGCTCAACCCAAGTCCCTTAGGGAAGAGCTCAGTTACAATCAACGTGAGAGTGAGAAGAAGTAATTCTCACTCTCACAAGATCATGCAAAGATGTACAAACACACATGCATTATCTATTATGCAATGATAAGAACTGATTTCTTTACAGTATGAGAGAAGAAAAAGGGGAAATCAGCCTTCTCCATCGTTGAACAGTAGTACATGGATAGGGCTTGCTTCTTGTTGCTAAAATGGAAGAAAGAGATTGAGAAGGAGGTGCTGTAATGAATTTACAGGCTTGCTGTCCTATAAAATAGCAGTATGATAGAAGAGGAAATATGGAGGAATTTGATAATGGAGAAGTGGGGGATAATGATGGGGATGGATGGGCCAGTTTCTGGCTATCTGTGGGTGCTGTACATGAATTTACAGCAAAGAAAAATAATACTGAATGAAGAAAAACGAGCTCTTATTTATAGGAGAGGGAAGAGCTAGTACAAAAGGGAAAAGTGGAGTAGCACAAGACAAGTGTCCAACCACATGTCATGAGATGTGACAAGTGGTGGGACACTTGGAAACTTGTGTGACAAGTGTCTTGACACTTGTCTCTTCTCTATGGCCTTCTTTTTTGGTTTGAATACTGTCAAGAATAGAAACAACCAAATTTAGTAAGCACAGTCAGAGTATAGAACTTACTATTTTTAGAATGACATCCCTATTTTTTAGGACTAGCATTTTTAGGCTAATTCGAGGCTCCTAAAATTTAGGGATCTCCTAAAATTTAGGGACCCCCCAATATGGGTGTCATATGAAAGCTTTTTCCGTGTACATCGCAAAAACGGTATCCGAATCTTCATGTGACTTTCCTATGCAAAGAAATGTGCATTTTAAGCTTTCAGCCCACACATGCACATTATACAAGCATTTCATGATCATGCCATCTTGTTGATTGTAACTGTCTATTCTGGTGGATCTAGCCCACACTTCAAGGCATCAATCTTTTCTGTGTGCGAGTCTAACCCTAATATGCGTGAGTTCTGGTCACAGGCGCCCAATCGGGCCATATAGGTGGAAGTCTGAACTATCTTTTCTCTAACCCACCGCGTGGGTCCACCATAACCTATGACCACTCATCAGTGGCTAGCTCCAATGCACTTTTTTTTATATCTAATTAGCGCAAAGGAAATAAATTTAATAAATCATTATATAGACAAATTAATGAAAAAGGATACAAATTCTGTTTCTATAGAGTTGTGACAGCCCTCTGGCTTTTATTCAACTGTCCTCAGCTGAAAAGTTTATTGATATGGCTAAAGAATATTTGGGTAATCCTTCATGAATTTTTCATCTACCCACTGTGCATCTGTTGTGGGTAGATTCTTGAATTTTAGTAAGAATTTCGTGTCACAAGGCCACTTCTCGTGGTTCGATCCTTGAGAAACAAAATCTTTTCAGGTTCCAAGAGTTGCTCTATTTCTTCAACTTCTAGGGGATCTTCAGTAATGGGTTCCTTTGGTTCTGGTCCTATGTAAGGTTTTAGCAAACTTACATGAAAAGCATTGTGTATTTTCCAATGAGTAGGAAGCTCAAGTCGATAAGAAACTTCATTTATTTTCTCAATCACTTTGAAGGGTCCAAAGTATCTACTGGAGAGCTTTGGAAAAGATGAATTTTGACCAGAACCTTGTTTGAGCCTGCTTTTATCAAACTTTAGCAAGACATATTGACCTTTTTCAAAAGCCAAAGGTCTTCTTCGTTTATCTACTTGCTTCTTTTTTCGCTCTTGGGCAACTTTGATAGCGGCTCGAACTTGATCCATTGTGGTTTTTAAATCTGAAGCAAACTCATCAGCAGCAAAAATCTTATCTTTAGTGCACATAATTGGAGGAGGAATCACTTTACCCTGTACTATTTCATTTGGAGCTTTCCCTGTGGATGAGTGCACTATATTGTTGTAAGCAAACTCCAATAATGGAAGATATTTCTCCCATTGTGACTTATATTCACTAACATAAGCTTTCAACATATCCAAAAGAGTGAGATTCATCACCTCTGTTTGGCCGTCAGTTTGAGTATGAAAAGCTGAGAAGAACTTTAAAGTGGTTCCCAAATTCTCAAATAAAGCACACCAAAAGTTACTTGTGAATTTGGAGTCTCTATCTGAAATGATCTCAGAAGGCATACCATGTAATCTGAAGATATGTTGAATGAAAAGTCTTGCAGCTTGTGCGGATTTCAATGTTTTATGACATGGAATAAAATGTGATTGTTTGCTGAATCTATCAATTATGACCCAAATCATATCATGACCTTGAGGTGTTCTTGGAATACCTGAGATGAAATCCATTGTGATAGATTCCCATGGATCTTTGGGCACTGGAAGAGGTTGCAACAATCCTAGAATCTTCTGCCTATCATATTTGGATTTTTGGCATACCAGACAAGCCTCAATGAAGTTATGTGTATCTCTTCGTAATGTTGGCCAATAAAAGTAGTGCTCAATTGCACTTAGAGTGGCTTCCCTCCCTCTATGCCCTGCATAAGGGGGTTCATGACTTTCTTTAAGCACCTTTTGTCGAACAGGAAGAGTGACACAAAGGCGATTGTTCATGAGAAGGTAACTGTCTTTGATGGAATAATCTGGATGAGAACCTCCTTGCTGTAAATTTGACCAAATTGCTGCAAAATCAGTATCTTCATCATAAGTATTCTTCATCGTTTGAAAATCTTCATGATGAGCCACTGTAATAGTTGCAACCCGAGGCACTCTAGAAAGTGCATCAGCAACTACATTTTGTTTCCCTGGAGTGTACATAATTTGAAAATGAAACATAGACAAGAAATTTTCCCATCTTGCATGTTTCTCCTGCAAATGCTTTTGAGTCTTGAAATACTTCAAGCTTTGATTCAGTTTTAATAAGGAATTCATTGCCTAAAAGATAATGTTTCCATATCTTTAAAGCATGAACCACCGCTAAGAGCTCCTTTTCATAAATGTCATACCTTCTCTCCACATCATTTAGACGGCGGCTTTCAAAGGCTACGGCATGGCCTTCTTGATTTAGCACTGCATCAATACAATCACCGCAAGCATCTGCTTCCACCACAAATGGTTTTACCAGATCTTGAATGATAAGAACAGGTCCAGAAGAAAGAGTTGTTTTGAGCCTTGTGAAGGCTGCCTTCTCTTTTTCCTTCCATTGGAAAGAGATCTTATTCTTTGTAAGGTCATGAAGTGGAGAAGCCATATGTGCAAAATGCTTGATGAAGCGGCGGTAATAAGAGCATAAGCCAAGAAACAATCGCACCTCATGTACATCATGAAGATGAGGCCATTCTTGGATTATCCTGATCTTTTCAGGATCCATCTGAATCCCTTCAGAAGAGATGACATGACCAAGGTAATTTATTTTATGCATGAAAATTTCACTCTTTTTACCATTTACCAAGAGTTGATTTTGTTGAAGTAATTGTAGAACAATTTCCAAGTGTTGATGATGCTCCTCTTCATTCTTGCTAAAGACAAGAATATCATCAAAGGAAGTACCAACATATTGTCGATGCTCTCTAAAGATGCGCTCCATCATTTGATTAAAGGTGGTTGGTGCATTGGTTAATCCGAAAGGAACCACCAAGAATTCATAAAGACCGTATGAAGTGCGGAAAGCAATTTTGTGTACATCTTGTGGTATTACCCTAATTTGATGATAACCACTCTTTAGATCAATGCGGCTGAAAACCTTTGAGCCTCCTAGACGATCCAAAATGTCGTCAATTCTGGGAATAGGAAACCGATTCTTCACAATGATTTTGTTGAGGGCTCGATAATCAATGCACATCCTGAATGTGCCATCTTTCTTTTTAACAAGAAGATCCGGTGAACAAAATGGTGAGCTACTTGGCCTAATTAGCCCACGGTTGAGTAGGTCTTTGACTTGCTTTTTGATTTCTTCTTGTTGAGGACGGCTCACATGGTATGGTGCTATATTAGGAGGAGAACTGCCCGGGATAATATCAATATGATGGTCTTCTGGCCTTTCTGGGGGAAGCTGATAAGGAAGATCTTCCGAAAAACAATCTTTATACTTTTCCAAGAGCTGAAGTCGCTCTTGGCTTTCAACATTCATATTATCTTTTACATTAGTGACATAAAGCAAACAACATTGAACACAATCCTTAATTGCTCTAGAGACTTGCATATGGCTTACCATAGGTATGGTGTCTCCAAAAACTCCAGCTTGGATCTCGTACTTCTTGCCTTTGTTGGTGAGTTCTACCTTATTTTTCTGAGAGAAGATGGTTGAATCTACTCTATGATTCCAGGGCATGCCAAGAATCACATCGCAACCATCAAGGTCTCCGATACAGAAGGTATCTTCTTCACTGTAGCCTTGAATTTGAAACTTGAGCTTGCCAATGTAGGGTATCACAGTCTTCACTATGTCACCTTCATCAGCATTTAAAGCTTGGCAAACTTCTGCCGGAGTGTCCATCTCTTCATTCTTTAATCCATGCTCTTTAGCTAATTGCAAGGAAATGATATTTTCATTCGCCCCAAGATTTATCAAGAATAGTGCTTGCTTACCTTGCAACTGTCCCCAAGCTTTTAATAATTTGCGCGTCTCTGGAGTGTGAGTTGTGTTTGTAACTACATCACTGATAGCATTGGTTTTCACTGGTGACTTAGGCTTGTTGTCAGAAACCTTGCTTTGTCCCTTGTTTGAACATTGCTTCGCTATGTGGCCTGTTTGTCCACATTTAAAGCACTTCCCTTATTTCATGAAGCGTTGCTTTTCTTCTTCGGAAAGTTTCTTTGCTTGTGGGTATAGATTGGAGCGAAATTGAGGAGCATTAGGAGGTGCATAGGGCTTCATCTTCTTTTGATTTGATGGCTGCTTTTGCCGCTGTTTTTGTCCTTCATTTGGGGCTGAATACTCCTCATCATCAACTACTTTCTTCTTATCATTCTTTTGGAATGATTTGTTGCCATTGTGCTCCATTTCCCATGTCTCAACATGGTCAATGAGTTCCCTGAGACTAGAACAATGATAATGATTAAGAGCAGCGCGAAGTTTAAAATGCAAACCTCCTTGAAACTTCCCAAGCTTTTCCGAACTACTGATCTTCTTGAAATGTTGGACCTTCAAAAGTAGCTCCCAAAATCTCTTGGTATAGTCACCAAGTAACTCATTTTTCCTTTGCCAAAGCCGATCCCGTTCCATTTTTACATCTCTTTTGAAATGAACTGGAAGAAATTGGCTTTGTATCATGCGAACAAAGGACTGCCATGATTTTGGGGCAACATGATCATATTCCAACCCCGTCCACCAAGTATGGGCTAAGTCGGTTAAATGTAAAGCTGCAAACTTAATCTTTTCTTTTTCTTTATACTTGTCACGACCATACAAAATTTGAAATTGACGAATAAACTTCAGAAGAAGATCAGGATTTCAGGAACCATCATACATACTGAACTTGATCTTCTTTTCAAGTTGAGATAGTGACTTAGTCTTCTTCTTCTTCTTATGCCTTCGTCCATGCCCGGATCTTGAGGTTGAAGATGATGAAGTGCTTGATGGGGATGAAGATGGAGACGAGGGTGAAGAATGTCGATGCCTTTGACGATGATGAGGTCTTCCACGAGAAGGGTATGACTCTTCGTTACTAGAAGAGGGTCCATCAGATTAGGCACCAGATGACTTTGAAGAAGAGGATGAGCTTCGACGCGATCTCTTTCTTTGTCTTGAAGTAGAATGGGACTGCCTCTTAGAAGTAGTTGGACTTCTTGATCGGCTCCTTTCATTGGTATGGCTTTGTCTCCTTGAAGCAGATGGGCTTCTTTCCTTGAATTCTTTGGGATTCTCAACTTTTTCTAGTTTGAGAAGTTGGTCACAAATTTGCTGATTCTCCTCTCTAAGACTTTGAATGGCTTGAAGGATAGCACTCGACTGATCCATTGAGACTCTTAAGAAAAAAAAAAAGCTCAAGCACTCAATGCAAGGGCTGAAAACAAACAAACTTATAATTGTAAGCACTACCAGTGTTGGGGTGAGGACCGAGCCAAAGCTCTGATACCACTGTAAACGCCCCGAACAACGTCGTATGCTTAACAATTATGATATTCGCTTGTTTTCGAGATTTAATATAAAAAAGAATGAACTCTTAAAGCTGAAAATGAAAATTACTCACAAAATTACAGCCATGAAAATGTAAAAGTAATGGAGACAAGATTGAGGGTTGAAGATGGGCAACCCCCTCCCTCCCCCCCCCGAAGGAATGTATTTTTGCTCAACCCAAGTCCCTTAGGGAAGAGCTCAGTTACAATCAACGTGAGAGTGAGAAGAAGTAATTCTCACTCTCACAAGATCATGCAAAGATGTACAAACACACATGCATTATCTATTATGCAATGATAAGAACTGATTTCTTTACAGTATGAGAGAAGAAAAAGGGGAAATCAGCCTTCTCCATCGTTGAATAGTAGTATATGGATAGGGCTTGCTTCTTGTTGCTAAAATGGAAGAAAGAGCTTGAGAAGGAGGTGCTGTAATGAATTTACAGGCTTGCTGTCCTGTAAAACAGCAGTATGATAGAAGAGGGAATATGGAGGAATTTGATAATGGAGAAGTGGGGGATGATGATGGGGATGGATGGGCCAGTTTCTGGCTATCTGTGGGTGTTGTACATGAGTTTACAGCAAAGAAAAATTATACTGAATGAAGAAAACCGAGCTCTTATTTATAGGAGAGGGAAGAGCTAGTACAAAAGGGGAAAGTGGAGTAGCACAAGACAAGTGTCCAGCCACATGTCATGAGATGTGACAAGTGGTGGGACACTTGGAAACTTGTGTGACAAGTGTCTTGACACTTGTCTCTTCTCTATGGCCTTCCTTTTTGGTTTGAATACTGTCAAGAATAGAAACAACCAAATTTAGTAAGCACAGTCAGAGTACAGAACTTACTATTTTTAGAATGACATCCCTATTTTTTAGGACTAGCATTTTTAGGCTAATTCGAGGCTCCTAAAATTTAGGGATCTCCTAAAATTTAGGGACCCCCCCAATATGGGTGTCATATGAAAGCTTTTTCCGTGTACATCGCAAAAACGGTATCCGAATCTTCATGTGACTTTCCTATGCAAAGAAATGTGCATTTCAAGCTTTCAGCCCACACATACACATTATACAAGCATTTCATGATCATGCCATCTTGTTGATTGTAACTGTCTGTTCTGGTGGATCTAGCCCACACTTCAAGGCATCAATCTTTTCTATGTGCGAGTCTAACCCTGATATGCGTGAGTTCTGGTCACAGGCGCCCAATCGGGCCATATAGGTGGAAGTGTGAACTATCTTTTCTCTAACCCACCGCGTGGGTCCACCATAACCTGTGACCACTCATCAGGGCCAGCTCCAATGCACTTTTTTTTATATCTAATTAGCACAAAGGAAATAAATTTAATAAATCATTATATAGACAAATTAATGAAAAAGGATACAAATTTTGTTTCTATAGAGTTGTGACATGGAGTAACATAGAAACATATTGTACTTATAATACTGACCTACCACATGCTCTAAAGGAGATGATTTCGGTCCGAGTATCTCCTCTTTGCGAACTCTCCAACTGAGTAATAAACTCCTAATGACTTTGATATTTTCATTAGACCAACCATTGTCATGTGTAAAGTTATAAAAGAAGTGGGCAATGTCAATCAATAGAAGACCCACATCATACATGTACTTTGGTATAGTCTGAGAGTGACACAAAGTATATATGGAAGACACCATTGTATAAACTTATTATTCTCTTCAGCTTTGAAGCTATCATGGTACCTACTCGGTGAATGTGGCCAACACCCATAGCAAATTGAGGGAGGAGTCTGTTTGAATATCGACTGACTACTACAAGATCTAAGTTGACTTTTTCATTTCCGAGCTCGCTTCTCTCATTAAGGTGGATATATACTTGTGGAATACATTTAGACTGAGTATATGCATTGTATACCAAGTCACATGACAAGTTGAAGCCATATAGATCATGAAGTCTCCATAAGATTGACTCCCTAGATAAACCTATTGTCTTCAAACTAACCTCTTTCTCAGCTTGAGTGATAGCTCTTTTTGCTTGTGAGAGAGCTTCTACCATCTCTCATATCCTTCTTTTTTGGGGCGGATATCTGGCCTGGTAACGATTATTGCCATATATGTAATGCCCTTGGAATGATGTGTTGCTACAATCTAGCAATGCAATAGGTTTATCTCGATGACAAAAAGATTGTCATCCATCCTTGAAAAGGCTTATTTTACATTGTGCAAGGAGATCTCCAGTCACCATCATCAACTTGACACGAACCTTACAACGTGTGGAGAATCCATGGGGATTATCAAATATTTCTTGCAAAGGATAGTTAAACACCAAGTCAATCCCGTGCACAAAGAAGTGCTCCAACTCTTCAACTAGTGATTTTAAACAGGCTCCAAATACATCTCCACAATTTTTGATGATTTTTTTGCAACTCAATGGCAAAAACAAAACAAGTATTACTTTTGATGTCAATTTTTGTCTAAAGTTAAGGATGAGAATTTCAACAACACCACAATCTTTTTAAGTAGTTCGTGATGCCTGGACTCCATCCCAATGTAGCAACAAAGCAATATTCATTGGTTCTCCTTGCAAATTCAATATCGTATTTGTTATGTAACAATTTAATATGAGTTGCCATTTCAAAAGACATTTGAAGGTTGAGAACTTTATACCTTGCACCACACTTTTGTGTGTTTGATTGCTAAGTGACACTCCTTACATGAAAAGTAATACTCGTTTTGTAGCTCATTCCATCCATCTTGTAAAGCGTGAGACCTTGCATTGCTTGGAAATGTTAAATGTATTTTTTCACATTTTGTGGATTGTCGCATACCACAGGTAACTCATATAAAGTATTTGGGTTCCAAAAATCTTGTACCTCTCGGCATTTATAACCATCCCAAAACTCAAAAATGTGTTTTGGCTATTCATTTGCTTCCTTTCCAAGCCATCTATCTTTGTTACGCCACATCTCCAGTAGTTCATCACAAAATGATCTACTTTTCGTGAGTAACTCAATTTTCTTTCCTACTGGTATGTAGTCAAACACAATTGTCTCTTGCCTTGGAGTCTCACATTGAGGACACTTCTCGCAACAAAATCCATAATCTCATTGAAGAACCTTCTTTAATTAATTGTCGTCGCATACACAATAAACCATACTTCCCATATAGTTATCATTCTTTGATAGACCAAGTAGGTGAGGCTGATGCATATTTGTGGATATTCCCATACATAACCTGTAATGCTCTACTTGAACCATGCCAAGACTGCTAAAGAAAGATTTTAATTGGTTCCAATTTTCTAGGATCTTAATTCCCAAGAGATACCCATTCCATGTACTAGGGAGCTATATTAGGAGCTTTGCAAGACAAGCCTTCTTCTCATTACTCTTTCGATCCCTGATACCACCAAAGAGAATTTCTAACATCTTTTCTTGTATCTTTATTGAGACATTGTGTTTATCCCACAGTGCATGTAATCCAATTATACTCTCCATGATTTGTTTTTCTAATGTTTCTTCTTAAGCTCCATCAAAAGTATTATTGGGAAAATTTACATCTTTATGCATTTTTGTATTATCCATGGGGACATCATCCACCTCTCTACTATTGAATCCTATGTCTTCATCCCCATGTTCTCTATGCACATAACATGTATTGGCTTCTACACTTTCAACTTGCAAGTTTTCTTCATCTCCATCTATAACATTGAGACAAAGAGAAATAGCAAGATTCTCGAATTTCTCTTTTAACTTCTTATGTTTGTAAAATTTTTGGGTAGCTACATATCATCCCCCTTGACAAAAATATGTACAATCACACCACATTTTATTTTCATTAGGAGGGCTCCTCGTTGGAGCAGGACAAGCATGTGATACTATCATAGGTGCTGACCTTGGCACATGTGAAAGATGAATCTCATTCTTCAAGTCATGTTGGTAGTGTTTATAGTAAGCACTTTGGCTAACCATCCACCAACCCTCCAAAGTATGAGAACACCTATAATTACATGTGCACTTTCTTAAAGTTGATCTTCCTCCCTTGTCCATTTCCTATAATTTCCAAAGTAAAACATATCAACTAAGATTTCCTAAGACATCACACTTCTAAATTTAGTAAAACATTTTTTGATGATTGAATAACTTAGAGATGTATAAATATAATAGTGTGTCTCCTCATATGATGCCCTCACTTTATTTTCTAAGCACTCAAACATTAATTATGCAACCATTATTATATCTTAAACTTCTTATGTTTGTAAAAGGTTTAGGTAACATTAATTATTCAAGTAAGAACATTAACGATCAAGGCAGTTCCGAGAATGGAGCATGGAAACATTCATGCGAGACCAAGAATACCTAATCAAGGGGCTATCATTTTGCCACTGGAGCGCGAAAACATCCATGTGAAACTAGGAGTACTTAAGGTTTGTCATACATAATAAAAGAGAATGAAAAAAAGGGGTGTTTATCCAAAAGCCTATGTTTATCCTTAGTGGTACTCTTGAGAATATGGGCCTTATTACAATTTATAACCATATAATGGGGCCAACAAGAGGACCTTACTTAGAGTTGAAGCACTACCATCTAACAAAGGCCACAGTAATGAAGAGAGATCATCAAACTCAACCTAAATAGAGCATATGTATGTGCAAGTTGATTAAGAGGACTGACAACAGGCTCTCATGGCAATAGATATATCATGTATTCTCCCCAAAATGAAGCACCTTTCTAATATTTCCTTTACATGAAATATGTTTTTCTATTACCTCTAAATAACATGAGAAAGAAAAACTATAACGGCTTGAAATGATATGGTCCACTAACTATATATGCATGCATAGCAGAGAAAAAACGGGCGTAGGTATGGCAGATATCATGCGTCCGGCCTGATCTCTCTCTCTCTATCTCCTCCCCCTACTCTGCGCAAAGATCTGCATAACTCCCCTCTTGCACAAAGATCTGCATGCCTTCTCTGCTTGCGCAGCACAAGGTGAAGGGTGGACTCCTTCTGAATGTTGTAATCTCTGCAAGGGTGCGCCATCCTCAAGCTGCTTGCTAGCAAAGGGTAGACTCCTTCTGAATGTTGTAATCTGCGAGGGTGCACCCATCCTGAAGCTGATTGCCAACAAAGATAAGCCTCTGTTGGTCATGAGGAATGCCTCCCTTGCTTGTGCAGCACAAGGTGAAGGGTCTGAATGTTGTAATCTGACCAGGAATGCCTCCCCTGCTTGCGCAGCACAAGGTGAAGGGTCTGAATGTTGTAATCTGCAAAGGGTGCGCCCACCCATCCTCAAGCTGCTTGCCAGCAAAGATAAGCCTCTGCTGGTTGACAGGACGAATGCCTCCCCTGCTTGCGCAGCACAAGGTGAAGGGTCTGAATGTTGTAATCTGCAAAGGGTGCGCCCACCCATCCTCAAGCTGCTTGCCAGCAAAGATAAGCCTCTGCTGGTTGACAGGACGAATGCCTCCCCTGCTTGTGCAGCACAAGGTGAAGGGTCTGAATGTTGTAATCTGTCAAGGGTGCGCCCACCCATCCTCAAGCTGCTTGCCAGCAAAGATAAGCCTCTGCTGGTTGACAGGACGAATGCCTCCCCTGCTTGTGCAGCACAAGCTGGTGAGGGTAGACTCCTTCATGTTGTGCTCAAAGCTCAGAGGTCAAAAACCTTGCCCAGGCCCCCATGATACGTATTACGTAGCCCACAAGCAGACGTACGCGCAGCCCACAAATATAAGCCTTCAAAAAAGATTAAGGTGGTGGAGAAGCAGGTCTAATTAACTCGACTAATGCGCTTATAAATTGAAGAGGGTAAATTTCTGGAGCTCACCTTTAGGCTTTGATATTCAATGGATTTAATCTGTCTCACTTGACTTAGTTGCTCAAATCAGCATCGTACTCAATTGTTGCAGTGTCCATGCAGAGAGTCGACTTTGTACCCGACACAGGCCAGCAGAGCACCAGTACAGCTTCCTTTCTCTCTACCTCTCGCAAATGTCACATCAGAGTAGTATATCGTATTTTTCTTCTTGTTCTTCTTCTTTCCTCCTCTCTATCTCTCCCCCCAAAATTTTGGCTTGCCCACCAAATGAACATTGGAAACCCTAAGCACTTAAAAACCCTTTATGCATTTTTCAATTTTGAATATTAATACTCCTCTCTCTCTCTCTCTCTCTCTCTCTCTCTCTCTCTCTCTCTCTCTCTCAATATTTTGCCTTGTGTATTAAAGCAACCTTAGACTTGCGTGTTAAATTTCTTCACACAAATTTTAATATGCTAGAATGAAAATCAATCATACCTTTTTTTACTTCTTTCTTTAAATTCTATAAATCTTTTCAGAACTTGAGGTTTTTGAATCAGATCTCAGAGTTGATATTCATCAAAAGCAGACTCTCCTCAAGTGTCAAGTTTTAGTATAATGGAATTGAAATCGTGCCTACATTTACTTGCTTCTTTAAATTCTATAAATCTTCTCAAAACTTGAGAGTTTTGAAATATCTCCAAGGGTTGAGATGATAGAACCTCTCCAAAGGCAAATCGCAATGTAGCCAAAGTAATAACTTTTTCTAATTGTGAATGCAACTAGGGTTGCAAATCTATTGAATCGAGAGGATGTTTTCACTACAAGGTGCATCATAAAGTTGAGCTAGTGTGCCTAGTATAATGCAAGCATAATTGTAAAAGATGAGTGGACCATGTTGTAAGTAGGAAAGTTGGAAAATATTGATCATCAATCAAGTGGCAGTCAAATCTTTGTTCTCTACATAGCATATTTATGAGAAAGTTGAACTGAAGGCTTAAAATCCATTATTTTATGTGGAAAACTTGCAAGAAGATAAAGAGGAGTCATGATGGGATGATTCATTGGGTAGTCGTTGGAGTCTCTATCTAGCATGTGTTGTATTGAGAGATTGTAATTGTGGAAGGAGCATGAAGAAGAATTGCAATATAAAGAGTGGTTGCTTTTGTGTGTTTCAAGGGATAGCTATTGATATATTGTCCACTTGTGTATTGAAGATAAATTGGACTTTGCTAAAATCACTACAAGATATAGGTGTTATACCGACGTTTAAAGCGACGAAAATACAAACAACAAAATTTACCCCCGTCGTCGCAAAAAGCGTCGTTATTAACGACGCCATAGAAACGTCAATATTGGCGTCGCTATTGGCATCGACGCTGATAGCGACACCAATAGCGACGATTTGCGATGCGCATAGCGACGCCAATAGCGACGCGAGCAGTAAAATTTGCAACGCTAATAGCGACGGTAACAGGGATTAAAAAAAAATTATGGCAGGGCAGCAAGCTGCCGTGCCACATATAGCACTATGTGCTTTATGAGAGCCATACAAAATAGTTTCTGCACTACTGTGTACAAAGCGCTTGCAAACAAAAAGAATGTATACTAAAATCATAAACTGATACATAAAATAAATACATGATCTCATAAAAAGCGATTGGTGCAGTCATGACCTCATCCCCCGAAAGCTCGTCCCGCGACAAAGGAACATCGAATGGACTTTGCAGAAAAAGAAACAACACATCAGTCCACTATACAATAATGCATTCAAATATCTCATGGTAACTACGGACAAGAAAGATGAGTGACTTACAAGGCTGCCACATCTATACAATCGGTCGATCAATGTAGTGAGACCGTGCCTCTCTGCATATCGAGTCTCAAGGCCAGACGGATCGCGATTTGTAATGGAGTGCTACAAAGAAAACAAAATGCTAACTGTTAGAAACATGATTGTCAGTACAAAGAATATTTCAAAAAAAAACAAAAAAAACAAAAGAAAAACTTACAAAGTCCTCCAAATATGTCATGTGGCCGCCACTCCCAAGATGATGGATCACTCCGGCCTCGAGTCGTGCCCTCGCCACCTCGCGCTGCTGACTCCAACGTCCTGGAGAATCTGTAGCCTCCTCCCTCAGTCGGTGCCAAGTCGCTTACATCTAACCACTTGGGCTTTGCATCCCCACTCTTGATTGCCTTGCGTGTGTCGGATCGTCTATGTGACATGTATGCACTCATGCAATCCATCATCCATCCTATAGAGAATCTATCTACTACGGCTGGCACCGGAAACTCCTCGTGCAAGGATGCTACTATGTAGTCCTTGCTCCCCTCCGGTATGTTCTTCCAATGATCCAAGACGTTGTGCCGAAAAACTTATTGGCACAACTCTCTCGTGCGAGCCATCACCCTCCTCCCCTCATCATTCATGATGATGGCTCCTGACCTACTATCGACCAGATATCCATAAACCCTAGGAGTCTGCCTGAGATGGGTCCTCTCCCATCTGCGTCCACGCTCGTGGGCATATCCAGGAGACCCCTCTGCATCTGCTGTACCGACGGGGGTAATCTCTCTCGGAGTGGCACCCAAAGGGATGCCACCTGACGGCTGCGCAAAAGCCGGAGTAACTGGAGTAGACGTCCCCACATGTGTGACAAATCCTGGAGGTGACACAACTCTAGCTGAACGACGAGACGGAGATACCACATCCGTGTCTCCACAGCAGCATCCCCCTAATCCCGATACACTCCTTCCCTGTGGCCCAAGTCATGAGTATTGAGATCGTCTGCTCAAAGCCAAAGCATCCAATCGCACTGAAGCAGATCTAGCGCAGCGCCCTGACGAAGAATGAGACAGCTCCTGGGCTACCATCTCTCTGAATCTGGCAAGCTGGTCTGGAGACATGCGTGAGAAGATGTCCTGTAACTCCTCATCGCTCATCCCTCGACTCATCGTGAAAATGTCACCTGCACAGACAAAAAATGATGTTAGAATAATCAATTTAAATCATACAAAGCACAGTAATATAAATCATTTTTAAAAAATCTCACTTAAAATACATATATTATGTACCTTTATAAGAGCTTGGTCAACGAATTGAGTAAGTGGATGCTCCAAGTATGAAGTATCCTATGGTCCCATGTTAATCTCCTGACACAACTCCACATACATTGAAAGGTCGATAGACATGTCACCACAAAAGAATGAGTCCGCCTCATTCTCAAAGAATTCTTAGACTCCTGTATTTTCATCATTGTTAGCCGATGCTGGCTCCAAGCTTTCGACGGCCTCCACCCCTTGCAATATCGACCCCTCTATTTGCATATTATCTTCATCTATGCTCGGAACATCGCTTTGATCATATACTCTCGCACTTCGGGGAGTTGAAGGTATAACATACCACCATCGAGGTTGTCGGGGGTTTGGATCGAAGATTACTTGTTCACAAACACGTACAAGAGAGTTCAAACCATTATGACATAAACCGTGTCGTAATACAATTAGCAAGCAAATGACTCCATGCACCTGTTCACAATGGGCCGGCAACACAAAGGTGTCACGCAAATCTGTCCATTTTTTTTCAGAATCTATTTCGAGAAATCCAGATGGACCTCGTCGAATTGGTTCTCCAACTCCTCCAAGTACCACTTTGAACCACTGCACATCGAATAGTATCATGGAGAAGCTACGGTAATCCACTGTAATAATACTTTACAAGTTTCCAAATTACTCCATCTCATCCACAACCGTGTTTGGATCCGTTACTCGTCGCCGGCTCTCTTGCTCGAACCTTGTCATGACACCACAGTCCATTGTGGAGCGCATTTTGTCAATACGCTCCACGCGAAAATACCGTCCGCAAGACCACGTTGCACTATATATTTTGTATTGTACATTGAAATACTCAAATTAGATGTCGCATATAAAATTTAGATACGACAGATTCTAAACCCCTCATCACCTTTGGACTACATACCCTCGAGAATTCCCACTCCTCCATTGAGACCTCTGTCCCTTCGCGAGATGCTACGGTCAAGGATCCATGCAACCATCGCGTTGACATAAACCGCGGCATCTCCTCCATGCCTTCGTGATATCGAATCGGTCGATGGTGCGTACTACGTTGGAATTCAACTCGCGCTTCCTCTCGATCTTGCCTTACAATCTGGTACTTGACGAGCCACGTCTCCATGGAGGCATGGTGCAACATACAAAAGCGATTCACCTTCTCTTCCATTGAGGCATCCATTCTTTTTTCTACCCCATTTCCAACCACCACATCTCCAATCAGTCTATCATCGTCCTTCAGCAACCATAGCATTTCATTGTCTAGTTCCATCGTTGATAGCCATTGTGAAATATGCACTAGCGCCTCAGACACCAACCAACCTTCGGCCATGCTACCTTCTGGCCGAGCTCGTTGTCGCACAAAGCCTTTCAAGGTTTTCATGAAGCGCTCCAGGAAGAACATCCATCGCGTATGGACAAGTCCAGCAATCTCCACTTTGTCCACAAGATGCACAAGAATGTGGATTTGTATCGTGAGCATGCTGGTGGGCAGGTATTTCTTAAAGAGACAGACCATCTCCACTGCTCCCCGCCTTGCGGATTCAATAGAGGACATCTTAATCTCTTTCTGTGAGATCCATTGCACCAAAGTCGACAACTTGTAAATGGCCCCACGAATTTCTGGAGTAAGACATCCTGCGATCGCGATCGGTAGTACAAACTGCCACAAATGAGAAAGCATTATGAATAATGGCCACATTCCAAATAGCAAAATGCCCACGCTAATTACAATCCATTCGTAGTACAAACTTGACATATCTTATGCCAATCATGGGATTTTAGCCCCGATAATTGGTCGTCTTTAGAAAATGCGGACCTGAGAGAACGCATCATACCCGTCGGAGTGCAGATAGACTTGATTACTTGCTTCACAATGCGCTCTTCTTTAGTGGATCAGAAGTCTCGACATCCATGGGAATCAATGCATCGATCATTGCCTCCATCTCAGGCTCCAAGATTGTAGGTAGGTCTGGAAGGTTGCCTGTCTCCTCTGGCATTGACGGTATAGATTGGCCTTGCGAGTGGTGGATTGGCTCCTGCACTCCATCCATCGCACGCCCACGAACTCTTCTAATTGGCCACGAAGGGTGCACTCCCCCTTGGGATGAGACATCACCTCCCTGGATAGAAAATTTGCCAGCAAGACCCAATCTTATTGTATATGGCATTCAATTAGCTTGCGAGTACAATGCATGATTGATATTAACTTCAAATTACCGTTTGCTGAAAATCCGCAATCGCCTGATCAATAATCTTAGATTGAAACTCGCCAAATCGTCGTACGTGTTCTATAGACAATCGGCATTTTTGTCTAATTGCCAACTTGCATTGAGAGCAAGGACATGGGACATACTGATTAAGATATGCCTCGTGATCTTAAACAACAGGACCTTCTTCGTTTTCCATCTTGTCTACGTTACAATAAACAATTTAATGACTTGTAATACAATTTGGGAAAACGAGGCTCAAATGGATAGCTTTATGGAGATGTATGTCAAGTTGCAAGTTGACCATAAGCTCTTGCTTGAGAGGTTTTAGCCTCTGCAAGAGGTTGAGAAGCAAATTTTGAAAAACATTGAGGTTGATATTAATGCATCCATGGTGTTGAAATCTAAACTTCAAGATATAAGAAATGCTTTACTGATTGATGTAAAAAATGCATGGGACATAGTAGTTGAGAGATTTATTGATGTTATATCTCAGCCATATACCATGCTCAAGGATTTGTTTGTCCCGGTAGATAATTATTCATTATTGTAGAAAAAAAAAGCATTGGTTCATAAGGTTCATGAGTTGGAGACTAAATGTTTGGACTTGACTAAAAGGTTGGATAATGCCTTAGATGCTAAAAGGAAAAGTGATGAATATGTTACTTCATCATTGCAACAAAAAGATTGGTGACAAGGATGCTATGATTAATGAAGTTCTTCACGAGGTGAATATAGAGTTGAAGGGGATGGAACACGATTCTTCTTTGTGATTTAGTGGTGATCACTCAATTATTGAGGTGTCTTCTTGTATGGCCATTATACCTTATATACCTAGCTACGGTCTCTAGGTTATGTACTTTGAGTATCTTAGAGGGGCTCTACTAGGATTACTTATACAACTGCACTAGAGGGCTTTGAGTATAAGTAATCCTAGTCAACAAAATTTATGAGTATCATTGAGGATCTCTTAGTCTAATAATAAATCAATCTCAACAAAAAGCATCTTAGTAATGTGGTTTTTTTGTCCTAGGTCCATGTATAAAAATTAATACCATCTATGAAATTTATCAACTTTTATTGTAATGATTGGAAGACATCAATTGCAACAATGTAATACAAGGTTACCATGTCAAAGACAATATCAAATAGTAAAAAATTTTGTGCCTGTGTACTGGGGGTGTCTGTGTGTGTACCATAGTTATAAAATTTGTTCCAATCAATTATACTCATAGTCATAACCTTTGACGTAAATATCCTATGCTCAATTTAAGGGATTCTTCTTCTATGGCAATACTTTTGGGTTCATTTTGATGAAGTACCATAATGACCATTAGCTAGGGGATCATTTTCTTTTAGTCCTTCTGTTGACTAGTTGACATGATTACTAATTTGTTATGCCTATAAAGTTAATACAAAAACAAGGAATTATGCATATCACAATTAAATCCCCTACTTGGACATTATGAAGGATATGACCAATTTTAAGCCATCTTAAAGAGTCACCAATGTACGTGGCCCATGGTAAAGCACATTGTATACCATTATCGATAAGTCTATTATCGTGCATCTTAAATCTCCTAATTAGACTTTATAAAGTGTATGACCAATTTTTAGCTTTCTTAAGAAGTCGATGTAATGGTACCCATAAAAAAAGCAAAGTGCATATCATTACCATAATCATGGATATGTTATCGTTCCAATATATACACACACAGGTGGACTACATCTTGAGTAGACAAAAGCTATCCATTTGAGTAGACATACATCTCCATAAAGCTATCCATTTGAGTATACATCTCTTTCTCTTTCTCTCCCTCTCTCATTTCCTCCCCCTCTCTCTCCCTCTCCCTCTCTTTCTCTCTCATTTCCTCTCCCTCTCACAATATATCCTAACACTCTCCAAAAGCAAAAGGGAGAGGGAGAGAGAGAATGCACTCTCCCTCCCTCTCCTTCTCTTTCTCTTTCTCTCCCTCTCTCATTTCCTCCCCCTCCCTCTCCCTCTCCCTCTCCCTCTCCCTCTCTTTCTCTTTCTCTTTCTCTCCCTCTCTCTCTCTCTCTTTCTCTCCCTCCCTCTCCCTCTCCCTCTCTTTCTCTCTCATTTCCTCTCCCTCTCACAATATATCCCAACACTCTCCAAAAGCAAAAGGGAGAGGGAGAGAGAGAATGCACTCTCCCTCCCTCTCCCTCTCCCTCTCCCTCTCCCTCTCCCTCTCCCTCTCTTTCTCTCCCTCTCTCATTTCCTCCCCCTCCCTCTCTTTCTCTTTCTCTTTCTCCCTCTCCCTCTCCCTCTCCCTCTCTTTCTCTCTCATTTCCTCTCCTAAACAAGCAAAAGAGAAAGTGATTTAAACCTTAAACAAGCAAAAGAATGAGAGAGGGAGACTCACCGATAAGATATGGCAACTGTGGAGCGGCTCTCTTTGCGATGAAGGCTCCCCCTCGCCTTCGCGAACAACGGCGACGGCGGCGGTGGCGGCAAGTCTTCTTTCTCTTCTTCTCTCACGATGGTCACTCTCTCTCTCGCTCTCGCTCTCAAAACACAAAACGCAAAAACGCGAAATAAAGCCACGCTCGGTTTCGGCCTGTTTTTTTTCCCTGTGGAGCATCTCTATTTGCGTCGCTATTTGTGTTGCTTTTGCGACGCAAATAGCGATGCAAATAGTGATGCCAATAGCGATGCCGCTACCCGCCGTCACTATAAGCTTAAATCCTTGTAGTGAATCTTATACTGTATCAATTTGCCTTCATGACATGATACTTTAATCTTTTTCGGGTTTGAGGGATTGAGATCCGTCTTGAGAATCCTACGTTGTGGCTATGTTCATGCAAAGCTTCATGATGCAAATGAAACCTATGGTTTTATCTTGCTAGTTGGTTAAACAAGATCTTGAAGTTAGTATGATGCAAGAGGAAAGATGAAGAGAACATTCATGTTTGTAAAGTTGATTCGAGTAATGAATGGATGCTCATAATGTATACAGGGTTTCTTCTTGCGTTGGGATGAGCTACAAGATGATAGTTGTAGCTTAAAGCAAAAATAAATATAAGGGTTTTCATTAGTGTCTATAGATCATAAGTATGTTCTTCATCTTCTCGTGTTCTCTTTCCCGATCCACTTCTTCTTAAACATCCTATGTCTTTCTGGCCTATACACAAATGTTCTCAATGACAATGAGGTATAGGGGTTGTTTTATGCAATATCCATAGAGTCATTGCTTATGAAAGTAGTTAACTTGATGAGGAGCATCAAGTTCATGATTTGTATGAGCAAAAGATACTCACAATTCTTCATGGTATCAAAAAGTGGCATCATTAAATATATGGTAGCTTTATCTTTTTTCTTGAATGAAGTGGATGTAAAAGGAAAAGTAATGTGATGGTTAATCCTTTCTAGGATATTGATTTGGAAGTGGTTAAAAAGTCTAGCTACTCTCATATACTTATAGATTTTCTATCATGGATCTCTCATGAAGATAACGAGAAGGATCATTTGTACCTTCAAAATGCTTCTCTATTTCTAGATGAGATAATTATCCCATGTAACACATATATTGGCAACCTATTAGTGATATACACTATAACAAGTAGCAGGTATAGATGCACTTGGTACAGGTGCATAGTCGGGTGCGTTTAACTGTGAGTATATAAGCGTGTGTATATAGACGCAATTCGTGCTCTATATACACATGCTTATAGACGCGCTTTCAGATGCGCGCACGGACGCGCACTAAAATTTTTAAAAATTTTGAAAAATATTGCTGGTGTGTCGTTCTTTTCAAAGTAGTCCCGTCTTGCATTTCTTTTGGGTTTTTTTTTTACAAGCGCACGACACAAAGAGAGGAGAAAGGAAGAGACAAAGAAGAAAGGGTAAAGAGAGGAGGAAGCAAGAGGAAAGGAGAGGGAGGAGAAGAAGGATTTTGTAGTCCTGTTGCCGCACATCACAACACCGATTCAAGGTGAGTCCTTCTTCTTTTCTCTCTCTCTCTCTCTCTCTCTCTCTCTCTCTCTCTCTCTCTTTCTCTCTCTATCTTTGCTTTGAGTTATATTTTTCTACCTTCTTATCTTTTGGTATGTTTGTTGCGACGAGGAGAACAGCCGAAGAGCAAGGAGATGGAGGAGAAGAAGGAGTTTGTAGTTATGCCACTACCCATCACAACAAATATTCAAGGTGAGTCCTTCTTCTCTTCTCTCTCTCTCTCTCTCTCTCTCTCTCTCTCTCTCTCTCTCTCTCTCTCTCTCTCTGTTTACTCTAAGTTGTATTTTGGTTTCTTCTTAGCTTTGGATATGTTAGTTGTTGCTTGCTTTTCCTAGTTTTATTTTGTGCTTCACTGCTAATTCGCGTCTACAAGCGCGTCTGATATATAGAGTAGACGCGCTCGTAGACACGCAAGTGTTGAAGATCCATGCAACCTCCTAGGTTTTTTTGAGTTTTATGGAGCTGGCACGTGTAAGAGCGCGTCTGATCCATAGAGTAGACGGGCATGTAGATGCACTCGCGTTAAACAACCACACCTCCTTTGAGGTTTTTTGAGTTTTGTGGACCTTCCGCGTGTAGGAGCGCATCTAGTGTGCAGTGTACACACGTTGATAGATGCGCAAATTTGTTTTGCAAAATATGAAAAAAGAGAGAGAGGGAGAGAGAGACAGACAAACATATAGAGAGACAGACAGATAGACATGTAGACAGGAATACTCACTACAATGCAATGGCACCTTAAGTGTAAGAGTAACATCGGTAGGCTACATAATATATTCAAAATTGGAGAGAAAAGAGAAGGTGAAGGATAATACAGATAGCACAAAATGGCAAGGAGTAAACATGGGAGCGGATAGCAAGTCGATAATCATCACAACCAATATTTTGATTGTGTTATATAGCTTAACGATGTTACTCTTAACCTTAAGGTGTCTTTGCATTGAAATAAGCATGTGCTATATTTCTAGTATTAACAAAATAGTTGAGAAATCCCTACATGCGTGCTATCATAAGCTATACAGCTTGCTTACGTTGGGACTACATGATCCTTGCAACGGATCCTAGCTTATAAAATCACTTTTTTTTTGTTGTATTAGCTACCTTGTAAAGTTACTTATCTCTCACACTGGTACTACACGATCTTTGCAATGGACTTTTACGAGAAGGGGCTCATTATAGATAAGGTATGTTTTGTTATTACATGAGAAGTATGGCTAATATTCTTGTGTTTTCCCCAAACACATAAAATTTGATTGTGGGGGGGGGGGGGGGGGGAAGGAAAAGCTAGAGAGCATGTGGTTGCATGGCAATCACATGCTCTCTGGCTTTTATTTTTTCATACATTGTTTTGAGCGTCTATATATGCGTCTAAGTTGTAGGTGAAATTGCATCTATGTGCATGTGTATATGCGCATCTATAAGTACGTCTATATGACCATCTATATTTGGGTGTATATTCACGTTTATTTAAGCGTGTATATGCATGTCTAAAGCGTGTCTATTAGTGCGTGTAGATTTCCATATACACGCGACTATAGACGTGAAATTATACACGTGCACTTAGACGGGCTTATAGACGCACCCGTAAGATTTTCTCTCAATTCAAAAATTACGTCTAAGAGCGCGTCTAAGAGGCCTTTTTATTGTAGTGATACAAATATCCTCCTAGACTCTCAAGTAGAGAAATTTAGAAAACACTATTAGAATTAGTCCCCCCTGCACTCTACTCAATGGTAGACTATATAAGAAAGACAAGGACAAAGTGCTTCATTGATGTGTCACAAAAGAGAATGTGAGATCATACTAAAGGATTCCATGATAAGCCATATGATGGACACTTTGCAGGATACAAAATAGGCTAAAAAGCTCTCCTTCCAAGATATTGGTGGCTTATGCTGCATAAAGAAGCTTATGACTATTGTAAGTGTTGTCACTCTTGCCAATCAATGGGAAAGCCAACCAAAACCACTTCCATAGTACTATAATCTATCCTTCATAATCCATTCATAAAATGGGGCATCAACTTTGCAAGGCTCATTGATCCTCCAACTACAGGGAAGTAAAAGAGATACATCGTGATACACACTAATTATGTGACAAAATGGTGTAAATCTAAAGCTCTCAAGTGATATTGTGGAAACAAAGTAGCCGTCTTACTATTACCCTAGATCCCTATTATCGTAGATCCAAGTGCCAAGTGTAGGTCACCAATCATATTATCTATTTGACCCTATAATGAGGACAATTGCACATGTCATTATGATTGGGATGATCAACTTATATAGGTCCTCTAGGCATACAAAACCTCCCACAAATCTACAATAGGTTAAATACCTTTCCAACTAGTATATGGAAGAGGAGCCATTTTCCAATGGAACTGGAGTTGCTCTCCTTGTGAGATACTATTAAGGAATGTATAGGACATGAAGAGTCCTTTCAATGGCCACCTCTTACACTTGAAATATCTTTAAAATGAGATATAGTGGATGATGTTATAGTGCATGGGAGTCACATAAGCATGATGCAAAGCCTAGCATAACAACTTCATCTAGAATAAGGAGTTCAAGGATGATAGTTTGGTTTTCACATGTGATTCTTGCTTTGTGAAGTTTCCTAGAGAGGCTCTAACAACACTAGGCTAGGTGCCTATCAGGTAGTAGTGGTAGTGAATCCAAATGGGTCTATCCAAGTCCAAGCCATAGATGCCTCTAATGATCTCTTCCTAATTTATGGTACTAGTTGAAGCAATATTTCCCTCCCTTAGGATCTTGACAATCAAAGCATCCTACACATTTTCTCTATCATATCAATTGATTATTTTAAGAGTGTTGAATATATCCATCATACTCATCTTGACAGTGTGGTACAATTCTTTTATCTCCTCGTCTCTAGCATCCTTCATAATTTCCATGTCCACTTCTTTAGTCCTCTAAATGCAGCATAGATGGATTTGACTAGTGATATTGCAACCCTACTGGAAAGAAAAGAGAAAAATAAAAAGTAAAAATTGATATGGGAGAAAAGGACTTCAGTCCCTAACATAACACCTATTCTTAGCAAAAGATGGAAACACCCTTATGTATAAGAAAAAGACAAAAAGAAATTTGAAAACGGGAAAAAAACAAATTATTGTAGGAGAAAAGAAACCAAGTTCCTATGTCGAGACCAATAATGGGCCCCACACTAGCTCTATCAACTCTAGCTGAGCTCCTACACACAACAGACGACGCCACACAACCTTGGAAGCATGAGTGTTTAGGTACTATACGTGACTCTTCTAACCATTATGTTTGTAAATGTGATTTTTAAATTGTAGTCCAATGAATCACCCTTCATGACTCCAAGAGCAAAGGGAGTCTCCCACATACACTTGACTACTTCACCTCGATTCATGTACACAAGTAGTTGCTTGTAATGCCAAAGTTGTGTCTCTTTGAATGGCCTATCTAACAAACTTTAATTGCAAAGGGACACTTCCAATGCATTCTGGGCCACCTACTCTCGCTTAGAAAACTTCAGTGTGTCTTGATTTTTACTAGAAAATGATCCAATTTTCTCTTCGATTTTGGCACCTAAGTACACCTCTCATTGGAAAACCACAAGATAGGGTGACTCAACCATTGAACCCACAAAGTGATCTATACACAAAGAAACCATAGAGAGGATCAAGCTACTTCATATAAAATACACAACATAATATAGAACACACCTCTCAACCTACCTCCTGAATACTTCTACCTTCTAGCTAGAAATAATATTTCTCCATGTGACACTGATTTTGATTAGGTTCAAACTAGGGATTATTATTATATCTTCATACCTAGCTACACAGCTAGTTGTATACAACTCCACATATACTACTCCCACCCCTCACTACAACTCCACATATCACCCCCCTCCCCCAAATTATCCCTCTATTGTATCCCCAATATCCTTTCATGTATACCACTTTAGCCTCCCTTTGGAATGCATATTGCCATTACTCGTCAGAGTTTACTATATCACACTTTCATGTTTAGTGACAAACATCATTATACATCATGGTTATGTCTCATCGGTCGACTTTGGCCTTAATAGATGTTAATGTATCTTTCTTTGTTCTTCTTTCTTTCTCACTCATATGTGTGTTTCCTTCCAAAGTGGTATCTAAGATTATATTTTTAATAATTTTCTAATGTTGGAGGGACATTAGATAGGTTACTTCAACTATGTTGGACAACTTTTACACACCATTTTCACTTTGAGGATTGTAAGCTAGTTTTGACACTTTCATGCCAATCTATATTAGTGCCAATTGGTGAGCTGCCTAATTTATTTACACCACATGTGTCTTGGTATACATTATGTTCTTAGTTGGTTGAGGGGAGAGAGACATACATAAACCAAATATGTAACATTTGCAAAGCAGTGAAGCATGTATTTCATGTATCATGCATATTTGCTTTGATATAGTGACTAGGTAGCATGATGCTATGACACTAGGCAATGGCAACGATTTTATGCCTAATCTGGTTCAATTAAGAAGCATCCCATAGTTGCTACATGTTGTGAGGCTTGGTACAGTGCAACCTTTACAACTTTTGCAAAGTTGCGGCTACTGTGTCTTTTGGCAAATTTTGGTGTTAGACTATCATCTCTTGTCATTACCGACAGTGATAGCAAAATTTTTCTGTCGATTGTATAGAATCCTATATATTATGCACGTCCTAAGCATATCGAGGTACATATCAACGAGATGCTACGTGCATGGGAGATTGCCTTGACTTACATTCCTGCAACGACAATGCAAAATATCTTTTTATGGAGGCTCTTCTGAGAGAAGTTTGAAGACTTCTCCATGCCTTCAAGCTTTATTCTTGTTAGGGATTGATCTTGATTGATCTATCACTTCTTGTATTGTTCAGATCTTGTTCAAATTATTCATTTTAGGGGGGTTTGTCACACCTAGACTATGTCCTTTTTAGTCCTTTTGATGCAAACATGCTCTAACAAACAGACACTTCTTGCCTTCTAGTTGGAAATGGTTGTGATTGTGTATTTGCACTGTTTCTCCAATATAGAATGATATCTAGCTAGTACGACAAATCATCTAAAAATTGTCACCCATACTAAGAGAGTTAATTAGACTCTAGGGTACATGTTCAAGATATGAGCAAGATAAATGTAGACTCTAGAGGTGGTTGTGAAAATACATATGCAAAATAGCAACTATTTAGGATAATTGTACTTCCATGGAGTTTGAGGAAAATAATGAAAAACATGCAACATTGAAGTCTTGCTCTTTTTCCTCTAATGTATATGAAGGTCCACTTAGAGTACCTTTAGCACATGTTTGCAAAATGAGACAACTCAACATAAATCCTACATTAGCATTTGCAGAATCTAGTTTTAACACAGTGATATATGCTATATTACCAACCAAAACTTTCTTATTTCCATGATATCTAAATCAAATGTTAAATTTACCTAAATTTCCCTACATGGGAAGTTCTTTGAGAATGTAGGTAATTCTCTCCATGAGCCTGCAATTATCCTTGCCTACATTTGCATATAGGAAATTACATTTCCTAGGTATATATAGGGAATTATAGAATCCTTCCCTACATTTGCATATATGAAATTACGTTTCCTAGGTATATATAGGTAATTCTATAATTCCATGTCGTCACTTATAGGAAATTGAAATCCCTAGTTATATATAGGGATTACATACGTATATATGTAGGAAATATGGGAAATGTTTCCTAGGTTGTGTGAAATTCCCTACTTAGGGATTGAATAAAATCTCATTGTGAACCTAACTAATTATGTATTGAATGTAAGTGAAATTATATTGATGCTTTCGTGAGTACTAAATATTAATGTTTGGGGGATTCAATCATGATATTTCGTTTTTTTACAAGGTTTTTGTTCTCTCATTTATGGTGATGGTTAAATCCCATCTTACCACGTTCAAGGAAGATAGATCATAGTAGAAAAAGTAAGTAGGTCTTTAGCGCTCTCTTATTATAAGAAATGATATTCAAGGATTGAAGTGGATGTCTTATTGTAAGAAATTATATTCAAGGAATGAAGTGGATGATGCCATTAATAAAGCCTTTGTCATCCGAAACTTCGTACCTTGATTCCAAACAGATGGCAGATATATTAGACCATTACAGGGCCAAGGGGCCTGGGCAGTTGCTCTTGTTATGTACTCCAATGATCCGCTGTTCTCCTATTAGACAGCTTGTGCAGCTGGCTTTCTACTACTAGACTCGTGAGGATGGTGCGAAAATCAAGTCAGCGGGCTTTGGTGATAATTATTGCTGCTTCTACTGCTCCCTGTGTGGTACTGATGCTCCTTCATGTGAACATAATTGCATCGAGGCGATCTGATCATCCTCGTTAATGGTGCTGAAGGTCTGTTGCAGGGGTTGGGTGCCGCCCTTGCAGGGGCTGGTAAATTAGCAATCCTCGTGGCCGGCCCCGAGCTGCTGGACTTCTTATCAGAATTGCGATGGTGCCGGCTGTTGCAATCGGTATAATTCGCAACAGGAGCAGGAGAAGAAGCTTTCTTCATAATACGATTAGATCGCCTGCTTACAACCTGCTGCCAGCCTCCGCCATCGTTGCCGCCATCATGATCGACATCGCCACTTTCGACGTGATGCTTATTAATCTTTTGGTGTACTGCGCCTAGTGATGCAGTCGCACCAGCATGACCAGCTGACGATATATTTCGAAGCCTATTTTCGTGTAATAACTCACGACGATGAGGAGGAGGAGGTGCTGGTGGTGCTGGTGGTGCTGGTGGTGGACGTGGTATTATAACTGCATGGAGAGTTGATGATGATGAGCGGTTGCAAGTGCGCAAGGAATTCATTGTCGTCTTCCTCCTCAGCGATGTCTGCCCAACTCTTCCTCTGGCATTGCGATCCTGGCGTTGTTTCTATTGCCGTGTGATCGTCCTTGTTGTGGTTGTCTAGTGTTGACTTAAAATCGCTCCTGCAGTAGTAGTTGTTGCGGTTATGTAGTACTGGTCGTCGCAACGGTAGTTGTTATGCTACTGCTGTCGTTAACGTTGTTGCTGTACTAGCTGTTTGTTCGCTGTCGTTGCACCTCTGTCGTCCTTTTCTTACCCTTTGCTCTTTTGGCCTTTTGCCTTTCTTTCGCGGATTTTTCAACGCCTTAGAGAAAATTTGTTACAAAAAATTTCCAAATTCACAAATTTATTTTCTTCTTCTATCTTACTATTATATTATTTTAGTTATAGGTTCAGAAAGCCTTGAACCTCCATAGGGTTTCCCGAACCTACTCCCTTTTCCAAATCTCCTTTCTTTAATGAAAACCTTTTCCCCTCCTCTCTTTCTCACATGTAATCTTACTACTATATTATTTTAGTTATAGGTTTGGAAAGCCTTGAACTTCCATAGGCTTCCCGAACCTACCCTCTTTTCCAAATCTCCTTTCTTTAATGAAAACCCCTTCCCCTCCTCTCTTTCTCCCGTGTAATATCTCATTTTCTCTTCCCCTTCCCTTTTTTCATTAAAGCCTTCTCCCCTCACCTCTCTTTTTTAAATTAAAACCCCCTCCCTTCTCTCTCACTTATAATATTTCTCTTTCTTTTTCCCATCCCCTTTTTAATTAAATTCATCCCCCCTCCCCCCTCTCTCTCTCATGTGTAGGGCTTACGTTTTTTTTTCTCTCTCTCTCCTTTAATTAAATCAAACTTCTTTTTAAATCAAAAGTTTCTCTCTCTCTCTCTCTCTCTCTCTCTCTCTCTCTCTCTCTCTCTCTCTTAGATTAAACTTTTTAATTAAACATTTTAAAAGTTTTTTTAATTTGAATTTTTTTAACATACTTTTTCACACACTTTGAGAAGGAGATAGAATAAAAGAGAGAGAGAGAGAAGAAGAAGAAGAATGATAAAAAGAAGAAGACGGAGAGAGAAGGGGGAGAAAGAAAAAATAGAATAGTCTTTTTTTAATTAAACATTTTTCTTCTCCCCCTCCCCCCTCTCTCTCATGCGTAGGGCCTAGGTTCTCTCTCTCTCTCTCTCTCTCTCTCTCTCTCTCTCATTAAACTTTTTAATGTAAACTTTTTGTTTAATTAAAATAAGGAGATATATATATATATATATACACACACACAAAGAGCAAAAAAGAAAGAAGAGGAGATGGAGGGAGAGAGAGGGAGGGAACAGAGAGAAAGAGAATTATAAAGAGAGAAAATATAAAATTTTAGAGAGAGAGGAAAAGAAAAAAGGAAAAGAGAGGAGAGAGGGGGAGAGAGAGACAAAGAGAAGAAAATGAGAGCGAGAAAATAAGAAGAGAGAATTGGAACGCAGTGAGAAAATTATAAAGAGAGGAAATATAAAATTTAAAAGAAAGAAAGAGAATTATAGAGAGAGAAAATATAAAATTTAAGAGAGAGAGAGAGAGAGAGGAAAAGAAAAAAGGAAAAGAGAGGAGAGAGTGGGGAAGAGAGATAGAGAGAAGAAAATGAGAGAGAAAATAAGAAGAGAAAGAATTTGAACACAAAGAGAGAATTATAGAGAAATGAAAGATTAAATTTAAAAGAAAGAGAAAAGAAAAAGAAAAAAAGAAACTTTCTTTTTAATTAAAATAAGGAGAGAGAGAGAGAGAGAAATATACAAAGAGCAAAAAAGAAAGAAGAGGAGAGGGAGGGAACAGTGAGAAAGAGAATTATAGAGAGGAAATATAAAATTTAAGAGAGAGAGAGGAAAAGAAAAAAGGAAAAGAGAGGAGAGAGGGGGGACAGAGATAGAGAGAAGAAAATGAGAGAGAAAATAAGAATAAGAGAGAGAATTTGAACACAAAGAGAATCATAAAGAGGAAAGATAACATTTAAAAGAAAGAGAAAATAAAAAAATTAAAGAGAGAAGAAAAAAGAAAAAAGAGGAGAGAGAAAGAAATGAGAGGAGAGAGAGAGAGAGAAGAAGAAGAATAAGAAGAGAGAGGAAAAGAGGAAGAGAGATGGGAAAAAGAGAAAAGTGAAAAAGTCTTTTTAAAATTTAAATATTTTTTGAGTGAGAGAGGACAGAGGGGGGAATAGAGAGAGAGAGAGAGAGAGAGAGAGAGAGAGAAAGAGAATATAAAATTTAAAAGAGAGAGAATGAGAGAAGAAAATGATAAAATTTAAAAGAGAGAGAGGGAGACAAGAAAAAAAGGAAAATTAGGAGAAAGGGGATGGAGAGAGAGAGAGAGAGAGAGAGAGAGAGAATATAAACATAAAGAGAGAATTATATATAAGGAAAAGATAAACTTACATACTTTAAGAGAGACTGGGGGGGAGAAAGTAAAAGAAGAAGATGATGAAGAGAGAGAGAACATGTAGAGAGACAAAAGATAAATTTAAAAAGAGAGAGAGAATAAAAAATAGAGGAGAAAGAGAGAAGGAAAAGAGAGGAGAGAGAGAGAGAGAGAGAGAAGAAAAGTGCAAAGAGAAGAAAAGGAGAGAGAGAAAGAGAGAAAAAAAAAATTAAAAAGAAAATGGAGAGAGAGAGAAGAAGAAGAAAAAAAAGGAAAAAATAGGAGAGGGAGAGAGAAGGAAAAGAGAGGAGAGAGGGGGGAGAATAAAAGGAGAGAGAGAGAGAGAAGAAAAGCGGGGAGAGAAAAAAAGGAGAAAGAGAGAGAGAACCAAGAGAGGGAAAAAAATAAACTAAAATAGAAGGCAAAGAAAGAGAGAGAGAGAAAATTAGACATAGGGAATTTGGGGGGAAGAGAGAGAGAGAGAGAAAAAAGAGGAGAGAGAAAGATGAGAAATGGATTGTTGAGCGAAGTTGTCGTGTGATAGCACAGCAACTTCACTTGCCGCTTCGAGACAGCGAAGCTGCCACAAAGTGGCCTAGGATTCTATGCGCATGAAGCGCACACGGAACGCTAGTCTCTATTAATAGAAGCTTTTCGGAGGGTGCCACGTGGTGGCAGATAGGCACCCTTCGAAGACCTCACACAAGAAATGAATCCTCTCTCCTTTCTCTCTATCTCTCACACACTTCCGTGTTGCATTTCCCGCCTTTCAAGAAAACCACACATAAGCGGATCAGGATAAATGACTTATGGTACGGTTTGTCCTTTGTGAGGCATGATCGGGAGGTGCCGGCAAACATCACCGGTGCCCCTTACAAAAAAATTTATAATTATCTTTTTTAAAAAAGTGAAATAATAAATCGATGAACATCACCGGTGAACCCGAGACCCCCACGCACGCACTGCAATGATGTTACCAACACACCAAGCCTTCATTCAACATTTTATTATTTTTTTATTTCAATTTAAAACATTATTGTATGCAGGTGCCCCTCAGAATCGGCTCCCACCGGTCTCCCACCGCCATGCTAGACAAAAGACAAAATGAACCACAAGGTTTTTATTCTCTACGCACATATACACTCTCTCTCTATCTAAAGGAAGAAACGCTACCAGAGGATAGAGCACAGAAGCAATAGTCGTGAGGCATCTCTCTCTCTCTCTCTCTCTCTCTCTCTCTCTCTCTCTCTCTCTCTCTCATATAGATGATTAAACATACTTGATTTTCAATCTCTGATATAGACTTACTATCCATTAATGCAGGCAAATGGAACATCTAGCTTATTGCATACTTGAAGTTTGTTCTTTTGAGGATGTTAATATAAATAAAAATAAATGTTTTGCTAATGATTTTCAAGGATTAAATATTACCATAAATATTTAAAATTTTATGTAAATAGGATGTGTGATTATTGTGTAAACATGTTTACACTGAAACTTGATTCTGTTGAGTAGATGAAAGGTAACTTATAAAGTAGCGAAAAGCCCATCAATGTTTTTATATTTTGGGCAGGTCCCCCCGAGATATAAAGTGGCTCGATAGGCCCATTAGGCCCAACAAAAAGCTCGATGGGCTTCAAAGTATATGAAAGAAAGGCTCGAAGGGCCCATGAAACACCATATTAGAGAATTTGGGAATCTCCCAAGTCTCACTTTCAAATAAGGGGTAAAGATTTGGCCATGTGGCTAAATCTTAACCCATGCTTCAAAGTGGAACTTTGAAAGATAACCTATATAATAATTAGGGTAGACTCCACTTTCAAATAAGGGGATAAAATTTGATCGTGTAGCAAAATATTAACTATATTGGGAATTCTCAAACTATATGAGAATTTTCAAATTCTCTAATATTATGGTATTATGAGGCTTTATTTGTAATTTATGCCTAGTTAATCTACACACACACAATGTTGTGTAATGTGTGTGGTGGGGTAGGCATGCCAATTGGCATGCACCATGAATTTGGCATATGCATGTCATGAGGCAATCCTATCTTACCACTTGGTGGGGGTGTGTGTGTGTGTGTGTGTGCACATGTATGTGATAGAAGGGGTGTCACAAGAACTGATAATGCATTTCTCTACTATCACTCAAGGTGTATATGGGTATATGCTTCACACACATATGCATGGAAGAAGGGGAGAACCCTAATTGACGTATGCTATGCATGTCAAGGTAGTTCTCCTTGTTATGCATTGCTTATATGTGAGAGCTTTCATGTATATTTGTGTTGTGATATCACTTATGAGATACTTGGATTGGCATGTGTTGTGTATTCGACATATGCATATCATGATATTTCTCTCGTGATGTGTGCTCGTAGGGTTAAAAGGTGCTTGTCAAATAGGCACTCAATCGTGAACTTGACAAGTAAGTATTTTTTGTATTTTTTGATAGATATATCTCAATCAACCTAGCATTATGTCATGAGCTCAACATGGAGGTGTCATTTTGATTGTGACACCCTCCTACATAGTGTCTTGACAAGCTACATATAAATAAACAAAGTAATTGGGACTTGGTCATATATTCATCTACATAATGTCATGACACATTATTATTTTTAATTGTTTCAGTATTTTTTGTATTTTTTGATAGATATATCTCAATCAACTTAGCATTATGTCATGAGCTCAACATAGAGGTGTCATTTTGATTGTTACACCCTCCTACAAAGTAATTGGGACTTGGTCATATATTCACCTACAAAATGTCATGACACATTAATTTTTTTAAATTGTTTGATAGCATGGGTATTTAGCTTGTATATTTAGCCAAAAATTGACCTCACCTATTTGTTGTTTTTCTCGAAATCTTACAATGTTCTTGCATTTTTTAACTCGAGTGGATTTATACAATTGTATTTTTTAATCAAGAGTATATACAACTCTAAGTTAACTTAAATTGATATAATGTAATTGTGTTTTTAATTGTATAATGTATGCAACCATTAATTAACTTAGAATTGTTTCATATAATTATGCTTCTAAACTAAAATTTATGTTGTTTACTTAAGAAAGAAATAGATCTGTGTGTGTGTGTGTGTGTGTGTGTGGAGTCACTATGTATAAATCTTGTATATCACATGCATTCATGGCATGTTTAATATATCCCAATGTAACCTATTTTGTAATATTTTATTGATCCTTTGGTGATTTTTTACTATAATCATTAGGGGAAATGTAGACTTCAAAAGGGCATCATAAGGAGTGAATTAGGAGGAGTATGATTTTCCTAAGGTAAAAAGAATCTCATGCCATTTTGACACACACACACACACACACACACACACACACACACACACACACACACACACACACATATATATATATATATATATATATATATATATATATATATATATATATATATATAATGGACAAAAGCAAGCATTATCAAACCCTTGGTCGTCCAAGTGGTAGTATGGTGGACCCAAAAAGGAATAGTGGGTGGTTCAATTCACATGCTTGGATTTTACCATTTTATTGAGAATGATAGTCTTATTAGGCCCTATGGCCACATGGTGGGTGCTAGTTGTTTGCACAAGTTTTGAAGGATACAATATTAAGATGCTATGGCCATGTGGAGGTTACTACTTGCACACATAAATTTTTGCATATCTAAGCAAGTGGGAAGCCATTATTACCACAAGGCTATTATACTTGAAAATTCAAACTTTTTCAATAATGAACTCTCTTCCCATAATTTAAAAATTACAAAATGTCATGTCCATCCAAAAGAATCCGCTCCACGAGGTAACTTTTGGCATATTTTAATGTGAAAACCACTAGCTCTTGAGAAAAACCAAGACTTTTGGTCAAAGTTAGAAATGACTTTGGATAGAGCGTGCACTACCCTCTCTCACACTGGTCCACCTCAAATCTAAAGTGATAGAAAGGAGATTAAATTCTAAGCGAAAGGGCTCTTTTGGAGTCCATATTCCCCCTAATATGTAACATCCCTTATTATAAGTTTTTTTTTTCATAAAATAATTTAACATATCCTTATGTAAACACTAGCTCTATCATACAATTGATCACAAAATAGTTCTTAGAGTGTTGTTTTCTATTGTGGAGGATTTGTCAACTGTTATTGGTTAGCCTCTTCCTGTAAATGGTTAACCAAGCAACCTATTGCTAGAGAAGCCAATGCTTTAAAGGTCCATATATCTTTATAGCCAAGGAATTTCACTCAAGTGTCCTTGATGTTACTTAAGCATGAGGTATCCTTGATATTATAAAGGAGGTTTCAATCTTGACACTGTGGCCACACTAAGGTATTTGCAGCTTTTGAGAGGGGAGACAAGAAAATATCAAAGCCACATTGCTATCACTATGGAAATAAGGGACAACAATGAAAGGACTGTAAGGAGTAAGCATAGTGGAGGGACCCTCATACAATATCTGAAGCTTCTCCTAGATGGCTGAAGCTATATTTTAGTAGGTAACCACCAGTAGAACCTTTTTAGAGATGCATCAAAGAATAGCAAAATACACATGGATATTATTTGAATATCATGCAAGCACAACTTTCTCATGGTTATCTTGGTCTCAATCATCCGGAGAAGAGGAGTGGTTCGTTAAGGATTTGGAATAGCTCCAAAACCCACATACCATAATTGCTTCTATACAAATCATGCTTTCATGACAACATTCCAAGTTAAATAATCAAGGTCGTGAAGTTTGTCATTAGTAGAAAATTAAGGAGGTTCCATTTGGAGAGGATAGGATGAGAATATAAAGAAGATAAGAGAAATAGAGAGAGACTACATCCAAACACATCACAAACTACAAGCCAAGAGTTCACATAGAGTATATAGAAGAGATGATCAGAAAATGACTAAAAAATCAAAAAATTTAGGGTGAATATAGTCACCCAGCACTATCAAAAGTATAAAAACATTATGGCCCAACCTACACAAGCATTAAGTGGTGAAAACATAGCAACTTAGGTCAAAATATAGACAAAAAAGTATTAATTGCAATTGTCAACATTAAAATAATGTAGAAAATAAAAATTGCAAGCAACTAAGACTAAACACAGGTAATAAAAGCTAAAAATCAAGCATGTTTTGAGAAAGGACTAGTCAATTGGGTAGTAACATATAGTAGAGGATTGATTCATAGGCAACAAATAGGTGTGAGGGTAAACTATCCATAGTAGAAAACAACACCCAAAGCCCAAAAAGAAGCATCTAATACCATGTCAGGTACTATGACAGAAGCATAAAAAACTATTGCAATAGATTGCTCAACAACACAAAAGAGAAAACAAAAGAACACAAGAACACTACAAATAGACAACTTAGACATATGCTAGGAAATGGAATCTATATACCAAACACAAGACAATCGTGTACAACAATGTGTTTCCTAAGACCAAGGTCTCCTAACAGCATTCTAGCATTGGGTTTTTGGACATCCTAATTTATGTAGAGATACCCAATCCAAAGCAGATCCATACCGCACTTGGTTCAAAGAGAATGGAAAACGAGAGGGATGCACCGCTCAACCTCTTTGCCTATAGGGCATAGTCACATTTCCGTCCCCTAAAATGGCATGAATCGGGTCCTAACTTAACAATACCTAAAGTCAAACGATGATAAATCCTTGTGAGAAGCCTCCCAATTCTCTGGGACCACCTTGCCATAGGATGGACCAGTCGGGGATTCCGCCCACCCGCTTCCCTTGATAGCTTTAGTTTTCTAATTCGGTCCTACCACATTTATATGGGACATTTAAAATTAGCTTCATTAATTAAGCCTTTTAGGGCACAAGGTTTGCTTGCGTAATTTATAGCATAGACACGAAAAAAAAATAAGCAGTCCTTTTGACAAACAATTTCCTTAACTTATCTTCAAGTTAATCTTTGTCTCCTTATACCCATACAAGAGAATTATGTATTCCTTCTGTCCAACAGAAGTATCCGCTCCAAATCACATGGCACCAAAATTTCCATTCTTTAACTAGAATAGGATCTTCCAACGCCCTAAATGTTGGACTCACGGCAGTCTACAATTCTATTCCGGTCTAGCAAGGGGTGTTCAAAGCTCAACTAGCCCCAAGTAACCTAGGAGTGAGACACAACTTCCGTGGTTGGCCTTTTCACCACTCGACCTTTGGTCCATGAATTGAACAATGCCCTCTCAGGGTAATCCGTTGTGCGATCTTGGAGATAATCCACCTGTGCAAATATCCTTCCTTAATTAATCCAATTAAGAATCAAGCATAATCAAGGCAATCAACCTAATATCATCTTCCAGGAAACACATTCCTTTATTCCCATGGCACCTATCATTACCGACCCTTATCATGCTTTTACCATCAAACACAAGCACTTGGAATATTTATCCAAATCACAATGCAACGATCAGTTGATTGGAAAAAAAAAAAATTAGGGTGTTGTTCAATCAACCAACAAAACTAATTGTATTTTTTCCAAACAATATAAGAATAGACGCGATAATAATCCCATCACATATATGCTCTCCCCCTTGGGATCAAAGAGCGATTCTATGCAAAATTTACTTAATACTTCCATGCACAATTCTTAATATTATTCTTTTTATGATTATGCTATTCATAACCCTTGATTGATTGCTCCATCAACGAATAAGCCATACGCAAGTAGTGTAATTAACTTCCCTTGATACATGCACTTTGCAAACTCTATCTTCTAAATATGTGAGAAAAGGCCTATTCCTTCCCATGACCTATGCTTGTACATCATAGTATGGAGCCTAATGTATCTCATGTGAGAATCAAAGCAAGCATCTATCAATTTAGAAATACATTACTTACGATCAAAACCACAGTTGGATTGACAATGATGCCTTCGTCCGAAGCTTTGTTGTTGGTTATAAGATTGCCATCCGCACGCGACATTCTTCACTTGGAGACCATCGTTCGCAAGTAGACTCAAAAGATTAAGAAGGCAAAATAGATTCGAGATGGGAGAGCATAAGAGAAGATGGCTAAGTCGAGGATCGAGATAGGGAATTGAGCTAACTCTCTCCCTTGCAGCCTCTCGGGGTAGCTATTCTCTCTCTCTCTCTCTCTCTCTCTCTCTCTCTCTCTCTCTCTCTCTTAGAGGGGTATCCTTCTCTCTACCTCTCTCTCGCAGCCTCTCAGGGTCTCCTTATACTTCCTTGTGCCTCCCCATGCCTCATATTTAGAGAAGAGGGGATGAGGCTAAGAACAAGAGTTCTTGGTGGAGGGACTCTTGGAAAACTCAGTGATATGATGCTTAACTCATAAATCTGATGGTTCCATTGGCTCCAAAAGGGGGGGTAAAACCCCAAGACACTTGATTGGATAGCTTTCATATCACTCCTTCTTTCTCTCCATGTTCAAAGTGTTGTCTACTGCATGTAGACTGCAATCGCAGCGCACGCAATTTCGCCAATCTCTCTCTTTGTTTTTTCTTTTTATAAAATCTTCAAAACTAACTAACACATCACTTATCTTTTCTTTTAAATGACATCCAGTTCTATCTTTTTAGGATAATATCTAAAATCTTTTTTTTTGCCCAAAAGTCTAATATTTTTGGACCATCCATACTATACACATTGATACTAATGATTAATATGGCTCATAAGTCTCGTTCACGTTGTAACTTCTATGAAGGGTGGCTATGGTCCTTGTTAATCCAAGAAAAATATAGTATTTATGACCCTCTTTTTTTTAAATATATATTTTTAATTAAATAAAAATGGTTAGCTATTAATGTTAGTTAATTTTTACCTTAATTAGTCTTTAGTTAGTAATCTTACTAACTTATTAATTGCTTAACTCACTTTTGAACTAACCAACTAACTTTTATTGCGTGGAAATATTACAAATGATGCCACAAATGCACAATTCTATGTACTACCTCTGTTAGAATGTGTCTCCTCATGATGTGCATCCTGCTTTTGCACCTTAGGGACTAGCTCCCTCCAAGTAATAATATAATATGTACTAGAGTTTAGAAGAATCCTTATGACATGCATCCTACTGTTGCACCTTAGGGACTAGATCCTCCCAAGTGATAGTATCCCATGTAAGAGAGTTGAGAAGACTCGTAAAAGACATCATACTTTGATGGAACATATGGCCAAAGCATCAATGTAAGGTCTTCCAACTCCATGATCTTCCTTGAGGATGTAAGATCATCTCAAATCTCCTCCATCTTGTTGATGTGGTCCTTCATCATTGGGAAATCTCCAACAATAGCTTTAACTTAAAGATAATCTAATGCCTAAATGTTGGAACCTGATAATGGGATGTTAAGCATGAGAACAAAGTCTATAAAACTCAAGAAGAGAAATGAGTAGGCTTTGGCATTGCACTAATCCCATAAAATAGCCAAGCTCGAGGGCGCTTTGATATGGGGATCCACAAAATATTGATGAGCAACTTGGTGGAATCCCAAGGTGGAATCCCAAATATCAAAGGTGTCAAGGATGTAGTTGACTTTGCATGACTATAGAGAATTATTTGTCCCATCTAGCTTTTCCAAAGTAGGGAGAGAGCATAAAACATGCACCTATACATGTGTGCCATGATAGCCAATCATGGACTCGAAGCTAAGGAGGGGGAATAGGGATAGAATGGTATGAAGGTGGTTGGGAGGGAGTAAAGTGACTATCCACTTATTGATCCACTCATAATTTGTCTCAATATTGGCAATCTTCTCAGCAATGTTCACAATCACATAAATCAAAACACCAATCTTCCTTATCTCAATTGTTGTTTTGGCGATCCTCACCTTTCCAATCCACATAATCCTACAACTTGTACTAGTTTTCCATCTATGTTTTTAAAGAAAACCTAAAAGATACAAAGAACAGGGCTACTTTTCTAATCTTGTTTAGCATTTCTATCTAGGGCTAGAAGCTCAAAAACAACAACTAATTGAGGGTGAATGTTTGCAAAATGTAGGTTGGTTGATATTGTCAAGATTGTGGGAGAGAAGGAAGGAGTCTCACTTGAAGCTTTCTTGCTTGCACAATGGGGGAATACACACAAGGGTGGAGGCTGAAAACTGTTTTCCTCTTCTTAGTTGTGTAAGCCAAAAGAACTCAAGTACAAAGAAATAGAAGAACCCTAGATATGGGTCTCAAAACCAAACTCAACTAACTAAGGTGGCATACTAACTGAGCCACGAACTAGAGTAGATAAGGATAGCTATCATGTAGCTATTATTCAGGGGCGGTGTACCAACCGCATCTGCAACTGACAAGTCGGTGACATAAATACACAACGGTCACCCTGGCGTATCACGAGTGGAGCTCGATATCTCAACACTCCCCCTCGAGCTCAATCCCAATTCCTGCACACCAAGCAGGTCTCTGAACTTGCGCAGCTTCTCTGCGCCCAATGCCTTCGTGAATATGTCAGCTACCTGATCCTCTGTGCTGACATAAACTAGATCAATAAGACCTAGTAAAACCCTCTCTCGCACATAGTGATAATGCACCTCAATGTGCTTTGTTCTAGCATGATAGACTGGGTTATTTGCCAAGTGTATACTACTCATGTTGTCACAATAAATGACAACTGGCCCATCTGTAGACTGATGCATATCATAAAGTAGCTTATGCAACCAAGCTACCTCACATGCAGCCATTGCTGCACCCCTGTACTCAGCCTCTGTGCTCGACAAGGCAACTGTAGGCTGTTTCTTGCTGCTCCAAGTGACTGCAGCACTCCCGAAAGAGAACACATATCCACTGGTAGATCGTCTATCAGAAATGCTACCAGCCCAATCAGCATCAGTGTATCCATGCAACTGTATCTGAACCCCAGTCTCATAAAATAGTCCATACTGCAATGTGGACTTCACATACCTGAGTATGCGTCTAGCCGCATCCAAATGTGGTTTCCTTGAAGCCTGCATAAACTGACTTACCAATCCAACAGCATAGCTCAAATCTGGCCTGGTAATAGTCATATAAATCAAACTTCCTACTATGCGTCTGTACATAGTAGGGTCTTCTAGAAGCTCACCTGCATCTGTGCTCAGCTTCACATTCTGCTCCAAAGGAACTGAAATAGGCTTACAGCCTGTCATCCCATATTTGGACAGCATGTCCAATCCATACTGCCTCTGCAAGAGCTGTATCCCACTTGGTGATCTAATCACCTCAATGCCCAAGAAATAACGCAGCTCTCCCAAATCCTTCATCTCAAACTTCTGCTTCAATAGCATTTTCACATGAAGGATATCTTCATCACTGTCACCTGTCATAATCAAATCATCAACATAAATGACAAGTAGCATAATACCTTTCTCTGTTTTTCTCACATAAAGTGAGAAATCTGCCTTGGAAATCTGAAAGCCAATAGTGACAAGATACTGTCCTATCTTGTCAGACCATGCTCTAGGTGCCTGCTTCAAGCCATACAAGGCTTTCTTCAATCTGCAAACAAACTCAGGATGAACAGCATGCACATAACCTGGTGGCTGCTCCATATAGACCTCTTCTTGCAAATCACCATGCAAGAAGGCATTCTTTACATCCATCTGATGTAAAGACCATCCCTTTGATGCAGCCATAGCAATGACTGCTCTTACAGTTGCCATCCTTGCAACTGGACTGAATGTTTCTTCATAGTCAATGCCATATGTTTGTGCATACCCCTTGACTACTAATCTTGCCTTGTATCTGTTCACAGAACCATCTGCATTGTGCTTCACCTTATAAACCCACTTACAGCCAATTGCATTCTTACCTTTAGGCAAAGGTACTAACTCCCATGTAGCATTTGCTTCCAAGGCATCCATGGCTTTCTCCCATTTTTCTTTTCCCATGGCTTGCTCAAAAGATGTGGGTTCTGGTTCCTGTATCACTTTGACCATATATGCATAGTGAATGGCTGTAAATCCATCATATTTCAGCCTATCCACAGGATACCTAGCTCTCGTAGACCTGCGCAAAGTAGGTTCACTCCCAGGTGCTCTCAAAACATCCCTGGTCTTCCTTACTCCAGGTGTAACAATAGAAGGGATACCCAACTCATCATCAATGCTCTGTTCTGAGCCACTGGATTCACCATCCACATAAGAGTGACCTGCATTCACATCAAACATGGGCTGATCAACCTTCTCTTTTCCTTTTCGTGATACCTGCATACCACTATCTGCATTACTTTGAGAAGATTCTCCTGATCTCAATCTGCCTGTCCATGGCGAAGAATGTGAACCACTGCTAGAGGATGCTCCAGGTCCACTAATATTTTGTGACTGCTGCTGTGAATTCTGTGAAGCATTACCATTTTGTGCATCTACATCATCAATCACATTTACTGGTTTATACCAGCTACTCATCTCATCAAAAACAACATCTCTGCTCACTGTAAACTTACGAGTAGAAGGGTTATAGCATCTATACCCTTTTTGCTGCAGAGAGTAACCAATAAAGATGCACTTCTCAGCTTTTGGATCCAACTTGGATCTCAACTCATCTGGCACATGTACATAGGCAATGCAACCAAAAATTTTCAAATGAGAAATATCTGGTTTCCTACCAGTATACCTCTCCTCTGGAGTCATTCCATGTATTGCTGCAGTGGGAGTCCTGTTCATTATGTAGACTGCTGTAGCAACTGCTTCAGCCCAATAAAAATTTGGCAGGTCTTTTTCATTGAGCATGGCACGAGACACCTCTCCAATATGTCTGTTTTTTCTTTCTGCAATTCCATTTTGCTGTGGGGTATGACTGCATGAATATTGCTGCTTTATGCCATGCTCCTGCAGGAACCTTGCAAACTCATTTGAGAGGTACTCTCCCCCTCCATCTGACCTTAGGCATTTTATCTGCAAGCCTGTTTCTTTTTCAACCATAGCTTTAAGAGTTTTGAAATGCCCAAAAACTTCACTTTTCTTTTTCATAAAATACACCCAAACTTTTCTGCTATAGTCATCAATAAAACTGACAAAATAATGACAGCCTCCAAGAGATGCAGCTTTAGTTGTCCACACATCAGAGTGGATTAATTCCAATGGCTTCTTACTCTCTTGAACATGTCTAGGAAATGGTTTCCTTGCCTGTTTTCCAAACTGACAGGCTTCACATACCTTATGCATTTCTGCAACCTTGAATTTCGGCAAACCTGCAACAATATTTTGGGCCTGCATTGATTTAAGTCGCTGTACATTAACATGACCAATGCGTTTATGCCAGATATCAATATCTGCAACTACACCGGTCCCATGTGCAAACATTGCTGCACTCAATTCAGGCATGTCTGCATCCAATGTAAACATTCTGCCCTTCTTCTTTCCTTTTGCTATCAAGCGACCTTTATTTTTCATATCCTCAACAAAGCATCCATGAGGATTAAATCTGACCTGCAAGCCCTGTTCAACCATTTGACCGACAGAAACCAGATTCTTGGTGATATTCGGGACATGAAATACATCGGACAGGTATTTCTTTTTCCCATCCTGCATAGACAAGGGAATTTTTCCAATCTGCACAATAGGATGTGCAGTATCATCACCTGTCTCCACAAATCCTGGTTTTTCCATCTTCCTTGCATCCTCCATCCCTTCTGCATGACCTGTCATGTGGTTTGATGCACCTGAGTCAACATACCATACATCATTGCTTTCTTCTGCACTTGTCACAGAATTGTTCATGTGCTGCACCATGAACAAATGCTCATTTCTGTCATCGCCCTGTCTGCTAGAAGATGCATAATTCCCTTGTTGCAGTTTTCCATTCATGATGTCATTCTGCTTTTTATAGCAGTCTTTAGCCATATGACCCATTTTACCACAGTAGTAGCATTCAACATTACTGTTTGCATTTTGACCTCTTTGCCATCCACCACGACCTCTTTGGCTCCCCCTGCCTCTAGAGTTACCACGTCGTCCTCCATAGGACTGGTTTTCTTGAGTTTGCTGCATATTCTGATTTCCACCACGGCCTCCTCTACCTCTGCCTCTACCTCTTCCAGCATTTGAGTAGAAGACAGCTTCTTTTGAAGTTCCTCCTGAAGAAGATGCACCACCATTTCTTTGCTCCTCAGAAATTAGAAGAGCAATCAACTCCTCAAAATCAGGAAATCTTTCACGAACTGAAATGGATGTCCGAAACTGTGCATAATCCTTTCCTAGACCATTCAAGGTCACGGAAACTAAATCATCATCTTCCACTGGCGACCCAATGGAAGCAAGTGCATCTGCAATCTTCTTCACCTTCATGTGGTAGTCATTGATGCTCATATTTTCTCTTTGCACATTGTGCAACTCTTGCTTGAGCTGCATTTTCCTGGCTTGCGTATTTGTGCTATACATCTTTGACAGAGTATCCCATGCCTCCTTTGGCGTACTTGCATCCTGAATATGCACAATCATAGAGTCTGAAATGCTGATAGACAGCCAGTACATAACTTTCCTGGCTCTCTCATGCCATGCTTTGAATGCCTGCATTTGCTGTTGATTGGGAACATCAGGAAGAACTGGTTCTTCTTCATTTCCTGCAACAAATTCCCAATATCCTTTTCCCATAAGGAAATTCGTCATTCTAAACTTCCATGCCTGGAAGTTGTTCTTGTTAAGCTTTTCAGTTACAATCTGTGAAAGAGAATCAGACGCCATTACTGCGAAAAATTCTGTCACTGCAAAAACTCAACTTCACCCTCACAAGGGCAGATCTGCAAAACTGGCGAAAGTGGTATTTAACCACACAGTCACTTCCTAGTGACGATTTTGCATAAACAGGAACCAAGGATGATTCTGAAACTCCCAATGTCTCTGCGCACAAGCATACGATGCAATTTCTACAGTAACTTTTCACCGACCTGTAGAACAGTGGCTGCACAGCATAAAACTGAGCCTTTTCCTGAGTGCGTGCAGAAAACTTCCGTTTGCAAAACAGGCCCCGAAATGGCCTCAAATCAAAAAAACAAGGTCGCCGAGGGCTAAAGCCCTCGCCCGCAGCATATACTGCCCTCTTGCTTCAGCGCGAAGGGCGTCTCAACCTGAGACAATGCACTCCTGCAATTTCCGGCTGTGCTACCTGCAGAGATTTGCTCCCAAAACAGAAAATGAAAGCAACACTGCTCCTCTTACCAGACCACCGCGAGCTTGGCTTGCTTTCTTGAGCTCCTTACCACGAACAAGGCTCTGATACCATGTCAAGATTGTGGGAGAGAAGGAAGGAGTCTCACTTGAAGCTTTCTTGCTTGCACAATGGGGGAATACACACAAGGGTGGAGGCTGAAAACTGTTTTCCTCTTCTTAGTTGTGTAAGCCAAAAGAACTCAAGTACAAAGAAATAGAAGAACCCTAGATATGGGTCTCAAAACCAAACTCAACTAACTAAGGTGGCATACTAACTGAGCCACGAACTAGAGTAGATAAGGATAGCTATCATGTAGCTATTATTCAGGGGCGGTGTACCAACCGCATCTGCAACTGACAAGTCGGTGACATAAATACACAACGGTCACCCTGGCGTATCACGAGTGGAGCTCGATATCTCAACAGATATTTGGGACAAAAAATGCAAGCTAAAAATAGTGTGAATTTTCTGTGAGAAATAGCTTACCTTGATAAAAACACAAATATTCAACACTCCTCAATCCACAAAAAACTAATGGAAACGATCACCTACCTAGTTGATAATTCCATATAGCGAAAGTGCAGGCTAGAAAGAACTCCTCTTTGACAAAATCTAGCTCCCATTGGTGAATGATACCATGTGAGAGTGCACAATGCAAAGGAAAAAAAAACAAGGAACAGATCCAAAGGAAGAAACTAACCAAAATCTAAATGAAACAAGACTAGATCAATTAGTCTTGGCATGCACCTCAAAGTGTTAGTGTGGATGCTAGACAAAGGCAAGAGGATGAGAAAAAGATTGATGAGAGTTGGTTGAGAATGAAAGTGACTAAGTGAGATACTACTAGCCATAAATATACCATGACCAACTAAATTAGCTAATAAGCAACAATTGACCTACATTTAATGTAAGTTAGACTAGTCAAACTAGCCAATAGCTAGTCAAACTATTGAACAAAATAAGGCTATCAAGCACTCTATGTATATGTGGAAGCTCTATCACCTAGTACAAATGCCAACCCAAATTTAAGAAAAACAAGTTGTCATGACAAATCCAAGAGTAGACCTCCATCTGTTTCTCCAAACGATAAAATGGTAGACAAAGAATTTATCACATTTTCTATTGCCTCATTTGACTCAGCTAAGGCTCACAAGCAAGAGATGATGATACATGATATACATGACTAATAACACATACATGTGGCACTTTATTTGCAGCAACTGGTAGCTTTTATGATTAGTTAGCTCTTTCTTTTTACTAATATTGGCCTATTTTGTTAGAGATTTAGTGTCCTCCAAGACAAGCACAAGCATGTAGAGAGGGTAGATTAAGGTATTTTATGCTAGTCATACCATGTATAGGAACATGTTGGGTAGCCGTGGTGTAGTCACTAGTAGTTTAGGCATCTTTTTAGGCAAGCAGGATAGATCAGACAATAGGCAAGTTTCACATGGTGGCCTACATAGGCATATTAGTAGTCAAGTGATTATTTTATGATTTTTTATGGCAAGCCTTCTTTTGAACATAGTTTTTTTAGTTTAATGCAAGTAGAGAGAGAGATTTCGCTAGTTTAATCACACAACCCTTGTACATATATGCCTTCAATATTCAACAGTCATTCTCATATTCTAAAAGTTGCTTCACTTATTAGTCATACTCTAATTGCATTCCATGAAGTAGTACTTTGTGATCACGTCTCATAGACCATTTCTAAATGCTAAGCTCTCTCTCTCTCTCTCTCTCTCTCTCTCTCTCTCTCTCTCTCTCTCTCTCTCTCTCTCTCTCTCTCTCTCTCTCTCTCTCTCTCTCTCTCTCTCTCCCCCCCCCATGGGCAGCCTGAGATTCTCCGTTAAGGTAGATTAACTTTTCCCACATATTAGCCATGAGTTAGTGAAGGTAATTGCTATTGCTAGTGGCATTGCATCCATGCTTCAGTAGCTCAACACTATTGGCCCCCCCAAAAACAAGTTTATGATTACTAGTTAACTACTTAGGCTCATACTACTATTATTGTGTTTTTTCTACCTTGCATGCTACAACAACCCAATGTGGAGATTATGCTAGTTGTTGCATGTGGCTACCCCTAGAGACCCTATGTTATTACATGCTCCAGCCAAAAGGACGAATACTATTACTTCTCTATCATGCAGCATGTCACATCATCATCTCATCTAGATATGTTGTTGTCTTAGCCTTGAGACATGTTAGAGTACAATTGTCCAATAGACTCTAGAGTCCCTTAGCAAGATCCCTCAAAAAACACTACCTTTGGATAGCCCTCCCCCCTTAGAGAAACAATTGTATCTCTTACATTTCTTGTTCATTGATTATATTCATTCATTCTTCATATGGGGTTTTGAGTTCATTTATTGGTTTTTTTTTCCTCATAGGTCCAAACTTTCCTATCTCCCAACCCAACACAAGCTTGCCACACTGCTCACAATCTTACCCATGGAAGATGCCTAGTAACCATAAGCACTATCCCAATGATATCTTAGGATTCCATGAATCCTATGCAGCCATCAATTGCCAAGGTTTCCTCATGTTGCATTTGCTCAAATGTAGCTCATGTGATTGTATCTAGAAGGGAGATATGATGCACAAATGGCATCATATTTCTTATTTATGCTAATGAGTGCTAGCCATCCTACCAAATTCAAATTTTTACATAGAAGTCTTTGCCTTATTTCCCAAACTCTACACAACAATATAAGCACTCTAAATATTCTATCTCTACCAAGATAATAAGAAGTAGAAACTATGTTCCTATAACTAAGACTAAAAACACACTTGCATTTAAGGTGACAAATCTTGGTCTTAAGCAACTCTAAAACAATGCAATCTAAATCTTGAGACAATATTAACAAAATTTAACCCTCAAGTGCCATATAAAAGCCAAGAAAAAAATGCACTAAATGTAAAAGAAACGGACAAAACCAAGGTTATAGAAGAGCTCATGGCATTAGAAAGGATCAAACATGTGTATTATAATAATTATTAGATGTATCTCCCCCCTTTTCAAAGGGATCCTAGTCTCATGAAACTGAGATTGATTCAAGCCTAAAACTAAAGACAATCATGGTGGTGAGCTATCATATGTAGAAAACAGAACATAAAGGACTTAGCTTTTTCTCCATTACACAAATGATTTGGAATGAAAAAAATCCAATAACAAAAAACAAAATTCAAGTCTCACCTATGATTAAAGAATAATTGCAAGTGGAAGATGTCAATCCATTGAAAGCCAAGAGGATGATGTCAAATGTTGGAAGAACACAATGCTTATCTACATGCACTCTTGTTCCTTCCATATTGATCCAATGTCACTCTATTGGCACTATACTAATATAGTATGAGTTTCATGTGGCTAAGTCAAAAGGGTTTGACTATAGTAAAATCGGTGGTCAAAAACTGCACACTAATTCTAAATAAAATCATTAAATTTTTATTTTAAGCTATTTGGTAGGTCTCAAAAAAAAATTCCACTCTACCTAAGTGTCCCTCAAGAAATATGGATTGTCAAGAGGGCACATGAGGTCCAATAAGGAGTTATTTACATGGTGTCCATTTAGGTAGCAATCTATTGGCTCCTTATCCAAAAACTAGTAGATCTTGAAAACATGAGATCCCCATCACAATACAAGAAGTTGGAGTATGAAAAGACCCTCAATGCTTGTAATACATAAGCAAAACACCTATAATATGTGTGGAAAGAGATCAATAAAAAGTATATTCAAAGAAAACATCAAGTGTATATCTATTGGGAGTACTTGATCAAGGAAATTTTGAAGGGCATGATGATCTTGATGATTAGAATAAAGACCAATTGTATGTATGTGGCTCTTTATGCCACCAAATTTCATGCTACAATAGAAACCTCTAGAACCCATCTTCACATATGGTGCATTATTAGTGCCTTAATGGTTATCGGCCTCTCTAAATCTTGTTGTTCCTCACTAGTCTTATATAATTGGAATGAGTATACTAGCACTGACGAGTCCTTCATGTAGTCTCCCATATCTAGATAAATATACATGTATTTTAAGTAGCTATGTATGCTCATGTCTTTATGGCATTCAACAATACTCTTCCACTAGTTATCAAGATGATCTTTGTAGGTCTAATCTCACAGAATAGGGCAACCTTTCTTCTTCAAAGTTGGCAACTACAATAGTTATTAGCTTGGTCCAAGTAGAATGTTTATTTTTTGTTAATGCTAATTTGAAATTATGTGGCAAAAGATACTAGCCACAACTCCTTCTTGTACTTCTCCTTCACTACTCAGATGATAACCCTCTCTTTTATGATATAAGCAACTCATGGTTATACTCCTTTTTCTACAACATCCAACTACTTATGTCTACCTTGCTTTGTATTGTGACTTTGCGGCTCTCTTGAAGCCCTTTTTCAAGCTTATTGAGAAATGTAACATAGGTTAAGTCCATATCCTATGTATGCCCTAAATAAAAGAGAGGCTATTTGTAAAGAGACTTTCGAGTCAAAAGCTATCTAACACTTTAGTGAGATACTTTGTGTATATCTTGTTGAATGTAAGTAAGAGAAGAAAGAAGAGTAAGAAGAAGAATGCTTGAGCATCCATATCTTGTGTCATCTCCCTTTTGTTGTGCATCCATATAGATCCTTTTCAATTGGTATCAAAGTACGACTGTAGGAGTGAAAGATCAAATCAAGGAGTGCAATGAGTCAAGATCTACATCAAATTGGAAGCTTGTTTTCTACCATTAAGTCAAGTACAAATCCTCATCTAATCCATCATAAATAGGTACATGGATTTGTAGAGCCATTAGAGCTCAGATTTTGAGCATTGGTGCTCACTTTGAATGCATTTTGGAAGCCCAAGGAGACTAGAAATGAAGTATGGCTAGAAGGATTTGATCAATTTTGGTCACAAATTCAGGTCATGGGTGGATGCCAGAATCTTAGGGGCTACCTAGGCTTGGGGCCTACTTAAGCAAAGGGCTTGCTTGTCACTAGAATCTCAAGGGTAGCTTGTTGGAAGCATAGGGCTTTCTTGAAGAATAAGCAAGGGGTTCAATGGGTACAAATAGAGAAGAGGAAGAGATAGATTTTATTGTGGATCATTAAGAGAAAGATGGACTCTCTTTTTTTCCCCTTAAGGGGTTTCTCTCACCTCTCTCTCTCTCTCTAAAAAGAGATTCCAAAGTACTATTAGAATAAGAGATCTTCTACAATCAACCAAACCTCGTATTTGTATTTTCAATAGATTTTACATATTATTTTATTCTCAAACTGTTGGATAATGTCACTTTTTCTCAAAATACTCATAACTAAAAAAATACAATTCTATTTTCTCTAAAAATAGATCCAATCATTAATATACAACTATTTAATGACCTCATGACTTTTCAACATGAAAATATATTAGAATCATCCTCATTCTTGCTTCTTAAAAGGGTGGAAGTTAAAAAACAATATAAAATTGTGTACACATCATATTTTAAGATTATTTTTTACCCAGAGACATCTTTTTGACTCAAGAGTTTCCTTGTAAATTTTTATTGTTTTTGGACAAGTATATGCCTATTTCTGGGCATTTCTTCATTCCCTCTCAAAGCTCTAGTTTTGTTCGAAAATTTTGTGTACTCTTCTCTTTTCCTCCAAAATATGGTTTCTTGCATACGAATTCTTCTGAAGCAACACTCAATACTATCTACAACACTCTCTACCCTGCTACAAGCAATCTCCCTCTTCAGTACTGTGCTATAAGATATCTTTCTCTTCAATACTCTATACTACAAGCAATCAAGTGATAATGGAGGTATCTTTATTTTTTTAATCTCTCTGATGTCATTATTCTTCATAGTTGTTGTTTAATCCTTAAGTGTCAATTCATAGAGAGAGAGAGAGAGAGAGAGAGAGAGAGAGAGAGAGAGAGAGAGAGAGAGAGGGAGAGATGTTGAGATATCGAGCTCCACTCGTGATACGCCAGGGTGACCGTTGTATATTTATGTCACCGACTTGTCAGTTGCAGACGCGGTTGGTACACCGCTCATGAATAATAGCTACATGATAGCTATCCTTATCTACTCTAGTTCGTGGCTCAGTTAGTATGCCACCTTAGTTAGTTGAGTTTGGTTTGAGACCCATATATAGGGTTCTTCTATTTCTTTGTACTTGAGTTCTTTTGGCTTACACAACTAAGAAGAGGAAAACTGTTTTCAGCCTCCACCCTTGTGTGTCTTCCCCCATTGTGCAAGCAAGAAAGCTTCAAGCGAGACTCCTTCCTTCTCTCCCACAATCTTGACATGGTATCAGAGCCTTGTTCGTGGTAAGGAGCTCAAGAAAGCAAGCCAAGCTCGCGGTGTTCTGGTAAGAGGAGCAGTGTTGCTTTCATTTTCTGTTTTGGGAGCAGATCTCTGCAGGTAGCACAGCCGGAAATTGCAGGAGTGCATTGTCTCAGGTTGAGACGCCCTTCGCGGTGAAGCAAGAGGGCAGTATATGCTGCGGGAGAGGGCTTTAGCCCTTGGCGACCTTGTTTTTTTGATTTGAGGCCATTTCGGGGCCTGTTTTGCAGACGGAAGTTTTCTGCACGCACTCAGGAAAAGGCTCAGTTTTATGCTGTGCGACCACTGTTCTACAGGTCGGTGAAAAGTTACTGTAGAAATTGCATCGTATGCTTGTGCGCAGAGACATTGGGAGTTTCAGAATCATCCTTGGTTCCTGTTTATGCAAAATCGTCACTAGGAAGTGACTGTGTGGTCAAATACCACTTTCGCCAGTTTTGCAGATTTGCCCTTGTGAGGGTGAAGCTGTGTTTTTTTGCAGTGACAGAATTTCTTGCAGTATTCTGTAATGGCGTCTGATTCTCTTTCACAGATTGTCACTGAAAAGCTTGACAAGAACAACTTCCAGGCATGGAAGTTTAGAATGACGAATTTCCTTATGGGAAAAGGATATTGGGAATTTGTTGCAGGAAATGAAGAAGAACCAGTTCTTCCTGATGTTCCCAATCAACAACAAATGCAGGCATTTAAAACATGGCATGAGAGAGCCAGGAAAGTTATGTATTGGCTGTCTATCAGCATTTCAGACTCTATGATTGTGCATATTCAGGATGCAAGTACGCCAAAGGAGGCATGGGATACTTTGTCAAAAATGTATAGCACAAATACGCAAGCCAGGAAAATGCAGCTCAAGCAAGAGTTGCACAATGTGCAAAGAGAAAATATGAGCATCAACGACTACCACATGAAGGTGAAGAAGATTGCAGATGCACTTGCTTCCATTGGGTCGCCAGTGGAAGATGATGATTTAGTTTCCGTGACCTTGAATGGTCTAGAAAAGGATTATGCACAGTTTCGGACATCCATTTCAGTTCGTGAAAGATTTCCTGATTTTGAGGAGTTGATTGCTCTTCTAATTTCTGAGGAGCAGAGAAATGGTGGTGCATCTTCTTCAGGAGGAACTTCAAAAGAAGCTGTCTTCTACTCAAATGCTGGAAGAGGTAGAGGCAGAGGTAGAGGAGGCCGATTTGGAGGCCGTGGTAGAAATCAGAATATGCAGCAAACTCAAGAAAACCAGTCCTATGGAGGAGGACGTGGTAACTCTAGAGGCAGGGGGAGCCAAAGAGGTCGTGGTGGATGGCAAAGAGGTCAAAATGCAAACAGTAATGTTGAATGCTACTACTGTGGTAAAATGGGTCATATGGCTAAAGACTGCTATAAAAAGCAGAATGACATCATGAATGGAAAACTGCAACAAGGGAATTATGCATCTTCTAGCAGACAGGGTGATGACAGAAATGAGCATTTGTTCATGGTGCAGCACATGAACAATTCTGTGACAAGTGCAGAAGAAAGCAATGATGTATGGTATGTTGACTCAGGTGCATCAAACCACATGACAGGTCATGCAGAATGGATGGAGGATGCAAGGAAAATGGAAAAACCAGGATTTGTGGAGACTGGTGATGATACTGCACATCCTATTGTGCAGATTGGAAAAATTCCTTTGTCTATGCAGGATGGGAAAAAGAAATACCTGTCCGATGTATTTCATGTCCCGAATATCACCAAGAATCTGGTTTCAGTTGGTCAAATGGTTGAACAGGGCTTGCAGGTCAGATTTAATCCTCATGGATGCTTTGTTGAGGATATGAAAAATAAAGGTCGCTTGATAGCAAAAGGAAAGAAGAAGGGCAGAATGTTTACATTGGATGCAGACATGTCTGAATTGAGTGCAGCAATGTTTGCACATGGGACCGGTGTAGTTGCAGATATTGATATCTGGCATAAACGCATTGGTCATGTTAATGTACAGCGACTTAAATCAATGCAGGCCCAAAATATTGTTGCAGGATTGCCCAAATTCAAGGTTGCAGAAATGCATAAGGTATGTGAAGCCTGTCAGTTTGGAAAACAGGCAAGGAAACCATTTCCTAGACATGTTCAAGAGAGTGAGAAGCCATTGGAATTAATCCACTCTGATGTGTGGACTACTAAAGCTGCATCTCTTGGAGGCTGTCATTATTTTGTCACTTTTATTGATGACTATAGCAGAAAAGTTTGGGTGTATTTTATGAAAAAGAAAAGTGAAGTTTTTGGGCATTTCAAAACCCTTAAAGCTATGGCTGAAAAAGAAACAGGTCTGCAAATAAAATGCCTGAGGTCAGATGGAGGGGGAGAGTACCTCTCAAATGAGTTTGCAAAGTTCTTGCAGGAGCATGGCATAAAGCAGCAATATTCATGCAGTTATACCCCACAACAAAATGGAATTGCAGAAAGGAAGAACAGGCATATTGGAGAGGTATCTCGTGCCATGCTCAATGAAAAAGACTTGCCAGATTTTTATTGGGCTGAAGCAGTTGCTACAGCAGTCTACATAATGAACAGGACTCCCACTGCAGCAATACATGGAATGACTCCAGAGGAGAGGTATACTGGTAGGAAACCAGATATTTCTCATTTGAAAATTTTTGGTTGCATTGCCTATGTACATGTGCCAGATGAGCTGAGATCCAAGTTGGATCCAAAAGCTGAGAAGTGCATCTTTATTGGTTACTCTCTGCAGCAAAAAGGGTATAGATGCTATAACCCTTCTACTCGTAAGTTTACAGTGAGCAGAGATGTTGTTTTTGATGAGATGAGTAGCTGGTATAAACCAGTAAATGTGATTGATGATGAAGATGCACAAAATGGTAATGCTACACAGAATTCACAGCAGCAGTCACAAAATATTAGTGGACCTGGAGCGTCCTCTAGCAGTGGTTCTCATTCTTCGCCATGGACAGGAAGATTGAGATCAGGAGAATCTTCTCAAAGTAATGCAGATAGTGGTATGCAGGTATCACGAAAAGGAAAAGAGAAGGTTGATCAGCCCATGTTTGATGTGAATGCAGGTCACTCTTATGTGGATGGTGAATCCAGTGGCTCAGAACAGAGCATTGATGATGAGTTGGGTATCCCCTCTATTGTTACACCTGGAGTAAGGAAGACCAGGGATGTTTTGAGAGCACCTGGGAGTGAACCCACTTTGCGCAGGTCTAGCAGAGTTAGGTATCCTGTGGATAGGCTGAAATATGATGGATTTACAGCCATTCACTATGCATATATGGTCAAGGTGATACAGGAACCAGAACCCACTTCTTTTGAGCAAGCCATGGGAAAAGAAAAATGGGAGAAAGCCATGGATGAAGAAATGGATGCCTTGGAAGAAAATGCTACATGGGAATTGGTACCTTTGCCTAAAGGTAAGAATGCAATTGGCTGTAAGTGGGTTTATAAGGTGAAGCACAATGCAGATGGTTCTGTGAACAGATACAAGGCAAGATTAGTAGTCAAGGGGTATGCACAAACATATGGTATTGACTATGAAGAAACATTTAGTCCGGTTGCAAGGATGGCAACCGTAAGAGCAGTCATTGCTATGGCTGCATCAAAGGGATGGTCTTTACATCAGATGGATGTAAAGAATGCCTTCTTGCATGGTGATTTGCAAGAAGAGGTCTATATGGAGCAGCCACCAGGTTATGTGCATGCTGTTCATCCTGAGTTTGTTTGCAGGTTGAAGAAAGCCTTGTATGGCTTGAAGCAAGCACCTAGAGCATGGTCTGACAAGATAGGACAGTATCTTGTCACTATTGGCTTTCAGATTTCCAAGGCAGATTTCTCACTTTATGTGAGAAAAACAGAGAAAGGTATTATGCTGCTTGTCATTTATGTTGATGATTTGATTATGACAGGTGACAGTGATGAAGATATCCTTCATGTGAAAATGCTATTGAAGCAGAAGTTTGAGATGAAGGATTTGGGAGAGCTGCGTTATTTCTTGGGCATTGAGGTGATTAGATCACCAAGTGGGATACAGCTCTTGCAGAGGCAGTATGGATTGGACATGCTGTCCAAATATGGGATGACAGGCTGTAAGCCTATTTCAGTTCCTTTAGAGCAAAATGTGAAGCTGAGCACAGATGCAGGTGAGCTTCTAGAAGACCCTACTATGTACAGACGCATAGTAGGAAGTTTGATTTATATGACTATTACCAGGCCAGATTTGAGCTATGCTGTTGGATTGGTAAGTCAGTTTATGCAGGCTCCAAGGAAACCACATTTGGATGCGGCTAGACGCATACTTAGGTATGTGAAGTCCACATTGCAGTATGGACTATTTTATGAGACTGGGGTTCAGATACAGTTGCATGGATACACTGATGCTGATTGGGCTGGTAGTATTTCTGATAGACGATCTACCAGTGGATATGTATTCTCTTTTGGGAGTGCTGCAATCACTTGGAGCAGCAAGAAACAGCCTACAGTTGCCTTGTCGAGCACAGAGGCTGAGTACAGGGGTGCAGCAATGGCTGCATGTGAGGTAGCTTGGTTGCATAAGCTACTTTATGATATGCATCAGTCTACAGATGGGCCAGTTGTCATTTATTGTGACAACATGAGTAGTATACACTTGGCAAATAACCCAGTCTATCATGCTAGAACAAAGCACATTGAGGTGCATTATCACTATGTGCGAGAGAGGGTTTTACTAGGTCTTATTGATCTAGTTTATGTCAGCACAGAGGATCAGGTAGCTGACATATTCACGAAGGCATTGGGTGCAGAGAAGCTGCGCAAGTTCAGAGACCTGCTTGGTGTGCAGGAATTGGGATTGAGCTCGAGGGGGAGTGTTGAGATATCGAGCTCCACTCGTGATACGCCAGGGTGACCGTTGTATATTTATGTCACCGACTTGTCAGTTGCAGACGCGGTTGGTACACCGCTCATGAATAATAGCTACATGATAGCTATCCTTATCTACTCTAGTTCGTGGCTCAGTTAGTATGCCACCTTAGTTAGTTGAGTTTGGTTTGAGACCCATATATAGGGTTCTTCTATTTCTTTGTACTTGAGTTCTTTTGGCTTACACAACTAAGAAGAGGAAAACTGTTTTCAGCCTCCACCCTTGTGTGTCTTCCCCCATTGTGCAAGCAAGAAAGCTTCAAGCGAGACTCCTTCCTTCTCTCCCACAATCTTGACAAGAGAGAGGGAGAGGGAGGGAGAGAGGGAGAAGGGGGGAAAAGAGAGAGAGGACTGTGTGAGATGAACTAAGAAAACAAGTTATAGAGTGACAAAGAGTAAATTAGGGTAGAAGATAAGATGATGTTATTATTCTCCACTAGCCAAGCTTCTGTATCAATGTGTTTAAATATCTTTGATCAATTCTTCTTGAGAGAGAGAGAGAGAGAGAGAGAGAGAGAGAGAGAGAGAGAATATTTTGGATAGAACAAAAGATAAGATTAGATGCTGATTAGAGGTAGATTAAAAGCTAAGATTACAAGTAGATTAGAGGTTAATTAGGGTCTATCATGACTAAAATCAAGAGAAAGAGACAAGATCCAACTGGGTAAAAAAGAACACAGATATAGTGAATCAAAGGGGTGTAATTTGTTGATTTGAATGTTAATCCAAGTTAAAATTGGCATATATTTTTCTTTACAAGATGCACGTGCAAGACGTACCAAGAGAAAGACAGATATTCACTTTCAATTGGAGGATGAATATGCACCAATGTTCAAAAGAACTATAGAAAGGGATGATGCAATAAGATACAGGATGCAACAAGAAAGAAATGCAAGGGAAAAAGACGTGGACCTTTGGGTTGATTGGGCATTCCTTTGGAGAAATCGAAACATAAAGAGGAATCGAAACTTTGGAGAAATGCAAGGGAAAAAAACTCATTCCCACCTTGTCACCCGATCCAATCACTCAGTGAGATCCAATCAAAGGTGGGAATGAGTTTTGAGTCATATAGTATGCTCTATCAACAATTGGATACAAGATTTAAGCAAGTCTTCAAAACTAAGTGAGTAATGCCTCTACCAAAACCATTTCACGTGAAGAAGGCTAAAAAAAACTAAATGAGAAAGTTTTAGAACTAATTGGTGAGCCAACACATCTAGAAAATACACACATATTAAAGTATAGTTCCAAAGAAGTTGCATTTGTATTGAATGCATCCAAGAACTTTGTATTGGATATATGTAGGGTTCAGATTGTTACAGTCAAGTTCTACAATATGTCTATGGAAGAATGTAGAGGCAAGCTTAAGTTTGTCCTCAAACTTGATGAGAGTGAGATTATTAAGGAACAAAAAATTGAACATGTGAGTATAACACTTATGAATCGAGCATTGGATCCCAACATCAATGAAAACCATCCTTTATATCATAGTAAACTAAGATTATCTAAATTAAAAGTACTCAAAAGTTTTTAAAAAATTTATATTTGTTCTTTATTTTAAAAAATTACAAGGATTCCACTATCTTAGGGATATGTGGAAGAGCACATTATTTACATGTCATGGATTGCTCACTACGAATCCTAACTTTTCTATTATCTAACTTGAAATAGAAGTTGCAGAGGGGCTCATTGGACATTAATTGGATTTCTTGTCTCAGAAAAGAAATGGGCCAATGGCTCTCTGCGCTGACCACAAAAGGATTATGACCATTCCAAAAGATGACCACATCTATGAGAGCTGTATGTGTCTCATCTCGGGTATCTTGATCCAAGCTTATCCACTCCCCTTGCAAAAGTTACTATCTTCTATATCGAAACTAAATGCACAGAGTTTGTCTAGCGACGAAATACATGTAATATTAAAAAAATAATGGTAAGTAAATGTGAATAGCCCAACAATTCATCTAAGCAAGACCCATGTCAATTAAATCAAGGCATTCAAAGTATTAAAAAGGATTTACATGAATGTGAGATCTGATTGGTTGACCCTGCACTCAATTGTCTCATCAAAATGTGTTATTTTGACTTGCCAAGACTCACCCAATAGCTAACTCATCCATTCCCAGAAAGGACACTTGCATTGATAAGTAATCTTTGTTTTTTCAGAACATCACATGAACCAAACAAATGTGCAAACAATGAGAATGGAATAAATCAACTAAGATGCACATCTTTGGAGCCTATGGTGGGTTTCATAGCACTATTGATGTCAGATTTTATCTTGGAATTACATGCTCCTGACAACTCCAAGCTACCAATTAACCATTCACCACTAGATAGTGGCAGCAATGGGACATGCTGCAATCTCTAGCTTTCTACTACATACAATGAATTATAAATATATATATGTATTGAGTTGCAAGTTTACTTGCAGAGTTATTATCATAGATCAAAGAACCTATGTCTTCATGCCAAACATGTATCTTGCCGCTCAAACATCCAACATTCTACCATTCATGCAAAGTTGATGGATATAGAGCTGTCAATAAAATAAGATTGAATTAGAAAATTGCAAATATTTTTTAAAACAACTCTGATGAAAAATAATAAACAATGATAAAATTTAAAAACTTACTATTTTGTTTATAATTTGCAATGTAGTTCTTGTCATGTACAAAGATTTGTTTGTGTGTATAAACATGTTGGATCAACACTTCTATTATTGTACTTGTTCGATTAAACACTTTTCTGAACTCTAAAATTCTACATTTCCAATGTTTGCTAGGATTTGCAGCATCCTTATACCTGACCTTGAAACTCCCTTGAATACTTGGGTGCATCAAAATCCAATCCAACTTATAGTATTTATCACAAATCCAATTACCACCGCTATATTTCCTATTGAAGACCTCCACTATAAGTAACACAATATTAGAGAGCTTGGGAATCTCCCAATTTCCGTTTTTTGAATACTAAAAAGGCAGCAACCAGATAACATACCCATAAGTTTCTCAAAATCATATGATGTGACCTATCATTGGAAAGTGCTTGAAAAATGGAATCTATTCAAATATAGAGCGCTTGATTTGGAGTTATAGTGTTCAAGTTATGAAAAATCCAAAGATTTTACCACGTGTCCCAAACTTATGGAAAAATCCTATATTCCCCAATATGCTGTTAAGTATGTTACTGATGTTTTTCCTCCTAAATACATCTATGATAACCAAATATAAAAGTTACCTATTAGCATATGTATAATTTGCAAATGTTCTCTCCAAATGAAATGAAATATAAATGGAGTATTTTTTTTAAAACATTGTACCTGTAATTCTTTTCACAAAGAAGCCCAGAGATGTTGAACAAGAAGTTGACTTATAACAAGACCATTGTTCCTTCACTGACAAATTCCTAGAGTAAAAAAAAAAAGAAATATGGAGTCAAAATATACATATAACTTACATAGGCTTTATCCAAATGAGTTGAAACTTAACCATGGAGCAACAAAAAAAAGTGGCAATATATCTGTGGCTCTCTTTTCAAATAAGCCCAAAGATGTTGAATAAGTAGAGTCTTTAAAAAATCATTGTTCTCCACCCTCAAAGACTCTTGGAGTAAAAAAACAAAGGAAAACTCAGTATGCATATAGCTTGCATACATTTTGTCCAAACGAGATAAAATTTAACTGTGGAGCAGCAAAAAAACAAGATAACATACTTGTAACTTTGTTTACAAAGAAACCGTAAGATGTTGAAGAAGAAGTTGAATGTTAAAAAGATCATTGTTCTTGACTGTAAGAGACTCCTAGAGTACCAAAACAAAACAAATTACATGTCAGAGAATGCACATAATTTGCATAGGTTTTGTCCAAACAAGATAAAACTTTACCATAGAACATCCATGGAAGAGAACAATATAGCTGTAAAGTTTTGGAAAGAAAATCTTAGGGCTTTGGTAGAACAAGCTCTCCTCTCGTAAAACATGTGAAACTCACTCTATGTTTGTATAGAGGAAATGAAATTTCATAGGGTGACAGATAGGGCAAGCAACAATGAGGCTGTAAAATTTCATAAGGAAAGAAGAAGCAGGGAAAGAGATATGATAGATTTGAGTTTGCCTAAGAAAGAGGGGGAAACTGAAAAGGGGAGAAATGAAAGGTCAAACATAGAAAAATAAGAAAATGAAAATTCGAGTCACAAACTTCCAAGAAGTGTCAACATTGTATTCCCCACATTTTTCCCCATTTTATTTTTAAGGAAAGATTTGGGCCAAGATATGGCTAGAACATTAATGTACATGAATCTGGAATCCCAACTCTCTCATTGGTTAGGCCTATATTTATTTATGCACTCCTCAAGGGGAAAAAAAGAGAGTCCATATTTGATGCCAGGAGGCATACTACACGGTGGATTCCGTGCCACGATAGATTCCGTGAGGTTTTACGATGGATTCCGTAAACTTTGATTACTGGGGCTCATATACAAAGTGGATTATTTGTGCGAGAAGTTGATGGGGACGCCTATCCTTTTCAGGCATTTCGTTAATTTAGTGTGTACATGGGTGATTCCATAGCGGGCGATTCCGCAAAATACATATTAAATTAATAAAAGTTTATGAGTTTAGAGTGCGCACTCGTGATAAATTAAGGTTAGGATTGATTTCTAACCAATTAATTTATTTATGTAGTTGAAAACTGCTAGGTATTCACTTTTCTCGGTTTAATTGTATTATTTTACTAACGATTGTGAATGATTCAGTTGATGTGTAGAGATAGCAGTAGTGGCGGAGGAAAGCATTGGAGAATAGCGTGTATTTGAGCTATCACCTATATTTTGATGGGCGCATACCTTAGGCATGGCGCCTATATTTTGTCGTGCCTATTTATTAAGGCGTTGGATATTTATTTATTATTTTTGTATGCGCATGGGTGCACGATTATGATATTTGTATTTGGACATTGTATTGGGTATGCCTGACTTCTTGGGTGCCCGTCCATTAGCTTTATTTCTATTTAGCACTAAAGCAAACTCAAAAGCCAAAAGCATGCTATTTTGTAATTTGGGCTATTATTTGAGCTTGAAGATGATTAATACATAAAATACATGCATGCTTTGTGGAGCGCTCACATAAGGCATGGGGGGAGATTGCACCCAATTGGTCTCTTGTTCATGTTGTGCATGCTTTCTACCTTGAGTTTTGTGCAAAAAGTAGAGTTTTTTTGTTCTTGGGGACTTCCGACGCTCACTACGTGCGCTTACGGCATCCGATCTGTGCACCAGTGGTATCAGAGCGAAGCTGAGATTGAGAGCTTCTAATGGCTACCCATCTTGTGCGAAGGCGGAGCTCCTAGAACAATCGAGCTCTATAGTGAGTTTCATCGCGAACGGTCGATACGGGTGGATTCTTGGCGGTCAAGAACCTCTATCTACAGCCTCTGATCGCGAAGGACTGGCCTGAGGAAGCGGAGGACCACTCCTACATCTCTCACTACAAGTCATTTTTTCCACAGTCATAGTAAGCTTCTTCCATAATTAAAAGCTCTTAAGCTTTAAAATAAAGCTTAGTAAGCTTTATAAGAAGCTTAAGAAGCTTCAATTTAAAAATCGGCGGCAGCAGTGGCTTCTTACCGTGATTTTCGGTGATGAAAACGTCCCCCCCTAAAAATCAACGACAGGCAAACTACTAATAAGCTTAGTTACATAAGCTTTCAAACTTCCAAAGTCACTAATCTTCTAAGTCTTCAAAGTCTGCAAGTTCTGCAAGTTCAAATTTACCTACTCTGCAAGTCCACAGAGATCAAAATCGACTTACCTCAATTACTCCCATAAGAATTATTCCTGCGCAGAAGCGCAGAACTACAAAATTGTTCCCTGGAGGACTCTGTTCACATACGCAGACTTGCTGAACCAGTTTCAGCACATGCAAAAGGTCATACACAGTTTTTACGAAGACTACAAATCTCGCAACCGCAAAATTCGAAGACCATGAAAGCCAAATAGAAAATCTATAAGCCTTGTATACCCAACTTTGAGCTACGCTCATCCCGCTAATTGGATTTTGAGAGTGTGAGGTCTTTTGGATTTTTACAGGATGACGGAACAAAATATGGACGATTTAATGGCTGAAGGCGACCTTCCTGAACCTACGATTGAACAAAAATTGGATTTAATTATGATGCAGCTTGATGAAGAACGAAGAGCCCGACAAGCTTTGCAAGTTCAATTGGCCAATTTGCAACGATTGACCACCGACAAAGATGGACCACAACCTAAAGATCTTATTCGACGTACCATCAATGCAATGCTCGAAGCTCAATCCATCCCCAAAGAAACAAAGATAAGTAAAAGAAATTTCAAATTCCGTACTTTCAATGGAACTCGAGATGGAAAGACTGTCCTTGCATTTATCCATCAATTTAATGATTACTTTCATGAAGAGACATATGCTGAAAAAGACAAAATTAAATGTGTCACTAATCATTTAGTCGATCGAGCATCTCTTTGGTGGACCGTGGTTCATAAGAGCATAGATTGTCCCACTACCTAGGAGAGTTTCAAAAAGAAGTTTATGCAGAATTTCCTTCCTCCTCAATTCCATGAAAAAGCCATAAAGCAATGGGATCTTCTTCAGCAAAGAGATCGTGAGCCTATTATCCAGTACACCGAACGTTTTTGGAATGCCCTACTACAACTCAGAATGCTTGAAGACGTACCTGAAGTGACTCACAAGCGCAAGTTTATGTATGGATTACTTGGACATTACTACGCTGAAGTCAATATGTTTAAGCCTGCAACCCTTGAAGATGCAATTTCTCTGGCTCATGACACTGAAGACAAGATTCGAGGAAGAGACAAGCGTCCACAATAATTTCAAGCAAATGGTAACTATGGTTCCAAGTAATTAAAGGAGCATTCTTAGGCACAAGGTATAATGGAACACAAGAAGTGCATGACTTAGAAATTAAAATTGGTGAATACACTGAACGAAGGAAATTTTTAGTTGTACCTTTACAGTCAAGTGATATTATCCTAGGTATGCTATGGCGTCATCAACATAATCCTGACATAGATTATTCCATGCATTCAATTAAAATTCATTTCTAAGGAAAACAAATTACATTACATGGTATGCACGCATCTAATAATTTTCCACTGCTTACTCATACTCAAGCTAAACGTGCATTACGTAAAAGTAGTAAATCTTATTTAATTTGGGTGAATGAACTTCAAGCTAAAGAAAAACATATGCATCCTAGGCATAAAGAATTCCTTGCACAATTTAAAGATTGTTTTGCTGATGATTTACCACCTGGACTACCTCCTTCACGTCCTGAAGATCACAAAATAGATTTAATTCCTAGTACACAACCACCATGTAAAGCACCATATAGGCATAACCAGATTGAACATAAAGAAATTCAAAATCAAATAGAGAAATTGCTAAACATAGGATTAATTAGACCTAGTAGTTCTCCATTTGGCGCACCTGTTTTATTGGTAAAGAAGAAGAATAATACTTATCGCATGTGCATTGATTATCGTGCCCTGAATAAAATTACTGTTAAGAATAGATATCCGATTCCTAGGGTAGATGATCTTATGGATAAACTACAAGGTTCTGTCATATTCAGTAAGATAGATCTTAAATCTGGTTATCATCAAGTGAGATTAGATAAATTTGATATATTCAAAACTGCATTTAGAACACTATTTGGACATTATGGATTTCTAGTAATGCCTTTTGGATTGACTAATGCACCTGCTACATTTAGCCGAATGATGAATCGCATATTTTTGAAATATCAGCATTGTGTTATAGTATTCTTTGATGATATCTTAGTATTCAATAAAAATAAGAAAGAGCATTCTGAACATCTATCTTTAGTTTTCAAGTTGTTGAAAGATAATCAATTGTATGCTAATCCAGAAAAGAGTGAATTCTTTTAGTTAGAAATTGAATATCTAGGTCATATTGTGTCATCAGAAGGTATTAAGGTTGACCCTAAGAAGATAGAAGCAATATTGAATTGGCCCATACCCAAAAATGTGCATGAGTTACATTCTTTTCTAGGTCTTGCTAGTTTTTATAAAAAATTTGTGCGAAATTTTTCATTACTTGCTTTGCCTTTGACTAAACTTTTAAAGAAAGGTATTGTTCATCATTGGACTGATAATCAACAAAAATATTTTGATTTATTGAAACATGCATTAACCCATGCTCCAATATTACAACTACCTAATTTCAATAGACCATTATTTTTAGTAGTTACTGATGCTAGCGGATCTGGAATAGGAGCTGTACTTATGCAAGATAATCATCCCATAGCCTACTCTAGTTGTAAACTGAAACCATCTGAACTTAAATATTCTACATATGATAAAGAATTGTTAGCTATAGTACAAGCTTTAAGACAATGGAAACATTACCTAATGGGTTCTGAGTTTATGATTAAGACTGACCAACAAAGCATTAGACATCTCCTTAGTCGACCCCAAATATCTGACCAACATATCAAATGGGCAGCTTTCATTCAGAGTCTTCATCCCCTTATCCAATATCAACCAAGAAAAGAGAATGTAGTAGCCGATGCTTTAAGTAGAAGACCGACCATACATAATATTTTTGTCATATCATTTGATTCTCTTATCCCTATGAAAGATACTTATCATCAGGACATTACTTTTCAAGCTGATTGGAATAAATTAGTTGGAAATAACTAGATTCCTATTGATTCACTGTCTTACAATGATGATTCATCTTTTATGAAAAGAGATTATGTGTTACAGTTCCATTTAGATCTTTTGTTTTGAATGAGATTCATTGTCCTCCATATCAAGGTCATAGAGGTATCATATCTACTTTACGTACATTAACTGAAGATTTTTATTGGCCACATATGGACACTAATGTATCTAACTTTGTTTCTGAATGTTTAGTTTGTCAAAAAGTTAAGAGACATCATGGTAAACAGTATGGTTTACTTATGCCTTTATCTATTCCATCACGACCATGGGAACAGATTTCTATGGATTTTATTACTGGTTTACCTAACACTAAAGCTAACCATGATATGATTTGGACTGTGGTAGACAGGTTTAGTAAACAAGCATATTTCATTCCATGCAAGAAAACTTTAACAGCATCTTAGGCAGCACAATTGTTTTTGAAAACTGTTTTCACTAATCATGGATTACCAAAAGTTATTATTTATGATCGTGATTCTAGATTTTGTAATAATTTTTGGATTACTTTGTTTGCTAACTTAGGAACAAAGATTGAGTTTTCATTTGCATTTCATCCTGAAACTAATGGTCAAACAGAAGCTACTAACAGTACTATTTTAGATCGTTTACGTGCTTACACTATTTATAAACCACATACATGGGATACACATCTACATTTACTTCAGTTTGCATATAACAATACACCACACACAGCTACAAAGAAAGCACCATTTGAAGTTATTTATGGTTATAAATTGTCTACACCTGTTGCATCATTATCAAATAAAATTCAGAGTGTTGATGATATTGCTAACATGCATGCTACTATTTTTTATGAAATTAAAGATATGATTGCCAACGCCCAGCAATCATATACAAAGCAAGCAAATAAGAAAAGACAGGCCATGAATTTCAAAATTGATAACTATGTTTGGTTAAGAATAGAAAAACGTAGATTACAAAGTGTAGATAAACACCCAGTTGTGAAATTAGCACCTAGATTCTATGGACCATTTAAGATCATTCACAAAATCAATGACAATGCATTCAAGTTAGAACTACCACCACATTGGAAAATTCACAACACCTTTCACATTAGTTTATTACGACCATTTAGAGGCCAATTACCTGTACACCGTGTTTATGAAAACCCACCTTTGTTAGATGAAGAGACTGAAATCCTTGAGCCTGAAGCTATATAGATACTGACTTTATGACCACTAGAACTGGCCGTAGATATTCTAGATATTTGGTCAAGTTTAAAAGCCATCCTGTTGAAAAGGCCCAATGGATGCACGCTAGAGACTTAAATGCTTTCCCCACTATGTTAGCTCCACATTGAGCTAATAGCAATTGAGGACAATTGCTATCCCACCCCGGGGGTATGATGCCAGGAGGCATATTACACAGTGGATTCCGTGCCACGGTGGATTCTGTAAACTTTGATTATTAAGACTCATACACAAAGTGGATTCTTTGTGTGAGAAGTCGATGGGGACACCTATCCTTTTCGGGCGTTTCGTTAATTTAGTGTGTACATGAGTGATTCCATAGCGGGTGATTCTGCAAAATACATATTAAATTAGTATTCACTTTTCTCGGTTTAATTGTATTATTTTACTAACGATTGTAAATGCTTCAGTTGATGTGTAGAGATAGCAGCAGTGGCGGAGGAAAGCATTGGAGGATAGCGTGTATTCGAGTTATCACCTATATTTTGATGGGCGCATACCTTAGGCATGGTGCCTATATTTTGTCGCGCCTATTTATTAAGGCGTTGGATATTTATTTATTATTTTTGTATGCGCATGGGCGCACAATTATGATATTTGTATTTGGACATTGTATTGGGTATGCCTGACTTCTTGGGCGCCCGTCCATTAGCTTTATTTCTATTTAGCACTAAAGCAAACTCAAAAGCCAAAAGCATGCTATTTTGTAATTTGGGCTATTATTTGAGCTTGAAGATGATTAATACATAAAATACATGCTTTGTGGAGCGCTCACACAAGGCATGGGGGGGAGATTGCACCCAATTGGTCTCTTGTTCATGTCGTGCATGCTTTCTACCTTGAGTTTTGTGCAAAAAGTAGAGTTCTTTTGTTCTTGGGGACCTTCCGACGCTCACTACGCGCACTTACGGCATCCGATCTGTGCACCAATATTTCTCCTAATGTTAAACTATGAGTTGAAGCACAACAATACACTCAAGAAGGAGGCGAGGATGTTTTAACCAAAATTAATCTATGGATTTAGGTAAGAGGTTTGCAATGACTTTGCCACCTCTAGAATGATGCATGTATCCATGATTAGTCCCTGTTCTTTTTAAACAGTAAGCCTTAGCTAGAAAGGCTAAAATAGTCCCCCCCCTCCCCAACAGCAAACTATTTTTACACTAGACATACAGTGAATTGATTATCTTCATGGTGTTCACACTTGGAATTAGTGATCTAGATATTTTGTTATCTCTATTCACACACAAAAGCAAGCTTGAGCTAGCTATTTTCCAAACTAGTTTATATCTTATGTGTTCTCACTGTTGCATACAACTTAAACTAGATGTTTGAAGGTTAAAATGCTGATTTTTTTGCCATTTTTGGGTGGCAACTTGAAGGGAAAAATTTGTTACAAAATCCCAAAAAAGATTCGAATTAAATTTTATGGGACTTCATTCTTTCCTATCGAGACCAAAAATGACTTGACACTAGCTCTAGGGCTCTAGTCGGGCCTCCTTAACTCACTAAACAACCCCACGGCTTCGCAAAGCTAGAAGTGTATAGACACTATGAACTAATTTATCCAAAGAATGCATTTGTAGATAACATCTCTAGATTGTAGTCCAACGTGATTCCCTTCCTGACTCCAAGCAAAAGAAATACCCAAACATATCAGTGTCTATCACCTCATAGCACAAACGAAGGGAGCATCCCCCCAACTTATCGTTGTGGTTCCACTATGGCTCTCCTACACCCTGGGGATTAGCCAAGATGGACCGTTTCAACATATAGCACATACGCAACATGGTACTCTCTTTTAATGAAATGTTTGAGGAGATAATATAATTCTTACCACATTTTTCCCCCAAAGGAAATGATAACACTAGACCTATGGCTTAGGAAATCTCGCACTCAACGTGGGTCAATCGTTTGAAAGCAAGTGCTATGCATCCAAGAGATAATTATCTTAATACCATGTATGAAAATTTTAATGCAAAGTGAATGACATATAGTGGACAAACAAGTAAACTTATAAATCAATCAATGTGGATGTGCACAAATAGCCCTTTCATTTCAGGATTTCAATCTAGCATATTCCGGTCAACACCGGCATAACCCATGCTATTGTCCTTTTCAAGACTTAAATCGAATAATCCCTATATGATAGAAAATTCATAAAATCGTATTTCAAATGATATATCACTTCCACAATCCCCTACTCCCTATCGTTAAGTTTTTGCATTCATTCGATAGGTTTAAAGGATTTTTCATGTATATTTCTTTATGATAAAAGCAATAAACGCGCACTTTGACATACAAATGGTATACAACTAAACCTCATGCTTTACCTTTGTCAAACTTGCACTGACATATTTCTAATTTTTCATACTTTTTCGAATGTAAAAACTAAAATTTTCCTATTTTCTTTGGCCAAAATTACATTTTGAGTATTTTTTGTTATTTTCTTTATATACATTGCTTTTTTCTCAAAAAATTAATTCACACTTTTATCCGTCTTTATATTTGATTTTATCCCATATGAACATGATTTGATTGCTCAAAATCAATAAAAACATCATTTTTCTACTTAAAACACGCATTTTGGGTTTTTGAAAATTAATAACTCACACGCACAAACACTGATTCCAAATTTTATGCTTCAAAGCCCTCAATCACATCAGAACCAAGCATTAAATTAATTGTCATCACATATAAACAAGATTTGCACCATAATTTATGAAAAAGAATCCGAATTTCTATCAAAAAGAGGCTTACTACCATTTTTCGGGTTTTGGGTCTCAAGAATTGATTATTCGAGAAGCCACATGACCTCCCATTGATCTCTGATCAATGTCGGTCATCACTTCTCAGCATCAGCACAATCTCATATCAATCAGGTTCAAACCGAACAACTAGTCTTCATCTTGATCTCTTCCAATTTAATACCCGCATAAATAGCCCATAGGAGAGAGAGAGGGAGGAGAGAGAAAGACTGATTTTTGAATTATTTCTCAACGCATCATCCTCAGAGTCACGAGTGGTGATTTGAAGCATAAAACTGGTGCAATAGGTGGGTATGATCAAATTGGGTGGGTCTTCTTTAGCCCCCATAGCCCCTCTCTCCCAAATCGTTGCCTAGAAGGAGGAGTCACCACTTTTTCCATGTGCCCATTGCAAAATCGCCCCCCTCCCCCAATTCCTCAAACTTTTATTGGCCAAAAGGGCCCCAAAGGTCACATGTCCTCAATTTCAAGGTTCCTTTACACTTCCAATGCACCCGGTGTCATGCCACTACGCGGTCACAGTGTGAAAAACTCTAGAGTGCATCGTCATTCGGCTTTCTTGTTGATCTAGAGAGCCAATGCCATATTAGCATTATCTCTTGTAAATATCCAAAGACTATAGACAACTTCTAGAATGGGATGACATGATTTTTTTTAAAAGCACGTGGCTTTTGGCCATTTTTAGGGGATTTTATGCAAAAAAAAGAATTGGCGAAATCGTGCGACAGGCGATGGCAATTTTCAAGTAGTGAACAACACTCCAAACTAGGAAAAGGAGTGATCTGGGAGAGTTATGGCCAAGTGTCCTGGTACTTTACCCCCTTTTCAGAGCCAATGGTGAAAGCATCAGATTGGTGGTCTAGCAGTAAGAGGAAGTTATTGTTTTATGCACGTTTTTGTCTATAAGAGATTTATCTTCTCAAAATGCAGAAATAAATTCACAAGCTTCACCTCTGTGAGTATGCTTCTACATCTTCTATTTCTTCAAACCCCTTCTCTTCTGTCTACTCCTCTCCCTGAATCTCCCTTCACCCTACTGTCTCTTACCCCCGTAGTAGACTTTCGGCCCCAAACACTCCGACAATGGTGAACCCGACGTGAAAGTCGGTAGCAAGTGTGTAAAGATGGGGGATTTTGTAGGTTCAAGTAGTGGTGATGCTTACAACATATGATTGCTTTGTTGTAGCAACAATAACAGCAGCAATTGTTGTTACAACAGTAGATGCAAACTCGACAGGAAGCACAAAGAATTGATTCCTTAGTTGTGAATGCATTGCAGGTAGTGGGACAGGAATTGAAGTAATTTAAAGGTCAAAATGTTTCAACCTTCATCCAATTAGAAGAAAAGATGTTGTTTCATGGGGTATGCAGTATGCATGGAGTCTGTATTTTTCCCGTTTGGCCATGCATGCATTGCATGATTAGATTGATGAGTTTCATAGAAGAGATGTTGATTGGGCAGCTTTTAAGAAAAGTTTAAGAGAAGAGTTTTTCTTGGAAGATGCAGGATTGGTAACCAAAAAGACATTTACAGATTGAATTGAAAAGCCCAATAAAGGGTTGGCTGCTACAACTTTGCTCTGTGAATTTGAAAGTCAATATGCAGAGTTGGATGTCGATGAGCAGCAATCATTGGAGAGTCAAAAAATTGATTTGTTTTTTAAGGTTGCACATCCTATCTTGCAAGAGAAGCTGACTAATCATTTAGAATATGCCTCTTCTAAAACAGGGCTAGAATTAGATTGTGCTAATGTAGTTGAGGTAGTGCATATGTTGGTAAAGAGAGAGTGGATGAAATTAAGATGGGATACAGGCACCACACCTACCAATGCTCAAAAGGGAGCTGAAATTGCAGCCAAGGTGTCTGTATCTATGGTGGAACAACCGGCTATACCTATTAGTCCGACTCTTAAAGGTGATGATGTCGATAAATTAATCAAAGGCATGCATGATTTGAGGTTGAATTTGACAGAAATCTATGCAAAGTTTGAAAAGTTGGATGTTAAGGTAGAAGAGAAGGCTCGGTAAACATCCCAAAGACTGTACAAAGAAGGATACAAGAGGAGATAGATTTATTGTGACAATTTACAACATGAAAAGCGAGACTACCTACTGTGAAGTGGAAGCAAAAAGGTTAGTATTTTGGAAAGATGGAAAAATACATGCAACAGAAACTGGTCTTCCAATAGAGCCAAATTTTGGAAATGGTGACATGCAAAAAAGGTTGGAAGAGGTGGCTGCAAGGACAACATTTGTTACCATAGATGCAGCCACATATGGGTTGAGAATTGAAAGGATTGATGAAGCTTGTAAAGGAGGCATGGCTGAAGCAAAATCTCAAGTTTGGATGCAAGCATTAGATTGCATGGAAAAGGGAAAAATAATAAAGTCTTAATTGGCTAAAAGGGGCAAGTAGCCTGGTTACAGATTACAAAATCAAATCTTGAGTCTGTCACAAACCTTAAAAAGATCCTTAAAGGTCGACCTCTTAGTACAACAACTACTCAAGCAGTTTGCAAGTTCTTATTGGAAGAAGTCTTTAATAGGTATGGTTGTGTTGGTAAAGTGGTTACTGATAAAGGAGAATTGGATGCAAATGAGACTCGTGAATTATTTTCACGGGTATCAAGTTGGCTCCTACAATCCTGAAGCAAATGGAAAAAGTGAAAGAGGTCATCAGCCTATCATTAAGGCATTAGCAAAGTCATTCAAGGGCGGGATGAAAGAGTGGCTAAGAATGTTACCCTTTGCTTTATGGGCTGATAAGACCACTCATAGTGCAGTTATAGGGTATATGCATGTTGAATTAATGTATGGACAATAGCCACTCATGCCTATTGAGGTGCTACTTGGAGTATTCTACCATGGGAAGAGTGTTTGAATAGAGAAGAATTGCTAGTCCTGCGCATTAGACAGTTAGAAAGAAGGCTTGAAGATATTGAGACAGCCACGAAAAAGTTAAAGACTGCAAGGATCAGGAACAAGAAGAGGTTTGAGAAGCGACATAGACTTCGACCAAGAGCTATACAAGAAGGGGACTGGGTGCTAGTTTATGAAAACATCTTGGAAAATCAGCATAATGCCAGTTGGAAGATGGCATAATGTTGATTTATGAAAACATCTTGGAAAATCAGCATAATGCCAGTTGGAAGATGGCATACAAGAAGGGGACTGGGTGCTGGTTTATGAAAACATCTTAGAAAATCAGCATAATGCCAGTTGGAAGATGGCAAAGAGATACTTTGGTCCATATGTGGTAAGTTTTGTTTTTTATAATGCTAGCTATGTATTAAATGAGATGGATGGGACAGCTCTAAGGATTCTAGTGATTGGAAAACGTATCAAGATCTTTAAACATAGGGAGTCTTCAGCATATGAGTTGAAGGAGTTGGATACAGAGCATGAACATGAGAATATGGAAGAAGAAGAGGTAGAAGATGAAGACATTGACATGGCATAGGATGCTTCTTCTGACACTGAAGATCCCTAAGACTTTGGCACATGTCAGAGGATGTGCAGGTTAGGAGGGGTTGAATATCATGCTGCTATATGCGGTCATAGTGTGAAAAACTCTAGAGTGCATCGTCATTTGTATTTCTTATTGATCTAGAGAGCCAATGCCATATTAGTCATTAATGTCAGTGTTTTAGTGTGGATGGTCAAAAATACTAGATTTTTGGACAAGTTTAGCTAAATTTTGATATTTTAGATATTATCACTTGTAAATATCCAAAAACTGTAGACAACTTTTAGAATAGGATGACATGTATTTTTAAAAAAAGCAAGTGGCTTTCAGCCATTTTTAGGGGATTTTATGCAAAAAGAAGGATTGGCGAAATCGTGCAACGCGTGATCGCAGTTTTTAGGTAGTGAATAGCACTCCGAATTGGGAGAAGAAGAATGAGTGATTTGTGAGAATTCTGGCTAGGTGTCCTAGCATTTTACCCCTTTTAGGAGCCAATGGAAGCATCAGATTGGCGATCTGAGCAGTTGAGAGAAAGTTATTATTTTATGAACATTTTTGTCTACAAGAGATTTATCTTCTTAGAATGCTGAAATAAATTGACAAGCTTCACCTCTGTGAGTATGCTTCTACATCTTCTATTTCTTTAAACCCCTTCTCTTTCATCTACTCCTCTCCCTGAATCTCTCTTCACCCTATTGTCACCACCATTGTCGAAGCATTTGGGGGTCAAAAGTCTACCATGGGGGTAAGAGACAGTAGGGTGAAGGGAGATTCAGGGAGAGGAATAGATGGAAGAGAAGGGGTTTGAAGAAATAGAAGATGTAGAAGCATACTCATAGAGGTGAAACCTCTCAATTTATTTCTACATTCTGAGAAGATAAATCTCTTGTAGACAAAAACATGCATAAAACAATAAGTTACTCTCTACTGCTCAAACCGCCAATCTCATACTTCCATTGGCTCCGAAAAGGGGATAAAATACCAAGACACTTGGCCAGAATTCTCCCAGATCATTCCTTCTTCTTCTCCTAGTTTGGAGTGTTGATCACTACCTGAAAACTGCGATCGTGCATCGCAGGATTTCACCAATCCTTCTTTTTTCATAAAATCCCCCAAAAATGGCTGAAAGCCACTTGCTTTTTTTTTTACATGTCATCCTATTCTAGAAGGTGTCTACAGTTTTTGGATATTTACAAGAGATAATATCTAAAATAATAAAGTTTGACTATACTTGTCCAAAAATCTAGTATTTTTGAACCATCCACACTATGGACATTGACATTAATGACTAATATGGCATTGACTCTCTAGATCAATAATAAAGCTGAATGACGATGCACTCTAGAGTTTTTCACATTGTGACTATGTAGCGGCATGACATCGGCCTTTGGCTTCTTCCACGTTTGGCAGCCAATTTATGAACTTAAAATTTATGCTTGACTTGACCATCTCGGAGTCCTGTGTTGCCTAGAACTTGATCCACTTCATTCTGGCATCCAAAAAAATTATGAAAAATCCGAGACCACTGTGAGATATGTCTTCCGAAGTGATTTTAGATCCCGTCTTCCACATCCGCTTAAATTTGTCAGATCCGCACTTCTAATGAGCTTTGAGTTTCACCTCAAATTGACAAATTTGGCACTTTTCCATCTCCCTTCAGGTTGTAATCCACCTTCATTGGCACAAAAATTTACAAAAAAACTATAGGAAAAATTGTCAGTTTTAGACCCATATTTTGATGGCTTTTGGGGCATATAAGCATTGTTTGAGTTCTCTTCTCACTGTTTCTTACTAGACAATTGATGTATGGCATATGGGCATGATGTATGGATATATATGATAACAATTAGATATGTATATGACAACCACAGTAGTGGAACTCAATTTGTGTGTATTTTCTTGGAAAATTTTAATGTTTTTTTGCCTCAAATTTGAACAATTGATGCTCGAACTTATTCACATGGTTCAATAGTTTAGCACACTACATTTTGCTCGTTTTTAAGAAATTATAGATATCATAATGCCAATAACTACATAGATTACTCAAATTGTTGGTGACAAGTTTATTAATGACAACTACAGTGTATGGTCCTACCACATGGAGAATTTTCTAATGGGGAGAGGTCTATGGGACCTCATTATAGGTGAAGATGCATGCCTTGAACTACAGTGTATGGTCCTACCACATGGGGAATTTTCTAATGGGGAGAGGTCTATGGGACCTCATTATAGGTGAAGATGCATGCCTTGAACTACCTATGAGCCTACAAAGAAACAAAATAAGGCCTACAAATAATGGACAAGTAAAAATAGAAAGGTCTTGCACTGGATATCTATATGCATTTTATATACATTGATTTAGCACATCAAGAAGGCTAGTACATGCAAAGATGCTTGGTAGATCATTGAGAAAATGTATGGCACTAATGCAGAGATATGAAAAATATAGCTAAAGCAAAGATTACATGGTGCATGGTATGGAAAGTGAAGCATTAATGACTATGTTGCAGAGGATCTTACTTCAATCAATGCACTAGTTGATGATGATGATTTGGTATATATTACTTTGAATGGACTTAGACTTGTGTATAAATCCCTTCATACCTCTATTTCTATGAGAGGATTTGAAGGCTTAATTTCTTTATTTCTTATAGAAGAAATCAAATTGGTCATTAGTGCATCTAGCAATGGGAACAATGCAAGTCAAGATAGTGCATTCTATCATCAAAGAGGCCATGATAGCTCATCTAGAGCTAGAGGATCCTCATATGGTCATGGAGATAGCTTTGCACATGGTCATAGATATTTTGGACATGGTGACTTTATACCTACACACAGGGGGAGATCCTTCTTTAGAGGTAGAGGACATTCTAGTCCACAAAGAGATGGTGCATACAATTACTATGGGTAGTTTGGTCATTTTGAGAGAGTTACTATCATAGGAAAGATGGTATGGCTAGGGATCAAGGAAGGACCTAGTTTGGGCACTATGCAGGTGGATGTAGTGATGCTAGCTATGGTTTTAGATGTGGTTCATCACCTAGAGATTATCTCTTTGCTATGGAGCATGTATTTGGCAATAAGATGCATCCCCCTAGAGAGGATGATTGGTTTTTTGAATTTAGTAACTACAAACCATATGACACAACATGCACAATGGTTTGATAAAAAGTAAAAAATGCAACCTGAAGAGTATGTGGCTATAGGAGATGGTACATTGCATAAGATAAATCATATTGGTAGTGTTCCATTGGTGACTAGAGACGGGACAAAGAACAAGCTTGGGGATGTTTTTTATGTGCCTATCCCATCACTAAAAATTTGGCTTCAATTGGTCAAATTTCTTATTAAAGGCTTCAAGAAAGGTTCAATAAATATGGTTTCTTCATTAAGGATTTAGAAATGAAGCAACCAATAGGCTTATTGCTCATGGTCAAAAGAAAGGCAATTTGTTTGCTTTGGATGTAAGAACTCCTATCATATAGAGTACTATGTATGTTAAGACTGGACATGGACAAGTTAAAGACATTGAGTTATGGCATAGAAGAATTGAGCATGTTACCTTGCAAAGATTGAAACAAGTACAGTCTAGACAAGTTGTTCCTGAGCTTTTGCAATTTGGATATCTCAACTATGATCATGCATATGAGACATTCCAATTTGGAAAGAAGTCTAGACTCCATTTCCGAAATAGGGAAAGAGTTAGCACATATCCTTTGGAAATGTTACATTTGGATATTTGTGGTCCATGTTAGAATGTTTCTTTGAGTGGTAGATATAGATAGCAGGATGACATGGGTTTATTTTTTACAACATAAGAGTGAAACTTCTAAAAAGTTTTTGGGGTTCCAACGTATGGTAGAAAAGTAATTTGGGAGTTATAGAAAGTGCTTGAGATCAAATAATGGAGATAAATATATATCAAATAGCTTCTTTGACTATTTGATAGATTATGGGATTAAGAGACATGCCATATGCAAATATACACCATAGTAGAATGGTGTTGCAGAAAGAAAGAACGAGATCATTGCATAAGTTGCAAGGGATATGATGAACCATATAGATGCATATGCCTTTGACTTATTAGGCTGAGATAGTACCTACTACAGTCCATATTGTGAACAAGACACCTACAGCTTTGACTCATCACATATCTCCATATAAGAATATGTATGGAAGAATACCTATAGTTTCATATCTTTGGGTGTTTGGTGGTGTATGCTATGTTCATGTCCTTGATTATTTGAGAAAAGAAATGGAATCAAAGGATATCAAATGTATTCTCATAAATGAGAAGAAGGGTTACAAATACAATCATCCTATCAATGGAGAGGTCTATATAAGCATAAATGTAAGGTCCATTGTATATGAGTCTTATTAAAGACCCAAAGTTGGAGTTGAGATGGATGCTTATGAGAGCAGTGATGATGATGGTTATGGGAAAAAATTTACAAACAAATAATGGTCAAAGTAATCGGCATATTATGATGCCAGGAGGTATATTACATGGTGGATTCCGTAAACTTTTATTACCGGGGCTCATACACAAAGTGGATTCTTTGTGCGAGAAGTCGATGGGGACGCCTATCCTTTTCGGGCGTTTTGTTAATTGAGTGTGTACATGGGTGATTCCATAGTGGGTGATTCCGCAAAATACATATTTAATTAATAAACATTTATGAGTTTAGAGTGCGCACTCACGATAAATTAAGGTTAGGATTGATTTCTAACCGATTGATTTATTTATGTAGCTGAAGACTACTAGGTATTCACTTTTGTCGGTTTAATTGTATTATGTTACTAACGATTGTGAATGCTTCAGTTGATGTGTAGAGATAGCAGCAGTGGCGGTGGAAAGCATTGGAGGATAGCGTGTATTCGAGTTATCATCTATATTTTGATGGGCGCATACTTTGGGCATGGCGCCTATATTTTGTCATGCCTATTTACTAAGGCGTTGGATATTTATTTATTATTTTTGTATGCGCATGGGCGCACGATCTAGATATTTGTATTTGGACATTGTATTGGGTATGCCTGACTTCTTGGGCGCCCACCCATTAGCTTTATTTCTATTTGGCACTAAAGCAAACTCAAAAGCCAAAAGCGTGCTATTTTGTAATTTGGGCTATTATTTGAGCTTGAAGATGATTAATACATAAAATACATACTTTGTGGAGTGCTCACACAAGGCATGGGGAGAGATTGAACCCAATTGGTCTCTTGTTCATGTCGTGCATGCTTTCTACATTGATTTGTGTGTAAAAAGTAGAGTTCTTTTGTTCTTGGGGACCTTCTGACGCTCACTACTCACGCTTACGGCATTCGATCTGTGCACCAATGGTATCAAAGCGAAGCTGAGACCGAGAGCTTCCAATTGCTTACCATCTTGCACGAAGGCAGAGCTCCTGGAACGATCGAGCTCTACAGTCAGTTTCATCGGGAACGGTTGATACGGGTGACTTCCTGGTGGTCAAGAACCCCTATCTGCAGCCTCTAATCGTGAAGGACCGGCCTGAGGAGGCGAAGAACCACTTCTACATCTCCTTCTTCAAGACGCTTTTTTTCACAGTCAATAGTAAGATCCATATCTTCAACAAGTTCAAAAGCTTAAGTCAAAGATTAGAAAGCTTAGTATTAAGCTTTAAGAGACTTCAAGCATAAAATTCATCGACGGGCGGCATGAGTATGTATTTGGCAGCATCGAATCCTGTCGACAGTATAATGACGTCCCCAAAACAAAAATTCATTTAGCTTTAGATTAATAAAGCTACTAAGCTTCCTAATTTTCCAAAGTCTACTAAGTTTTGCAAGTCCTGCAAGTCCACAAAAATCAAAACAGACATATCTCAATTACTTCCATAAAGACTGTTCCTGCGCAGAAGCACAAAATTATGGAATTGCTCCCTGGAAGACTCTGTTCACATACGCAAACTTGTTGAACCAGTTTCAGCAAATGCAGAAGGTCATACGCAGTTTCTATGAAGACTACGAACACCGCAACCGCAAAGGACAAAGATCATAAAAGCCAAACAAAAATATATAAGCCTTGTATACCCGTCTTTGAGCTACACTCATCCCGCTAATCAGATTTCGAGAGTGTGAGGTCTTTTGGATTTTACAGGATGACGAAACAAAACATGGACGATTTAATGGCTGAATGTGATCTTCCCGAACCAACGATGGAACAAAAATTGGATTTAATTATGATGCAGCTTGATGAAGAACGAAGAGCCCGATAAGCTTTGCAAGTTCAATTGGCCAATCTGCAATGATCTACCACTGACAAAGATGGACCACAACCCGAAGATCTTATTCGACGTACCATCGATGCGACACTCGAAGCTCAATCCATCCGCAAAGAAACAAAGATAAGTAAAAGAAATTTCAAATTTCGTACTTTCAATGGATATCGAGATGGGAAGACTGTACTTGCATTTATCAGTCAGTTTGATGATTACTTTCATGAAGAGACATATGTTGAGAAAGACAAAATTAAATGTGTCACTAATCATTTAGTCGATCGAGCATCTCTATGGTGGACTATGGTTTGCAAGAGCATTGATTGTCCCACTACCTGGGAGAGTTGGCTTAGGGTTTGAATTGGTATTTGATGGCAAAGCAGGTGGTCGTGTCCAAGACTTACAGAATGACGATGGAAGAAAATGACTTTGATTGAATCTTCTAAAATTTGAATTGAATTGCTTGGAACCATAGTTACCATTTTCTTGAAATTATTGTGGACGCTTGTCTCTTCCTCGAATATTGTCTTCAGTGTCATGAGCCAAAGAAATTGCATCTTCAAGGGTTGTAGGCTTAAACATATTGACTTCAGCATAGTAATGTCCAAGTAAGCCAGACATAAACTTACGTTTGTGAGTCGCTTTAGGTACATCTTGGAGCATGCGTAATTGCAGTAGGGCATTCCAAAAACGTTCAGTGTGTTGGGAAATAGATATTCCTAGACTTCTTGCCATTGCCAACAATGTATCTAAAGCCAAACCCATAGTTTGTTACAAATGCCATCAACCTGGACATCTAGCAGCCAATTGCCAATCGAAAAAGCCACCTGTCCATTTCAATTATCTTGGAGCAATGGAAGAAGAAGAACGTGAGGAAATGCATGACTTTACGGAAGATGATGACAACATTGGTACTACTTCGGATACTTTGCCAAGTATGCCAACTCCACATTCTTTGTTGACAATGAAATGTTTAGTGCATGGTAAAGAAAAGATTATTTTGCATGATGATGGTAGCACACATGATTTTATTTCTACAAAGTTAGTGAAAGAATTGAATTTGCAAACTGTTTCTACACATTATCCCATTAAAGCAGCATTCCTAGGCACAAGATATAATGGAACACAAGAGGTGCATAACTTAGCAATTAAAATTGGTGAATACACTGAACGTAGAAATTTCCTAGTTGTACCTTTGCAGTCTAGTGATATTATCCTAGGTATGCCTTGGCGTCATCAATATAACCCTGACATAGATTATTCCACGCATTCAATTAAAATTTATTTTCAAGGAAAACAAATCACATTGCATGGTATGCATGCATCTAATAATTTTCCACCGCTTACTCATACTCAAGCTAAACGTGCATTACGTAAAAGTAGTAAATCTTATTTAATTTGGGTGAATGAACTTCAAGCTAAAGAAAAACATATGCATCCTAGGCATACACAATTTCTTGCTCAATTTAAAGATTGTTTTGCTGATGATTTACCACCTAGACTACCACCTTCACGTGATGAAGATCACAAAATAGATTTAATTCTTGGTACACAACCACCATGTAAAGCACCATATAGGCATAACCAAATTGAACAAAAAGAAATTCAAAATCAAGTAGAGGAATTACTTAACAGAGGACTAATCAGACCTAGTAGTTCTCCATTTGGCGCACCTGTTTTATTAATAAAGAAGAATAATAATACTTATCGCATGTGCATTGATTATCGTGCCCTGAATAAAATTACTTTTAAGAATAGATATCCGATTCCTAGGATAGATGATCTTATGGATAAACTACAAGGTTCTGCCATATTCAGTAAGATAGATCTTAAATCTGGCTATCATCAAGTAAGATTGGATAAATCTGATATATTCAAAACTGCATTTAGAACACAATTTGGATACTATGAGTTTCTAGTGATGCCTTTTGGATTAACTAATACACCTGCTACATTTAGTCGAATGATGAATCGCATATTCTTGAAATATCAGCATTGTGTTATAGTATTCTTTGATGATATATTGGTATTCAGTAAAAATGAGAATGAGCATTATGAACATCTATCTTTAGTTTTCAAGTTGTTAAAAGATAATCAATTGTATGCTAATCTAGAAAAGAGTGAATTCTTTCAAACAGAAATTGAATATCTAAGACACATTGTTTCATCAGAAGGTATTAAGGTTGACCCTAAAAAGATAGAAGCGATTTTGAATTGGCCCATACCCAAAAATGTGCATGAGTTACGTTCTTTTCTAGGTCTTGCTAGTTTTTACAGAAAGTTTGTGCGAAATTTTTCATTACTTGCCTTGCCTTTGACTAAACTTTTAAAGAAGAGTATTGTGTATAAATGGACTGATAATCAACAAAAATCTTTTGATTTATTGAAACATGCATTAACCCATGCTCCTGTATTACAACTACCTGATTTCAATAGACCATTCTTTTTAGTAGTTACTGATGCTAGTGGATCTAGAATAGGAGCCATACTTATGCAAGATAATCATCCCATAGCCTATTGTAGCTGTAAACTGAAACCATCTGAACTTAAATATTCTACATATGATAAAGAATTGCTAGCTGTAGTACAAGCCTTACGTCAATGGAAACATTATTTAATGGGTTCTAAATTTATGATTAAAACTGACTAACAAAGTATTAGACATCTCCTTAGTCAACCCCAAATATCTGACCGACATATCAAATGGGCAGCTTTCATTCAAAGTTTTCATCCCCTTATACAATATCAACCCAGAAAAGAGAATGTAGTAGCCAACGCTTTAAGTAGAAGATCGACCATTCATAATATTTATGTGATATCATTTGATTCCCTAATCCCTATAAAAGATACTTATTATCATGATATTACTTTTCAATCTGATTGGAATAAATTAGTTGCAAATAATTGGATTCGTATTGATTCATTGTCTTACAATAATGGATTCATGTTTTATGAAAAGAGATTATGTGTTACAGTTCCATTTAGATCATTTGTTTTGAATGAGATTCATTGTCCTCCATATCAAGGTCATAGAGGTATTATATCTACTTTGCGTACATTGACTGAAGATTTTTATTGGCCACATATGGAAACTAATGTATCTAACTTTGTTTCTGAATGTTTAGTTTGTCAATGAGTTAAAAGACACCATGGTAAATAATACGGTTTACTAATGCCCTTATCTATTCCATCACGACCATGGGAACAAATTTCTATGGATTTTTACCTAACACTAAAGCTAACCATGATATGATTTGGACTGTTGTAGAAAGGTTTAGCAAACAAGCATATTTCATTCCATGCAAGAAAACTTTAACTGCATCTCAAGTAGCTCAATTGTTTTTGAAAACTGTTTTTACTAATCATGGTTTACCAAAATTTATTATTTCTGATCATGATTCTAGATTTTATAATAATTTTTGGATTACTTTGTTTGCTAACTTAGGAACAAAGATTGATTTTTCATCTGCATTTCATCCTGAAACTAATGGTCAAACAGAAGCTACTAACAGTACTATTTTAGATCTTTTACATGCTTACACTATTTCTAAACCACATACATGGGATACACATCTACATTTACTTCAGTTTGCATATAACAATACACCACACACAACTACAAAGAAAGCACCATTTGAAGTGATTTATGGTTATAGATTGCCTACACCTATTGCATCATTATCAAATAAAATTCAGACTGCTGATGATATTGCTAACATGCACGCTACTATTTTTGATGTAGTTAAAGATATGATTGCCAAAGCCCAGCAATCATATACAAAACAAGCCAATAAGAAAAGACAGGCTATGAATTTCGAAGTTGATGACTATGTTTGGTTACGTATAGAAAAACGTAGATTACAAAGTGTAGATAAACACCCAGTTGTGAAATTAGCACCTAGATTCTATGGACCATTCAAAATCATACACAAAATCAATGACAATGCATTTAAGTTAGAACTACCACCACATTGAAAAATCCACAATACCTTTCATATTAGTTTACTACAATCCTTTAGAGGCCAATTACCTATACAGCCTGTCTTTGAAAACCCACCTTTGTTAGATGAAGAGACTGAAATCCTTGAGCCTGAAGCTATTATAGATACTGACTTTATGACTACTAGAACTGGCCATAGATATTCTAGATATTTTGTCAAGTGTAAAAACCATCCTGTTGAAGAGGCCCAATGGATGCACGCTAGAGACTTAAATGCTTTCCCCACTCTGTTAGCTCCACATTGAGCTAATAGCAATTGAGAACAATTGCTATCCCATCCTGGGGGTTATGATGCCAGGAGGCATATTACACGATGGATTCCATGCCACGGTGGATTCTGTGCCATGGTGGATTCCGTGCCACGGTGGATTCCGTGCCACGGTGGATTCCGTGAGGTTTTACGGTGGATTCCGTAAACTTTTATTACTGGGGCTCATACACAAAGTGGATTCTTTGTGCGAGAAGTCGATGGGGATGCCTATCCTTTTCAGGCGTTTTGTTAATTGAGTGTGTACATAGGTGATTCCATAGCAGGTGATTCCGCAAAATACATATTTAATTAATAAACAATTATGAGTTTAGAGTGCGCACTCGTGATAAATTAAGGTTAGGATTGATTTCTAACCAATTGATTTATTTATGTAGCTGAAGACTGCTAGGTATTCACTTTTGTTGGTTTAATTGTATTATTTTACTAACGATTGTGAATGCTCTAGTTGATGTGTAAAGATAGCAGCAGTGGCAGTGGAAAGCATTGGAGGATAGCATGTATTCGAGTTATCATCTATATTTTGATGGGCACATACTTTAGGCATGGTGCCTATATTTTGTCGCGCCTATTTACTAAGGCGTTTGATATTTATTTATTATTTTTGTATGCGCATGGGCACACGATTTAGATATTTGTATTTGGACATTATATTGGGTATGCCTGACTTCTTGGGCGCCCGCCCATTAGCTTTATTTCTATTTGGCACTAAAGCAAACTCAAAAGCCAAAAGCGTGCTATTTTGTAATTTGGGCTATTATTTGAGCTTAAAGATGATTAATACATAAAATACATGCTTTGTGGAGCGCTCACACAAGGCATGGGGGGAGATTGAACCTAATTGGTGTCTTGTTCATGTCATGCATGCTTTCTACATTGATTTGTATGCAAAAAGTAGAGTTCTTTTGTTCTTGGGGACCTTCTGGCACTCACTACGCGCGCTTATGACATCCGATCTGTGCACCATATTAAGTATATCTTAGACTTCATGACCATGAAGAAAGAAGCGGGAGTTATAGAGTGGCAAGTTGTTGAGTGCATAGAAGAAGATAGAAATTGCATAAGGAAAGAAGCTTATGGGTGAAAGTGTAGAGGATGAGTCTATGGATGATGGATTTGGGATACCACACATTAGAACTCCAAGAATAAAGAGTGCAAGACAAGATGTACCACCACATGCGAGAACCGTTGAGATACCATCTAGTGCACCTCAATTGAGAAGATAGAATAGAATATGGTATCCGATTGAGAAGTTAGCATATATTGGCTTTATAAATATGTATTATGCATACATGGTCTCTTATGTGCAAGGTGTAGAGCCTACTTGCTCTAAGGAAGCAGTTGGAAGTAAAGATTGGAAGGAAGCCATGGATGAGAAAATGGATACATTGATAAAGAACAAGACATGGGATCTAGTTGATTTTCCTTATGGCAAGACAGCAATTGGCTAGAAGTGGGTGTATAAGGTCAAGATAAAGAAGTCAAATGGCTCATTGGAAAGATACAAATCAATATTTGTAAAGGGTTATGCATAGACATATGGATTGGACTATAAGGAGACATTTAGTCTAGTGGCAAAGATGACTACATTGAGACTAGTGATTGTCTTAGCTTCCATTTATGGCTAGAAACTATATCAACTGGATGTCAAGAATTATTTCTTAAATGGTACATTGTAAGAGGAAGTATATGTGGAATAGCCAAAAGGATATGTATGCCCTAATTATCTGCATTATATATACAAGCTAGCAAAGGTGTTGTATAGGTTGAAGTAAGCACCTAGAGCTAGTTATGAGAGGATCAACAAGTTTCTATGTAGATGGGATCTCAATGAAGCATAGCTTTTTATTCACTCTATGTCAACCACACATAGGATCGAATGGGAATTGTGGTCATCTAAGTTGATGATCTTATCATTATATGTACCCTTGAAAGAGAAATTTTTGAAGTAAACCATGAGCTACATAAGGATTTTGACATCAAAGACCTTGGACTATTGTGGTACTTTGTGGAAATTGAACTAATTGATACTCCACATGGAATTTGGTTAGTGCAAAGGAAATATTCATTGGAGATGTTAGAAAAGTATGGGATGATAGCATGTAAGCCAGTGGATACACCATTAGATCAAAACATAAAGACAAGTGATGATGGATAATATTTTGAGGATGTTGGTACGTTCAGAAAGATGGTTGGTAGTTTAATCAACCTAACCATTACAAGATCAAACTTGAGTTATTCAATTGGAGTGATAAGCCAATTCATGCAAAATCCACGCAAGTCACATTTGGATGTAGTGAATAGAGTCTTGAGATATGTGAAGAAGACAATTAGCTATGGCTTGTCCTATACCAAAAGGATAAAACCTACATTGCTTGGATATATAGATGCAGAATGGGCATCAAGTATTATGGATAGAAGATCCACCAATGGTTATGCTTTTTCATTTGGTTCAGCCATGTTGAGTTGGAGCAATAACAAGTAACCTACAGTTTCTTTTTCAAGCACACACGAAAGCAGAGTGTAGATGTGTAGCATTAGCAACATGTGAGAAAACATGGCTGAGACTACTTGTATGTGATATGGATATTCAGACAAATGGTAGAGTTTTCATGCATAGTGATAACATTAGCAACATAAAGTTGAAAAAGAACCTATTCTATAATGCAAGAGAGCTCATGTTCTAGTGGATCATCTTTCACGATTATTAACATCTGATAAAGAAGAAAGTGTGGAGGATGATTTGCAAGATGCATCCCTGTTTATTGTGGACGCAAGTTCCATGGTATGCTAATATTGCAAATTTTCTTAGTACAGCTCGATACCGGCCTGGTGCTGATAAACGATGAAAGTGATAAATTTTAATGCAAGCATGCTCCTATGGATTACTAGGGGGTTATCTTTATAAATTATTTCAATGCGAGGGTATCTATCGGTGATGTGTAAGGGAAGATCAAGTCCCTGTGGCTCTGAAGGCATTGCATGATGAGCCGTGTGGTGGCCATTTTGTCGGTGAATTAATAGCACAGAAAGTTCTATTAGCTGGTTATTGGTGGCCTACCCTATTTAAGGATGCTTATTATTACTATCAAAAATGTGATGTTGTCAAAGGTATAAAAATTACACCGCGCAGTGAACAAAATCTAAGAAAGAGATAGAGATAGAGATTACACAACATATAAGAGGAGAATTAGAAAATTTCTTTAGCTCCAAACAACTGATACAGAGTTCACTTTGTCTACCCGTGCACTTCCACATTGAAGCTTAGATGGCGATCTAGACACAAGATAGATGAAGAGCTTAAGGCTAGCTGGAACAATTCTTACTGTAGATGATCAATGGCTGTGAAGGGGTTTAGCTTTTATAGCCCATGAAGGTGGTTAGGTCGGCATGACCGACCTACCATATGAGTCTCCACTAGTCAACCAGGGAAAATTCCCCCAACCAGGGGCCACTTCCGCAGCCCCCGAGCCCCAAAATAGAGGTCCCTTTTAACTCCCTTACCCCGCAACTCAATGCAATGTGCCTCAAGTTGCTACCAGCTTAACCACTCAGTCCAACCCAAAGATTAGACCCACAAATGGTCACCTTTTTGCCATCCAGTCACATAGATCTCATCTAATATACAAGTCACGACTCAACCAATGTTCGGACTCACATTTGGCTTCTCCTAATAATGGAGGCCTTACAACTTTGAGAACCATGGATCATTGGTGGCACCTTATGAGGGTGGGGCATTGAGCATATCTAACACCCCCCCTCAATGTCCACCCATAGGTGAACTATCTCCTCGGCCCAATGCCGAGTCTCTAAAGATGAACTTGAAGTAGATCCTTCGTAAGTGCTTTGGTGAAGATATCCACTCCATTCTCCTCTGTTGGACAGTAGACCAGTTCCACTATCCCATCCTCCATCAAATCACGCACATAGTGATACTAGATCTCTATATGTTTGGTGCGTGCATGAAACTCTAGATTTTTGGCAATGGCAATGCAAATCTGATTGTCACATCTTAGCATAGTTGGTTCTTCATCTTGCACTCCCATATGCCATAGGATCCTTCTCAGCCATACTGCTTCACATGCAGCAAAACAAGCTGCCTTGTACTCTACTTCGGTAGAAGACAATGCCATTGTTGGCTGCTTCTTACTAATCCAAGAGAAAATTCCTGAACCCAAAGAGAAACAATAACCAGAAACTGACTTTTTGGAATCACTGTCTCCTGCCCAATCTGAGTCACAATTCTCCACAAGAGAAGTTTAGGAACTGTATGTGATACTATAGTTAAGAGTTTCCTTCAAGTATCTGAGCACTTGCATCCCAGCCTTCCAATGACTCTCATGAGGTTTGTTTGAGAACCTGCTCAAAACACCAACAACAAAACTCATATCTGGATTGGTGTTACACAAGTAGATCATACTGCCAACCATCCTCCTGTGCCTCCCAATGTCTACCAGTGCTGATATATCCTCAATGGATAACTCTGCATTCACCTACATAGGTGTAGCTATCTCCTTGCACTTGGTCATGCCAAATGCCTTCAAGATCTCCCATGCATACTTCTTCTAAGAGATGAAGATCTTTACTAGCTCTTGCCAGACTTCAATTCCCAAACAATAGTGCAGCAAGCCCAAGTCTATCATTTCAAACTCAGAACTCAAAGCCTTTCGAGTTTGGTTGATCATATCTTCATAGTCACCTATAATAAGAAGTTTCTCCACATATAGGGCAATCACCATAGAATTTCCACCATCCCTATAAACATACAAATTAGCATCTGAGGCACATCTTTTGAAGTTTAAGCTTAAAAAGAACTTATCTATGGTACCATGCTTTGGGGGCTTGTTTCACCCCATACAATGCCTTCTTCAGCTTACACACTTTGTTCTCTGAATGGGGGGCCTCAAACCCTGGTGGCTGAGCCACGTACACCTCCTCCTTGAAGTCGCCATTTAAGAACGCTGACTTAACATCCATTTGGTAAACTGGCCACTGCTTGTGGGCGGCCATTGCAAGTACTGTGTGAATAGTGGTCATTCTGGCAGTTGGGGCAAATGATTCTTAAAAATCAATCCCTTCAACCTGTGAAAATCCTTGTGCAACTAGTCTAGCTTTGTAGTTTTCTAAGGTACCATCAGCCTTATACTTTACCTTCCAGAGCCACTTGGTGCCAATAACCTTCTACTTTGCGGGCCGATCCACTAGCTCCCAAGTGTCATTCTTCATTATGTTGTCATACTCAGCTTGCATAGCTGCCTTCCATGCTGGATCTACAAGTGATTCTTCTAAGTCAATTGGCTCATTTACTTCTCTCATAATCTTAGCCATCAAGGCCATATTGACTATGTAAGCAGAAGCCCTCTTTTGCTCCTCTATTCTCTGAGACCTCCTTGGTCCGTCTGCCTTCTCCTCAACAGATGTGGGCATAGGATTATTGTGGTCATAGAGCTGCTTCACCCAACGTGGCAATGGCTTTTCCGGTGGCGTGATGTCAGGTTGGTGAACTTTTTCCTCATCATCTGAAGATGATGCTTCCTCCTCCTTAAGGATGGGGACAGCTCTCGGGACAGGTTCATAGTGGACTATTTCTTCGCTTGATGATAAAGTGGAAGAACTTGCCTTCTCCTCCTCCACTGTATGTAGTTTCTCCTTGAACACCACATCACGGCTCACGATGATCTTCTTTGCCTCTTGGTCATATAATTTGTAAGCCTTCTGCTCATCACTATAACCCAAGAAGATACATTTTCTGCTTTTTGGTTGTAACTTGTTTCTCTTCTCATCTGGAATATATGCATAACATTCACATCCAAAAATTCTAAAGTGTGAGACAGATGGTTTCTTACGAGTGTAAGCCTCATGAGGTGTTTTTCCCTTGAGAGCCTTTGTGTAGCTCCGATTTAAAATGTAGCCTGCAGTATTAACAGCTTCAACCCAAAAATGATTAGGCAATCCCTTGCCCTTTAGCATGCATCTTGCCATCTCCACAATGGTGCGATTTCTATGTTCCACAATACCGTTTTGCTGAGGTGTGTGAGGCAATGTCAATTGACGCTTGATCCCTTTGCTCTTACAAAAGTCTTGAAACTCCTTTGAGTTGAACTCACCACCACCATTTGTACTAATTTTTTTCACACTTTTCCCTATTTCATTCTCAACAAGTGTTAGCTATTCTTTAAACTTACCAAAAGCTTGAGCCTTACTATGAAGGAAGTACACCCACATCTTCCTACTATAGTCATTGACAATCAACATAAAATAAGAAGATCCCCCCAAGGCCCGTGTAGGCATCTTTCCGCACAAGTCAGCATGCACCAACTCTAGAGAAGCCTGTGCTCTATTCTTGCTTTCTTGTGGAAATACCTTTCTGTGTTGCTTGCCCATCATACAAGCTTCACATGGTTCCTTCAATTTAGTCATTGTAGGTAGGTGAGCACCATACCTTTCTTGTGCATCTCCTTCAACACTGCAAATCCAATGTGTCCAAACCTTTCATGCCAAAAGCTTACTTGTGCCCACTCCAATGGTGGCTGTAAGAGCACTTAGCTCATATAGGTTGTTCCTTCTTTCTCCTTTGCCAACAACTTCACCATCATTGTCAAGAATTTCTGCACCTGTCTTCTTGAACCTCACTTCATGACCAAGATCAGTTATGGCAGCAACTAATGACAGATTTCTCCTAATTTTGGGAACATACAACACATTTGAAAGCTTTTTGACATCACCATTTGTAGCAACAAATGAAATAGTACCAGTGCCCACACAGGGCATTTTGCATCATTTCCAACCATCACAGTGATGGATTCTTGTAGAGGCTGCATAGAACTGTATAGACCTTTCTTGTTGGTCATGTGATGGGAGGCCTCACTATCCAACACCCATGAGTCAATGGTAGATTCTTCTTGCGTCAAGGAGCACACCTCCTCAATGGTCACCATGAATAACTCCAACTCTGCTTCAATCGTATTGGCTGTCTCTTTCCCTTTACTTTTAAGGGTACCATTCTTTTCATCTACCTTCTTGACACGACAATCTGCAATTGCATGTCCTTTCTTCTTGCAATGGAAACACTCTCCTTAAAACTTCTTCTTACTGCCCTTCTTCTTTTTGTCACCATCATTTTTGGTGGAGGAACCACCTTTGCCTTTTGCATTGGCAGAGAATGTAGCATCTCCATTGTTGCTTCCTTCTTGGTGTTGAGATGGCAAGCTCAACACGTGCAGACATTGATGATGGACTGTCTGGCTAGATGGGTCCGCATGTCTACACTTATCACGTTGGTGGTCATTATGATACTCACATGGCCACTGACTTATCACTTATTATATTTAGTTTGTTACACCTACCTACAGCTGGCAAAGACATAGCGCCAGTCGATTAGTGTAGTCGGTTATGTAATGTTTGACTTAGTAGGCTACTTTCCTTTATGTTGTATCTTATCTATACTTGTATACATTGTAAGAAGAAGAAACCAGCAAGAAAACTCTCTCTATTGGATAGTTCCTATGGATTGCTGTGAGATTTGGTGTGCGAGCAGATCACTGTATATTCTGTAGATAAGCCCTTTAGGGCTTAATCGCAGTTATTTTGAGCGTCTGAGGCTGTTTTAGGCCCCGTTTTAGAGCCACAAGGTTGCGGAAAGGAGTTTCAGGGTACATTGTGATTTTGGTTGTATTGACTAAAAGTGGGTGCACTGATTACAGATTGAGAACCTGTACTTTTTGAGGTGTTTATAGGAAGCAAACATAAGGTTTATCTACAAACAGGTTGCAGATTACGTGTACTATTGAGCAATCAGTGAAAAAGGTTGCTTTGTGTATTGCTGTGTATGTGTTGTGAAAGATTACAGAAGACTAGCTTGTTGTGTTATATCCTTGTTTGTGATAATGGCAGAGAACAATGGAAATCCCATTATTGAGAAGCTCGATAAGAACAACTACCCTTCATGGAAGTTTCGTGTGACGAACTTCCTCATTGAAAAGGGCCTTTATGAGTTTGTTTCAGGTGAAGAAAAGGAGCCAGAGCTAGGTATCCCTCCGACTGCAGATGAGTTAAAAGCATGGAAAGAGTGGAATGTGAAAGACAAAAAGGTGATGTACTGGCTATCTGCAGTCATTGATAATACTATGCTGGGACATATCAGGAATGTAGAAACTTCACATACAGCTTGGATATTTTTGAGAGCATGTTTTCAGTAAATACAAAGGCACAAAAGATTCAACTCAAGCAAGAGTTGAATGCCTTGAAGAAAGGAAAAATGTCTGTCAATGAGTATGTGTTGAAAGTGAGAAGTATTGTAGATGCTTTAGCAGCGATTGATGCAATGCCGAATGATGATGATTTGGTTTCATCCACTCTGAGTGGCCTTAACAATGAGAAGGCATGGAAATCATTTGTTACTTTAGTATATGTACGGAAGCCATTTCCAGATTTTGATGAGCTGATCTCTCTCATAATTACTGAAGAGATCTGGCGATAACCAGCAAAACAGGTTCAATCAACAGTTTGATGAAATGTAGGTTTCTGGAGGCAAAGGAAACTTTAGAGGTAGGGGGAGCTCTAGAGGAAGAGGTGGATGGCAGAACAGAGGCTTTGGAAATTCTACTATTGTTTGCCATTATTGTGGCAAAACAGGACATATTGCAACCAATTGTTATGCTAAGAAGGATGATATTCGCAATGGTAAATTGCAGCAAGGAAACTATGCATCGTCTTCATGATAGAATGAAGACAAAAATGAGCATCTGTTTGTTATGTAGCATATGATGAATGTAATTATAGGAAAGGGGACACATGATGATGTATGGTATGTTGATTCAGGTGCATCTAATCATATGACCAATCATGTTGAATGGTTTGGAGAGATGCAGGACTTACAAAACCCAGGTTATGTGCAGACGGGTGATGATTCATGCCACCCAATTTCACACATTGGAAAGGTTCCCTTGTCCTTGTATGATGGTCAGGCAAAGATTCTGACAGATGTATTACATGTGCCTTTAATTACAAAGAATCTAGTGTATGTTGGCCAAATGGTAGAGCAAGGGTTGGAGGTCTGATTCAATGCAAAAGTTTGTTTTGTAGAAGACTTTAATGATAAGCACAGGTTGGTCGCAAAAGGAAGTAGAGTTGGCCGAATGTTCAATTTAGATGCTGGAATTCATGCAATGGATGCTGCTATGTATGCTAAAGGAAAAGGAGTAGTTGCAACATAAACGTATTGGACATGCAAATGTGCAAAGGCTGAAATTAATGCAGTCCAGAGGATTGGTTACAGGGTTGCCTTCTTTTAGAGTTGCAGAATTGCATAAAGTCTGTGAAGCATGTCAGTTTGGTAAGCAAGCAAAATAACCCTTCTCGCATGATAGAGAAGTGAGTAGAAAAATACTTGATGTAGTGCATACAAATGTTTGGGGGCCTACACAGAATGTATCTCTTGGTGGCAGCAAATACTTTGTCACATGTATTGATGACTGTTCAAGGAAGTTATGGGTATACTTCATGAAGGAAAAAAGTGATGTGTTTGAGCACTTCAAATCTTTTAAGGTAGCTGTTGAAATAGAAATAGGCTTAAAAGTAAAGTGCTTGAGATCAGATGGAGGGGGAGAGTACCTCTCTAATGAGTTCAATGGCTTCTTGAGATAAAGAGGCAATTTACTTGCAGGTATACCCCACAGCAAAATGGTGTTGCAGAAAGAAAAAACAGGCATATTGCAGAAGTTGCATGGGCATTAATGGCTGAAAAGAATATGCCCAAACATTTTTGGTCTGAGGCTATCCATGCTGTTGTTTACATTATGAACAGAACTCCCATAGCTGTAGTTCATTGGATGCCTCCTGAAGAATGCTTTACTGGCTTAATGTATCGCACTTGAAGGTATTTGGCTATGTTGCATACGTTCATGTGCTAGATGAGCTACGGAAGAAGCTCGATCCAAAGGCAGAAAAATGTGTTTTTATTGGATACTCTTTACAGCAGAAAGGGTATCACTATTATAACCCTGTCACAGGTGAGTTTAGAGTGAGCAAGGATGTTATCTTTGATAAGATGGGAAGTTGGTATACACCTACTGGTGATGTTTTGGATGATGATAATGATCAGGACAGCTATGTGCAGAAAGATAAACAAGAATCATGAAGCCTTAGTGGACCAAAAATATCATCTGGTACTACACCTACAGTGAGCCCTTGGTCTGGGACACTAAGGAGTAGCCCCACACCTTCAAGTGGATCTACAAGTGTTGCAGGGAAGGACAAAGAAAAGAAGAAAGTGCTGGATGGTAATGATGCATCTATCAGTCATTTGGGATTTGATTGAGATTCTAGTGGTTCGGAGAGTTTGGATGATAAGCTTGGCATTCCTTCAGTCAAGACGCTAGGTGTACAGAGAGCTCATAGTAATGTAAAGGCTCCATTGAGTGATCCGATGGTATGCAAATCTAGCAGGGTCAGATACCATGTTAAAATATTTGGTTTTAAAGGTTATGTAGCTCACCATTATGCTTATATGGTGAAACTAGTTGAGGATGTTGAGCCCACTTGTTTTGAGGATGCTGTTGATCATGCTCATTGGGATGCACCAATGGATGAGGAGATGGCTACATTAGAAGCCAATAAGACTTGGGATTTGGTACCCTTACCTAAGGGTAAGAAAGCTTGACAACATGAGCAGCATAGAGCTAGCTAGGAATCCAATATTCCATGCTAGGACAAAACACATTGAGGTGCACTACCACTTTGTGAGAGAGAAGGTACTTGCAAGAGAGATTGACTTGGTATATGTCAGCACACAGGATCAGATAGCTGACATTTTCACAAAGGCATTGGGTGCAGAGAAGCTTCCAAATTTCCAAAGCTTACTTGGAGTTGCAGAGATAGAGTTGAGCTTGAGGGGGAGTGTTGAGACGGCAAGCTCAACACGGGCGGACATTGATAATGGACCGCCTGCTTAGATGGATCTGCATGTCTACACTTAGCACGTTGGTGGTCATTATGATACTCACATGGCCACTAGCTTATCACTTATTATATTTAGTTTATTACACCTACGTACAGCTGGCAAAGACATAGTGCCAGTCGATTAGTGTAGTCGGTTATGCACTATTTAACTTAGTAGGTCTCTTTTCTTTATGTTGTATCTTATCTATACTCTATGTACGTGTGCGGAAGAAGAAGAAGAAGCTGGCAAGAAAACGTTTTGGCCTCCATCTCTCTTTTTGTGTTCTTGAGTGAGCTTCCTCTTGTGTATATAGTGTGTGTTTGGCGTAGCAGCTCAAGCAAGTCTCCCCACCACATGCGATTCTTGACACTCGGGCTTTTAGCCTCAACTCCTACTCTAGCAATAATGCACAAAACTCCTCAAAACTCAAAGCTTGAGGTCTCACCTAAGTATTAAGGGCAGTTACTAGTCCATCAAACTTTTGTGGATAAATCCGAAGACACCTCCAAGTTAGCTCCTCACTAGTCTTTTGTATCCCAGTACCAACCATCTGGTCGCGCAGATTCTTAATCCGAGTGATGAATGCTTCAGATGTCTCTCCTTCAGCAAACTTCTCCGCTACTAGTTGATTCTCCAAGTTTTGAATCCTTGTTTGGTTTTGCGTTTCATACTGACTCCTCAGTACATTCCAAGCCTCTAATGCTTTGATTGTATGCTGAATCAAAGTCAGATGACTATCAGAATAGCTTGTAACTAAGGCACATAACGCATCTGCATTCCTTCATTTCCAAGCTCGTAGAAGATCTACATTCGGAGGAATCATCACACTAGGATTTGATGGGTCGAGGGTAGGCTGTGGTTCTACATCAATCCCCAACACAGTCTCCTAAAGCTCATAAGAATCAAGGATAGTTGTAATTTTGAACTTCCACAAGGTATAGTTTGTACCATCTAACTTTCCTTCATTGAAGGTTGGTGGACGAATCCTCAGTGTTTGAATAGCTAGTACAGTGCATCACCTCTTGCATCGCTTCCTGATGTGCTAGAACCTCTTTCAAAAGACGACATTGTTCCTCTTTGTTGTTGAATCCTTTGCCTCTTGTGCACTCTTCGATCCCTAAAGCCCCCTGGGCTCTGATACCATATAAAAATTACACGACGCAGTGAATAGAATCTGAGAAAGAGATAGAGATAGAGATTACACAACAGATAAGAGGAGAATTAGAAAATTTCTTTAGCTCCAAACAACTAATACAGAGATGGATCTATCCACCCGTGTGCTTCCACAGTGAAGCTTAGATGGCGATCTAGACAGAAGATAGGTGAAGAGCTTAAGGCTATCCCAAAATAGGGGCCCCTTTTAACTCCCTTACCTCGCAACTCAATGCAATGTGCCTCGAGTTGCTACCAGCTTAACCACACAGTCCAACCCAAAGATTAGACCCACAAATGGTCACCTTTTTGCCATCCGGTCACATAGACCTCATTTAATATACAAGTCAAGACTCAACCAATGTCCCCGGGCTCACATTTGGCTTCTCCTCATAATGGGGGTCTTACAACTTTGAGCACCATGGATCATTGGTGGCACCTTATGAGGGTGGGGCATTGAGCATATCTAACAAAAGGACCAGATCGTCCTTCCAAGGGTTTTGCTATGCCTTTGACACCTATTTTGGTGTTAACACCTTTTAAAAAGTGGGGAATTGATTTTTTGGGCCCAATTGATCCACCTACCAGGTATCGATCTAATCATTATATCCGAGTTTATAGTGATTATATTACCAAGTGGGTGGAAGTAAAGCACTTAAGATGGATAAAGCCATTGAGGTGGCTAAGTTTATGTATGAGAATATCATGACACGTTTTGGTTGTGCCCACTGGAATTATTAAGTGAATGGTCTAATTAGCAAGTTACGAGAACTACATCAAATTAAGCATCTCAAATCAACACCTTATTGCCCTAGAGCTAATGATCAGGTGGAAGTAACTAACCGTATTATTTGCAGGATTTTAACTAAAATAGTCACTTCTCATAGGTGAGATTGGGATGAGCATTTGTATGATGCATTGTGGGCCTATAGAACCACTTATAAGGTGACATTGCAAAATACACCCTTCAATTTAGTTTATGGAACTAATACTATTTTTCCAATTGAGCAAGAGTTGCCTACTCTACAAGTAGCCCTCTCATTATGCTTAGGTAAAGCCGAATCATTGAAGCAAAGGATTTTACAATTGGTGAAACTAGATTAGGAATGACTATTAGCTTTACAAAGCTTAGAAGCAATGCAGAAACGTCATAAGGCATGGCATGATCAGAACATTAAAGTACGAGAGTTTAAAGAAGACAATTTAGTTTTACTTATGACAATGGTTATTATAAATTTCTAGGGAAGCTAATAGGGTCAATGGCCTCCACCTTAAACATTTTGTGACTTAGTTTAGTTAGGTAAGTGGTTAGAATAACCCTTAACTAATCTAAATTTGGGTTCTTTCCTTTTGAGGGGTTTTTAATGGGATTCAGGTATGGCTTTTCTGTGGATGGATGCGCTTTACCCTCATCTTGATGCTGATAGTTTTGATCCCCATGGCCTTATAGTATTCCACATTTTCAGATGCATGACAGATTTTTATATGCACCAAGGGGAGAGGCCTATTGCGGTTCTTCTTTTGTGATCTTCTTTTTTTGCAATACCATCCACACTTTGGTCATAGACAATGTCACTAGCAGCTTTATGTGCATGTGTAGCTCCTATGTTGGCAGTGTCGCACTTACTTTTGACGCTATGGAACCACTGACATGCAGGATGCTATTGGTTATACTTATCAACGCCACTATTATGATAGTGTATTCTCACCTGAGTGTGGCGTTGCACAGTATCGAGTGGGTAGAGAACACCAGGAAATTTCCCGATATCAAGCTGATGTTTACAGTCTTACTTCATCATATCCCGATGATGATCAATTAAATGTTAGGTGTCTGTGTTGGGATTATATTTGTTGGTATATGGATGTGACCGAGGGCTACTATTTAGGATGTTTACCAACGGCACCTATGCCCTATTATGATGCTAACATCATGGCTCCACTTCATGATGTGATGGAGGTTTTTAGCGATGCACCTGATAGCGAGTCTTTTGACCTCTGATGTGCCTACGCTAAAGGCTATTCATGAGCATCCTATATTTGATAGTTTAGTTGTTAGTTTTGACTTAGATAGTGTAGATGCTTTTGAGTTGAGTTTATTGTTTGTGTTAGAAGATTTTCGAGAGTGTGAGGATTTTAGTTTAGATCTTTTGTTTTCTTAGCTTCTTCTGTGTTTATCTTATCTTAACAATAAAAATTTAATAAACCCTTTGAAAAAAATATCAAGACTTGTTTATGCCTTTTCATTTTAGGTTCTAACGCACTTTAGCTTAGTTATTCTTCACATGGTTAGGTAGTAGGTAACCGGTTTCTAAAGGAGTCTCACTCTTTATTTATCTAACCTATTAATGGTTTAGTGGTTAGTGGTTGAGTTCTGTGCAAGTTTGATGATTGTTGCAATTTGAGAACCACTAAGTGTTTATCTTCGCATCATCTTGGAGTTGCAATATCCATGTGCCTAACAGGTTGTTTCATATCGAATCTATCTATTCATAGTTGTTTGAAATAAATAAAAGTAAACAATCTAACTGGATTGAACTAATTTAGAGATTCAAAAGTCTCAGTAATTACACAAGGAACATAAGACAAAACTTGTAAAACACAAGTAACCTGACAGATACATAAACAATTTTGTTTATATGCGAGTCCACCCACAAAGGATGGTATGTTAGCACTAGGAAGTGATTTTAGGGTATGGTGTGTGTGTGCATGACTGGTGAATTTCAATATATATGGTGACTACCTAGGAATCCAATAGAGTTTATTCCCATAACTTTTTCACTTTCTTAGTAATGAAGGGTAGTTGAGTAACAAGGTTCTCTCCATGAAATTCTAACTAGGAGTAGTGTGGATGAGAGATGTTGAGTTGGTGGGCCTCTTTGTCCTTTCATTTACCTAGGCAAGGTGACTAATTTTATGTGCTAGATTAGATTCCTCGAGTAAAGTTGTTGAGCTGAAATGTTTGAAAGTTCAATTTAGTGATGCATTCCTAACTTTCTAGTCATTTGTATAAATCACGAGACTCATAACTAAAACACTAATAAATTAAGTTCAGGAGAGTATATCTATTTATTCTTCTTTTTTAAAAAAACAAAGAAAAAGAAACAAAAGAACAAGAAGAAGAAAAGAAGAAAAAAAAAACACCCTAAAGACTAAAGGGTTTTTTTTTAAACCAAAAGAAGATAACCATCACCTCTGAGGTCCTGGTAGGCTATAGGGATTTCCTTGATGGGTGCCCTACGTCCAATGCCTTGCATCTATTTGGGGTCGGACCTTTTGGGAAGGAGAATAAATATATATACTCCCTTGATTAAAAGCTCCAACGAAAAAGCTTCTTTTTAAAAAAACTCAGGAAAGTTGGGAGCTAGAGATCATTGACTGGTTGTTCTAATAGAACATGGAGGGTTAGCAACTAAACCATAGGAGCCTTATTTGGTGTTGTAGTGTTAGCTTGATTTGTTGGGTTCTTTGTTAGGCATGGACCTTATTAGTGAGGCTATTTCAGAAGCAATATTTCTAGTAGGATAATAGTGTGGCATTTCATTGCCTAGAGGGATTATTGTTGCTTAACGGCTCTAGAATGCTTCCTAGTTGGTATGCTCCATGCATTGGATATAGCTATGTTATGCACTCACATGGGGAGAGTGAATAAGGGGGGATGCTAGTTTGCACAATTTTTTATACAACTTACTTGCAAGATTTTTCTTGTTTAATTTATGATCAGACACAAGTCCGTATTTTTTATATTTTTTTCCATGTCTAGTAGTGTTTTCTGTGCCATTTTCTTTTTGCAGTTCTTGTAACTATGCTCGTAAGGACACTTCACATTTAAGTGGGGGAGAGTATATTTTTCTTTGAAGATGCATAATGGTGCTCATGGTAGCTGTGATGCGTGATGTTTGTCGTGCAGTTCTTGTAGATGTGCTCATGAGGACACTTTGCAATTATGTGGGGGAGAAATGACAACACCTGGAAACATATCAATACTTACCAATTTTTTTGCCAAAATTTTATACATCTGAGATACTATTACCGTCTTTTTATATTAATTCTATGCAGATACAATCGTAGTTGTTGTCCTTGGAAGATGGTCTTTGCAGTATGGCGAGGAGATGTTGGTGCAGGGAAGTTCTTGTATGGGAGGAAGGTGGAGTTATAGACAAAATCTGATAGACTTTCTTAGTGAATCTTAGCCATGGCCGTTTAAAATTTTCACATATGGATTATTACAGCATCACGATTATCATGATAATATGATATGATATGCAGTTACCTGATAAGAAACCAGCATGATTAAGAACAAAACCCTTTTGCTATGTCCTGATCATCTTCATTACCCACATTAATACTACCGTAATGATCATGAAGGGGTGATCGTTAGATCATTGATTATTATGGAGATCCCTTTGGAGAGGTGTTGAATATCAGGTCATTGGAAAGCTTGAACCTTTGGAGATCCCTTTGGAGATCATGAAGGGGTGATCGTTAGATCATTGATTATTATGGAGATCCCTTTGGAGAGGTGTTGAATATCAGGTCATTGGAAAGCTTGAACCTTTCTGCAACCAACATAGGATTTTTTTTCAATGAGATGCTTGAGGATTCTTTGATTGACTGGAAACAATTTACAAAGAATTGGAAGTTTAGAGAATTTCACAAGGCTTGCTAGATCCTAATCCTTCTGGATTTACACTTGAGAGAGAGAGCCACAATGGCCTGGCATCAAAACCTGTCTAGCAAGGCAAAGTTTGCATGGAAGGTGTGGCCATGATCCCAGTTCTTGCTTATTGACTTGGAAAAATGAAACACGACTCAAAACTCCGGAATCTACTCTCAATTTTGAACTTATAAAAACACGTGAAGTTGGAGATGTTCTTTTGAACATAGGTTAAATTGAAAGATTTTAGAGTTTGTAAAATGAAGAAAAAAGGAGACTGTTGCAAAATTAGGAGAGAAGAGGGAAGCGTGGGATCTTGGGGGATGTTTTTTTCCTGATGGCGATGACAAATATAGAAGAGAGGGAGATTGGGGTAAGACACCATCAATAGGGGGGAAATGCGTGAAGGAGAGAGATGTCGCCAATAGAAAGAACAACATGTATACCATCAAGTAGGCAATGAGGAACTCCTGCAAGATGGGATGGTTACTACTCCTTTGGTTGTCTTATTCAGCACATGCAAGTTCACCTCCGCTAGCAAAAGAGAAAAATCAAAAGCCATTGTCAAGCAAGTAACATGAACGTCGACCAAAAACTGCCCCTTGACATTGCATCAACCTGTAATGTAGGAAGGTTCAGATGGCATGATTTGAAGGATAGAGAGAATCCTGCAAAAGAGATGGCAAGAGCTTAGAGAGAGAGAGAATGTATTCCCTACAACTTGCCATTTTGACATCCGCCTCCAACTTAGCACACCTAATCAATGGTGATGGGGATATCTTCTTGATGATCATGGCCGCTTCCTCTAGCATCTCATCGTCTTCTTCAATTGGGCACCATCATTTTGGCTTGTGGGAAAGAGAGAGAGAGAGAGAGAGAGAGAGAGAGAGAGATAGAGAGAGAGAGAGAGAGAGAGAGGGAGAGGGAGAAAAGAAAGGGTAAATATCAATGTTTAAAGGAGCAATTAGAAGAAACAAACTATCGTTTTGTTCTTCAATTGGGCACCATCATTCCATGAGGGCCATCTTGCAAACTGGAGCCATTCTCTTCAACACATGGAGCGATTGAAAGCATAAATCTTCCTAATCATGGAAATAATTTTTCACGTGCAAAAGATCTCTTCATTGTGTTCCTCCATTGAGTCACCTTCTTCTTGAAAGGAAACCACGGCTTCAATTAAGCTTTTAATTAAAGCTTCATCTCTAAACTCATAAAGGGCTATTCATATTGCAGCAAAGCAATTGGTCAATGAGGAGTTTAGGGGAAGTGAAAGTGAAGAGCTTGCATTTGAGACAACTAGGTGGAAGGTAGATCTTGGCTAGAGACTGCGGGATGCATACTTCTAAGGACAAAATTTCGACTTGCATGTTTTCAAGTAAGCGCTTGATCCGTTTAATAAAAATTAGTATGAAATTATAATTTTCTTGGTTTAGAATTTTTCTCCAATGCCTTAAAGCTTGTTCATCTACTTTTAATGGTTTTTAGTATTTATTTATAATTATTTTTATTTTTAAAAATTCAAATATAGTTTTCAAAAGCTTAAAATGCTTTAAAATTGTAGATATAATTTTTTATTTATATGGGTGATTAATTACCAAAAATACTATTTTTCATATCAATTATATACTACTAAAAGTTTGCTTTAAAAATTATAATTTTTGGAAGAGATTTAACATGTTTTAAAAATCAAAAACTATTATTTTACGTGAAAATTACAGTATTTACTGATAAAAATCATGTTTTAGCTCAACAAAAATTAGAAATTCTCATGGAAAAACTAAAAGTATAATTTTTTATGCTTTTCAAAATTTTCTTGAAGTTAAAGAAAGAGAAAATTAATTTAATGTTGTTTCTTTAAGAAAATATTCATATAAAATATGGTGTTTTCAACTTTACGCAAATTAAGAGTATTCGCAAAGTGTTAAGTTATATCATATGGGACAAGGGGAACGTAAGAGTATTATCAATTACTTCTAAGATTGATAGGTTTGTTAAGATTTATTGGACAGATAACTTAACAGGGAATAATTGCAATCATTTAAAAAAGTCATAAATAGTAGTAAGACTAACAATTGATTTATATGATGGTATAAGGGGAAGCCTCAACATCTAAGCTAGAACTCTATATTTTATTTCTATAAATAGTTCTTGAGCAATCAAGAGAATTAAGAGTGGAGGACCCCTAGGATAATTTGTTAATTAAGGGGAGACACTAGGATTAAAATGAATTGTGTATGTGGACGTGTAAGAGTGTGGAAAGAACTTGTTTTTGTCATGATTGATGTTTAGTTAAAGAAGAGGAGAGAAATGATGTTACCATTGGAAAATAAAAATAAATTATTTATTTAAACATTAATAGCAACCATGGATTGCACAATATGAAGAGGGGAGATGTTTAAAAGGGGAATTAAATTTTATGGTTTGTGGAACGTTAGTTGATTGTTTTGAATGTTTGTTGATTAGTAAGTAATAAAAGGAATTTATTATATAAAGGTAGAGAAGAAATAACTTAAATGGAGATGTGTAGATAGATCCATTGGATCTATGCCTTGAAACCAATTCTCTTAGGGATAAACATCCTAGGCATAGTATCCTAGTTCCCAGTATAGAGACATAGCCGTGAAGGTTGAAAAAAAATGAAGTGCAAGACTAAGTAAGCTTAATGAGGTCTAGATATTTTCATGAGAATAGTTGGACTACTACGGAAGAGTGTCGTAAATATCAGGGAAGGCTAGATAGAGTTATCATAGTTATTGGCAAAAAAAAATCACCTATCTAGTGCAACAACTCTTAGGAGTTGGCTTGGCAACCTGGTTAAAAGTGGCTTGGGGTCAATGCCTAGGGTGTGTAAGCATGTAAGGTATCCACCCCTAGCCAATCCAAGAGACGTGACATTTGGTAGTTGCATGAACACCTTTCCAAAGTGGCATTATTCAAACCCCATAGGGCTCATAGACTTATAGTAGACCAACACTAGAGAGTTAGATTGCTAATAGAGATCAACAAGACATATAGAGTGGTGGCCTAGTCTCTATTAGCAATCTAACACTCGATCAAGAAGAATCACATTGCCAACCAATCAAGACCAAGAGTGGATCATCACTTAACTTGGTTCAAAGAGAGTGAGAGAGGAGGGGAAGTTGAGCATCAATCCCTTTGCCTCAACATAAACTCAATTTGGCCCCCTTGAATGATGATAATGGGGTTCTAAGACTTGACCTTAGGTAGGCAAACATTCAACCCCTTTCCTGTAAATTTATTTTAGGAAAGCACCTAGCTCATTGGGTTTTCCTATGTATAGGATGGCTTTATTAGGACATAGCCATCTACGCATTTTCCACCCAACATGCCCATCATTTGTAGTTATTGAATTAGGGTCCTACCATGCTGTGAGGACACATAAAAATAGCTTTCTTAATTAGCATGCTACATGAGGTTTATTAAACATTCTTTAGGCATAACACAAAAAAAAGCTCAAACAATATTTTCCAAATAGCTACTTGAAGCAATTTATATCATTAGAGTAGCCATCCTTAGTCTGAGACTAATATCCCATCATTGGATATATTAACCTCTTCCCAAGTTTCACCCTTAGCCTTTTCTAAAATCAAGGTATATCAATGCCCATATACCATGCTCATTAAGGTTTTCTTCTCCCTCTTAGGACCAACATATGGGTTTAATCATTAACGTGACCAGAACCCCCCTCTGTTGGTTCCCATGCTACCATAACATGGAGACTTCCTCAAATAGATAATCTCATCGTCCTAGATGCAGGTCTTCACACTTTAGGAAGCAGTATTAATTTTGATTGGGTGATAAGGCCAAGCATGGCAAGACTCAAGGAGCACAGTATGATACCAAAAAAATTCTTGTTAATTTACATATCAAAGCCCATGGTAGATCTTTTCTACTCTATCCATGGCTACCGCATATGGCCATACCAAGGCACAATTATTTCTTTAAACATTAAATTCTCTTCTGATAATCCACTTTCATAATCAAATAATTTCACATTTATACCATTTCATAATCCCTAGCTTAATATTAACTACAAGTGAATAAGCATTAGGTGGTGCTAATTAAGAAGGAAATGGTCTCTTATATGCTCTTCATGTCTCCACTATCCCCATCTACTTGGGGAGGAGGGGGGATTGAGCATAACTCCTAAATCATCATGTAGTGCATACTTACAAATGACCCTAGAATAAGTCAATGATTATCCAAGGTGAATTATATTGTAGTTTTCCCAAATCCCTAGCATTAGTTTCATGTTCTTTTCCCTCTCTTTTTAGGCCTTGTTTTAGACCATCCTAAGGCCTTGGCTTCAAGAGATTTAGGAGCATCAACCCTTTTCTATGGTCCATGTGGCATATTCAATTGCACATTTTATCTTTCAATTCATCGATAGGTCATGTTGTTATCCTATGAAATAAGTAGAAGATAGGATCAATTTCTTTGCATGGACTCAACACTAGGGATATTGTTTTTCCTTGTAGATACCTTGGGAGATAATTGAGTACTTTACAATAGGTCCCATTTTTTAACTTACTCTAACTAACTCCTCTTTTCTTATGTTCTCTTTATACATTCTATCCCAACATGCACTAAATGATGCCATGACTACATCTTGAAGATTAGAGTTTACTTTGCAATTACCTATGTAATGCAATTTATCATGACATGAGTATTTGATGAAGTGGACTTGGGAGAAAACTTAGATATGAGACATACCTCTTTGGATCAATTTTTCATTCCACATGTTTGTTGTGCTAATAAGTGATCCCCCTCAACTTTGAAACCACTTGTACTCTTGATAGCTATTCTCTCCACTTCTCTCTCTCTCTCTCTCTCTCTCTCTCTCTCTCTCTCTCTCTCTCTCTCTCTCTCTCTCTCTCTCTCTCTCTCTCTCTCTCTCTCTCTCTCTCTCTCTCTCTCTCTCTCTCTCTCTCTCTCTCTCTCTCTCTCTCTCTCTCTCTCTCTCTCTCTCTCTCGCTCAACCTAATAGACTACAACCTTAACTCTGCAAATGAAGAGGGGGATCATTTATAATGGGGACACACAAAAACAAGAGGGGAGGAGTCAATAAGATGCCATTATGGTTCATTTAGTGAATGAGGAGGAGGAAGGGGGCATGCAAGTGGCCAAGGGTGGAAAGAGGGGTTGGGGGTGAGGTGGCAAGGTGGAAGTGGTTGAGTGGGGGTTAAGGGAGCTAGGCCTTCAATGTGGGAAAACTCAACTTCCTTCAACCCATGCAATGGAGAGCCAACACCTGCTAAAATAAACACAAAATAGGGTCACAATACATTTTCTTTTACACAATAATACCAGCAAGAGCACCACCTTCTCCATAGTACTCCACCCACAAGTATACACTCTTTCCCTCCAATCCACCTCCCTTTTTTATGATGTGAAGGCTTTCAATATTTTAAATGTGTTTCCATATAGAAAAAAGAAAGGTAATCTAGGTCCTAAGGTTGAAGATGTCACCCATGAAAAGACACCAAGACTACATGAGAAAGAGAAAAAGGCCACAAAAGAGCAGGTAGATAAATGGAGGGAGTATAAAAGAAAGAAGGAAAAAGAAAATGAAGCAGAGCAACTCCTATCTTTTGAAGAAGAGCTATCTACCCTTCTTGAAAGGGATGACCCTAAGGGCTTCAACGTCTATTGCTTTTTACCTAGTGATATTAACAAAAGATCTTACATGATATTTTTTGACTCTGGCTGTATTCAAATCCTCAAAAATAAAATGAGAGAAGTAAATGACTCTATTGTTCTTGCTAGGATGAGGTATAATATATCAAAATTTGTTTTTACTCGCTATATTTTTCTAGCAATAGGATTTCATGTTGATGCTCACTATGATATCCATTCCTTTGCTAGGTGTGTAATGCATGAGCCCCCCTTTGATATGCAACAAAAATTTGAGCTTCTTGATCCATCTATCTCATACTATATGAGGAGTGAGCTTGATGCAAATGCATTTGATCATTGGTTCAATCCAATTGACTTTGAAACTTTGGAGGTTCTTCTAATTCCATACAATGAAAAGTAAGTAATTTGATATTTTGTTAGATTTTATAAGTTTTTTTGCTAAATTATTGAAATATAATTATTTTTAGTTCTCATTGGAGTCTAATTGGAATAGATTGTGTGGAGATGCAATGTTTCTTTAATCAATTCTATGAAAGGAAGCCATGAAAATGCCAAGTTTTAAGTTATATCATCCAAGGTCTCATTAATATTTTGATCTTTCTTTTTGTAATTACTCTAAATTTTATTTTCTTTTGGTACAGAGCTATAAAAATATTGATTGAAGTGCTAGAGAAAAAGTCACCCATGCCTTTTAATTTACTTGCAACAATGCAATATAGACAAGTTGCGGTAAGGTCTTGATTTGAATGGTTGGAACGTAATAAGAAAATTTATTCTTTTAAACTACTATAAACAAGTTTCATAGTTTTACTTTATGTTGTTGATTGTAGTGTCCTCATCAAGATGATAATCACTCTTGTGGCTGGAGAGAAATTGCAAATGCCAGAAGATTGGTTAGGTTTATTTATCTCAATGAAAATAAACTTATAAAGGTAATGTGAAAGACACTAAACTTTAAGATTGAGGTTTGTTGCAAAATAGTCCATTGATGATAATAATATAGTCCATTGTAAAGAATAACAATGAACTAAAAAAAATTCTTACAAATGTATGACAGTTTACAAGGTATTGCTATACAAGTGGACATGTTTGGTATATAAGAGCAAAGGTCATGAAGTATATAATGGTCAATTATATGCAACTGACAAGAATGGACAATAGTGGGGGGTTGAGCATTGAAGGAGAGGAGGTGCATATAACTGCAGTAGGTGAAGCTATGTCTTCAACACCCAAGGCGACCAAAGCATCAAAGAAAGGAAAAAGGACTCCTAAAAAGGATGTCCCTTCTCATAAGAAAATTTCTCAAAAAATGCAGTAGCTTTGCCTCATTGCTTGTAAGCCCTTGTGTGTATAAGTCATGGAGATGACTGATAAAAATTTACCATAAAATTTGTACATGTATTTTATATTGATAGTAAAAATATCTTTTCTTCAATATCCTTGCATTGTATATTCTTCTCTCTCCTTGTTGATATCTGCAAAAAATATGTTGCAAATGTTTAATAATCAAGAAGTGGAATCAAATGTACACCTAATGCATATAATATGATATAAAAACTTACTCGTTTGTTATTAAGTTGAAACACAAATGGGCATGGTAGTTGAATATCTTCATTTTTGTAAATCCATACTCACTTGATGTAGCTTGTGTACATGATGACCTAACCTTTAGGGTTGCAATAATGTCCTCATTGAACCAAACACCAAGATCCACTATAGGATCTTTACTAAAATTATCAAGATTTTAGTCTAAAGCAACCAGACTACCACCAACATAATGCCATCTACTATAATAAAAGCTAAGTATAAAATTTTGAGTAGCAATCATATTTTTACAAGCTATAGAGTCTTGGTCTATCTTACATATAATTTTTCCTTCTATCCTAGTGTTCCATCCCTCATCAACAAATTGTATTAATAGGCATGAACAAAGTAACTTTGCTTAGCCTACTTGATATATCAGTTTTTAATGCTCTCTGTATCTCAAAAAATATTTTACATCTATAGCCCTCACTAGTAGTAGTTGGACTTGGCAAAGGCCACTCAAAGCTTGAAAAATCGGGCAAAGAAAGGGGGGATATTGATCCTCATTGGTTGCATTGTATGGGGACAATATAAGAATGATCATAAAAGAATATTCCATTCTCTACAAGCAGTGTCTTCTTTCTACCTTTGTACATTTCTTCTCCAATCAAACTATGCATCACATCAATAACATCAACAATAGAATCGATCGGTTGCCATTCCTCAAGATCAGAGGGATAGATGTCTACAAGACAAACAAACAAATGTTATAATGGAAAACCTTAAACCAAGTTCAAGAAAAGAAAGACTTTAAGAATCAAATTCTTACCATTTGGTCTATACATTGGAAGATTTGAAGTTTCAAGTTCCAAACATAGCTTTCTAATATGCATAAACACATGTTGCACCAGTACCTCTTTTATGCTATTCTCATTTACTCCAAGCTTGAAATCTCGGATTCTACCCTTCCAAGTAGAAATAAACGAGCTCTCATATCTTTGCCTTTTTCCATGTTTTGCATATTGCATGGTGATCCAACTGCCTTTGCTAATGATTGTAGGAATCCATCTTTCATCTTTTTGGAATGAGTTAAATACTGATATGGATGTGATTTGGGAGCTTGGATGCCTTGTTGAAGGTCAAATTTATGTATCTATAGCAAAGAGAGAGAGAGAGAGAGAGAGAGAGAGGCTATCACTCAAAGGATGGAAAAACACGAGGGGGACAAAAGAAACGAGGGAAAAAAATATGTGACAAGATTTTTACTAATTTGAATTTATATTGAACCTGTCATTATCATTAATCCAGACATATCATTAAATAAAAGTGGTCGAGACTGTATAATATTAATGCAAAGAATGTCATAATCATGAATATAAGAGGCTAAAAATAGATATTGATAATACAAATTTATAATATTATTATATATATCTTTTTGTAAAATAATTTTTTACCTTTTTTAAAATAGAAATTCCATTACGGAGGCTTGCTCCTATTGGTCTAGAGCACTCTCTTTCTATCTCCTAAAAGGCATTTTCGAGACCTCAAAACTCCCCTAATGTAACAATCTAGTTTTCACTTGTTCATCTCATCAAGTATCATATCTCTACTCGCCCTATCTTGTGTACAACAAGATTATAACACTTGTAACCTTTTGCTCAAGGGAATAGCCAATAAATGCATACTTTTTAGCTTTTGAGTCTAACTTGTTTCTTAGCTCATCAAGTACATGTACATATGCAATGCATACAAACACATTAACATGTAACAAATCTAGTTTCTTGCTAATAAACTTCTCCTTTGGAATCACATGACATACTATAGTAATAGGACTCCCATTTTTAATATTCAAATCTGTAAAGGTAACTTCAATCCAATAATAATGATGCATGTTCTTCTTAGCCATCAACTCTCATGCATGTCTATAATGTGCATGTTCTTTCTTTCAACAACACCATTTTGTTACAAAGTATACATCTATGTAAAATATCTTTGAATTTCATGTTATTTCAAAAAATTACCAAACTCCATGCTACTTCAGAGAATTATTGAATTCATTTGAAAGATACTCTCTTCTATCTAACCTCAAGTACTTAATTTGCACACCTATTTATTTCTCTACTAATTTTTAAAATCCTAAAAGTAACAGAACACCTCACTTTTCTCATTTATGAAATACACCCATACCTTCTTAATCATCAATAATGATTACATAATGCATATATCTCTAGCAATTGATTCAATATTTGTAGGACCCACATATCCGAATATACAACATTAAGTAAATGCATGCTTACATATTTATCATGAGGAAATGTATGTCTCATGTATTTTCCAATTTGCTTGCTTCCCAAACTTTTTTTATATTAGCCACTTTAAATCTAGGCAAGCATGTCACAATTTCACGTGACTACATATTAGCCACCTTAAACTTAGGCAAGCCTATCATAATTTTACGTGATTGTATATTCTTCAACCGTCCACTACACACTTGCATGGTCAATATGTTTAGGCCAAATGTCAATATTAGCCACAACTCTTACACTTGTGCCTTGTGCAAACATAGCATCCTTCAACTTGAGTACATTTATATCTAAGGTAAACATTCTTCCACATGCTTATCTTTTGTGACCAACTTACATCGATTCTAGAAATCTCATACAATGCAATGCATCCTTATCAAACTTTACTTGCAATCCCTCCTCAACCATTTTCCTAACAAACACCAAATTCTTTGTAATGTTAAGGACATGCAGCACATCATCCAAACACATAACTTTTCCATCCTACATAGATAATGGGGCACTCCCAATATACGCAATAAGGTGCATTGTATTGTCACATATTTCTACAAAACCAAGCATTTCAAGCTTTTTTATTTCTCTAAACCATTCTCCATGAGATTTCATATGGTTAGAGACACCAAAATCCACATATCATGCATCATCACTCACCAATGAATATGCTTCATTCATTAAGTGCTACATAACAAAAAAACTTGTCATTATCAACCCTAATTAATGGTAGATGCATAATTGTCATGTTGTCTTCTCTATTTATGTGATTTCCACTTGTTCTCTTTTCTAAAAAGTCATATTTAATATGATCTTTCTCATTAGAATTATAATATTCTATGTTATCATAACCTATGTTCTATCTACCACATCCTCTATGGCTCTCTCTACCTTGAGACTGGTGTCTAGCACTTAACATGTAACTACTATGAGTCATGATATTACCCCTAATTCTATGGCTCCCCCTACCTCGAGACTAGTGTTTAGCACATATATCAACTACTCCTGCGAGTCATGAGATTGCCCCTGATTTTTCCCATTATGGCCACCACCATGGCCTCTACCACCACAACCTCTATTACCTCTCCTTATGTTAGATTAGAGCACATATTCTAAACTATTCTTTCTTTGAGAACTGGATGCAACAAGACCTACGTTTTTCTCTTTTAATATCAATGTAAATATTAGATCTAAAAATTTAGGAATGGTATCTCTTTTGTGGATGGAAGTTCAGAACTACATGTGCTCCTCATCTAGACCATCCAAACATTCAGGCACCATATTATCATCATCAACCTAAACTTTAATAGATCCAAGAGCTTCAACAATGCTCTTAATCTTCAATGTATAATCATTAATAGACAAATTACCACATTTGACATTGTTTAACTCAAACTTCTACTATAACTTTTTGGCTTTGATATTTATATAAACAACTCCAATATATCTTGACATTGTTTAACACAAACTTCTACTATAACTTTTTGGCTTTGATATTTATATAGACAACTCCAATATATCTTGTAATCCTTGTAACCCAGGTCGGTGGACTAACTAGCATTGACATATGCTTTTAAGCACCTTGGTTTCAATTAGGTAGGTGGAGTAACTTATGTGAACATGCTAACTAGCAAGATGACTAGATAGATATCTTATAAGTCGAGTAGGTCGACTAAATAATGTCCATCTGTAAAGTATCATTGAAAGCCTATGTAAATACAAGTACCAAACACACTAGTAATATGAATGTAGAAACGGTCATCCAAGTACATGAGTGTTAGGTCATATTAATCTTGACATTTCAACATAGCCCATGGGCTAACAATTTTGACCCCCACCTTTGAAGGTACACTTGCCAACCATCCCTAGCTACTTGGACTTGAATCAAGGGGCTTGCACTATGGTTAGGCTTGACAGAAAAACCTAAATCTTCATTACAATATCCTCACAAAGGATTGTTTTAAGTGAATACCTCACTGGTCACCTCTTGAACATCTTATAATAACCTTTTGGCCTTAGGGCTTAACAATACCGCCCTAGCGTCATGTTTCAAAGAAAAATATCTTAGCTTTCATTTGTGCCTATGAAAGAGGCTATCAGCCACACAATCAATTTCCCTTAAGAGTATTAGCAAGGGAATACCCTGAGGAAACCTTGTATACCTATATACCCACCTAGGCCTTCCTCAATTGAAACCCTAATGGAAGGCACCATTCCTAACCATTCCTAAAATATTGTGACCTATGTCATATTGCACCTAGAAAACCCACCTTGCTACTCTGCCTATTGTAAGAGGCCAAAGGGTTTCATGCTTTGGACTAGCCTTACTTAATGTAAAAGAGGAGCCACTTAACTTGAAGGAAACCTTATCTTAAGCCCCCCAACCACTTCAAATCAGATCCTTGAAGTGTTAATACCTTGGAATGACTTGCTTAGATAGAGCTTAGCATAAATGATTTTCTTGGAGAGAAAGAGACCTTTTAGGTGTAGCTTATAGGAATACCTTTAGGACATTTGTTTGTGACATTAGCATCCTCTCTTTTAAACCCTAAGACTTCGTGAGTGACCTAGAATACTCCCCTAAAGGACCACAAATATTGCAATAGGAAGGTGCAATACTTGTATTCTATCAAAAGAGACCATAAGCATTTGACATAGAACCCCTTGAGGCATTGAAATTGTAACTCAATGCTTCATTGGACTAACCATTGCATCCTCTTGAGCTCCACTTACTACACCCTCTACATTGTGTTGACAACGTTAGAAGGAACCTTTGTTGCTGAGATTCAATAGCAAAATTTACCAATTCATCATTGTCTACAACTCCAAGGATGGGCTTGAACAAAGCTTGGGACTCATTAAAACTTGCGCGCGCACCGAAAAATACATCATAAATAGTGCTAAGAAGAGCACTAAACTTCAAAATAAATTGTTCACCTTCCAATGCCAACTTGCAGCTCTAGGGGATTGCATTATTCCTTCAACAAGGAATGAGAAAATAGGACACTAACATAAGAATGAACTTGAAAATGCATAAGATTATAGCTTTTGTTTGAAAGATTATGGATGCAATGAACTTACTACTGCATTTGATTATTTGATTATAGCTTTAGTTTGAACAATAAGATGCATCCAAATGAACTTCAAAATGAATGAGATTCGGTAGTTTGAAACATGGAAGTATGATTCAACTTGGAATCAACAAAATCACACAATTTGGAAACTTCAAGAAATAAACACAATGAGACAACAGGAAGCTTGGAACTTGGATGTAACACCATGGATTGATGCTAAGAACAACCGGTTGTTTCAAGGTTAAAACATGAGGATTATGATGACATTGTTGTTTCAAGGTTAAAACATGAGGATTATGATGCCATTGTTGTTAGTGCAATTCAATGTGGTAATATCATGAACCGAAAGACTTGAATTGTAGTTGAAGGCTGAAACAAGTATTATGAGCTTGAAGTTGAGACTTGGAACCATTTTGAAGTACTTCAAAGAGTAAGAATGAGAGCCTGAACCCCAACAAATGGTAAAATTAAGTGAGGAACTTACGACACAACTTGCGGCTGACAAAACAGAACTTCACAAGACAGCTGAGTAACAATTTGGAAGATTAAAAGCCTGCAGCCTTCTACAGGAAGGATTAACAGACCCCACACAAGGCCTTCAATTATGGAATGACAAATCATTGTGATGCCAAGCTTTATTCCATCCAGTTCAAGATGAAGCCAATCAAATGAAAAATTCAAGCACATTGTGTTGTGTCAAGCTTTTATCTCAACCCAGTTTTTAGATGTGACTTCAGATGAGCTACTGACCCACAGGTCTGCACAATGAGTTTGAAGCTAAAAACCATGATAAAATCTATACCTCCTTGAAACAAATAATGCATCAGTTCAAAAGATTGAAGCTAGCTAAGCTTGAAAAGATCCATGATCTGGTCAGAGAAACACTGAACAGTGAGTCTGAGTGCCTGATCTCAGAGATTGAAGGCTGGACAGTCAGTCTACAGAAACGACGAACAGAACACGAGCAACAACAAAACAATAAAATCATTCCATGTGTAACGAACCAGAGTCCCAGTGTGCGACTTTGACCTCAACTCTGTCAGAAGTTGTGAGTCCCAACTGCAGTTAATCCATCAAAGTGGTCGCATAGTGTGATCAATATCACCTCTTTCCATGGACCCATGTCTACTCCCCAGATACACAAAACATGATAATACACTGGGAACCACACAAACAGTACACAATATATAGTATACTCTTGAGGTTCCCACCCTACCATTCCATAACAAGAACAGACAAATAAAATTACTTTGTACTGATGAATTTGAAGCCTTCACAGTAGTGCTTAATGAATTTCGCCTTTCTCCTTGGACCCATAAATGCTATTCTAGAATTTCACCTGTATCTACGGACCCATTTTAACTCCCCAGATACACAAACAGTACACAAAGATAATATCTTCTGATGTTCCCACTCTGCAATTCCACAACAACAGAAGAATGAAAACTGGTGCTTGATGAATTTGAAGCTAATTTGAAGAATTCACAGTAACTGTTTATACTCAAGCATGATGCCAGATCCAAAACCCCAACCGAAGCTATGCCATAGATGGAAAGTAGATTGAACTCTCTTGAAGGTATTCTTAGTTGAAAGCACATGATTTCAAGATTAAAGATCCATATTGCAAACCATGCCATTTTCGTTGAACTGAAGCAAAATCCATTTCTTTATCTAGACTTCATTTAATTGACAGTTCACCAATCCATTCCTTCAACTAGACTTCAATGAATTGACAACACAATTTCAAAAACTAATTTTTCAGGTTGTCTTAAACTATGTACATGACTCAAGCTTCTGACATTAATTTGAATCAACACTAAAAACTTGATTCAGAAACTTGAGAGCTGCACAATCAACATCTTGTAAACTACAAGAAAACTCCATCCAAATATCATACAAACCAAAAACCATCCAAACATCATACAAACCAAAAACTGTGAAAGCTGCCTGACAAAATGAAAGTGCTGTCTTTTCTACAACTGTCGAAGCAAAATTTAAAACAGTATCCACATAACACGCAGTTGGAACTTTCCCATGCTATGGGCACATTGAACCATTTCTCAAAAACTACCATCTAAATTCCAAACATGCCACTAATATTAAAACATATATACATAGATAATGGGTGACTTATGTCTGTCTGATGCGTTGGACCACAACTACAGCTGCTCAAATCTGGACTAAAGTCGCTAGTAACCTAATTGCATACCTACTCTTCCAATGAGTTGAACCACAAATACAGGTGTTCGAATCTGGACTAAAGTTGTTGGTAACCTAATTGCATTTCCACAGTAGCTTGTTTCATATAAGGCTGTTGTCTTTTTAACCAAACTCACTGGTAAGTCCATAAAAGCATCAGCTGCATACACTGAACCTACCTTCGGATTAGTTTGAGTACCTCATCACTAAGTAGAGAAAGAACAATGCATCTATTCATCCCCCATCATCCCGGCAGTCATTGTACACTCAACTGTAAATCATATAGTACTTTACTTGGCATATACTGCTTCAATCTCATCTCTCAGAGAAGGGCAACTTCACGATTAAATATCCAGCTGAAGGTTCCAGTCTTGGGCCCCTTCTTAACTCTTGATTGAGCACGTTCATCTAATTTCCGGAACCGACCAGGCAAACCACACACATAATCCTGCGCCTGTTGGCCCCTACCAGAAAGGCCTGGCAGTTTTTCCACATTCCATCTCTTTATCAAATGTTCCAGGATGTCGGCATAGTCTCTTGCTGTGTACACCGCTGTCCTCTGAGCTACAAGAGAGAATTTCTCAAATATGTTTTTATCAAGTCCATCATACATCAGGTGTGCAGGCATTGATATCTTCTTTCGCATCATGTCCTCCAAAGCAAGCATTGTTCCATCTGGATCAACCTCAAACAGCTTCTCCACAATTTTGGTATATGCATTTTCATGTCGCCTCTCATCAGCAGCAATGGTTCCACAAATCTGTGCCAGCTTCAGATCACCAAAATCCTTTGCTTGTCTGGCAGTATTGCCATGAGAAATGAAGGTAGCCCTCTCCTGGAAGGATGTGTAGATAAAACCTAGGTAAGGGCTATTCTCTGTTCGAGGATCCTGCATGTATCAGGAGCAGAGAATAAGCAACAAAAAGCAATTCACTGCATACAGTCATGCATTATTTTCTGATGCTACAAATGATCCAGATCATAGAATAAGATATGTTAAATTGAACATTCAAATCAAAAACTAGAACCAACTCACCGTTCAGCCCATCAAAAACTCAAACTACTTACAAAAGTTTGACATACCAAATCAAAAACTCAATGTAGGTTATGCTAACTCACCATACCAGACCCAACCAGGTACTGGATAGTCTTCTCAATCATCCTCATGTCCACCCTACCACTAAGGTAAAGATACTTGTTCAGCAGATCACCATGCCTATTCTCTTCAGCTGTCCATGCTCTTGTCCACCTTGCCCACGATGTGACACTCGCTCCAGTTTCATCCCGAACCCCATCCAAAGTATTCAGCATTGTCTGGTATGTGGGTAGCGCTTCTTCTGTAATCATATCCCCTACAAGGCAAACCAGGTAATCATCTGGTAACTCAGCACACCGTGCTTGGAGTTCTCTAACCTCCTCAACAAACCCCTCTGAGGAAGGCTCTGGCAAGAAATCCTGTGGCTGCCAGCTCTTCTCAACTGTCTTCAAGAAGGGCAGGACTTCAGTCTCTGCCCAACTCTCCAAGGATTTGAACATCTCAATCTTCTCTGGGGGCATAGAATGTGTAACCTGCTTGTGAAGCTCTTGGGGGGTGTAAGAGCCCTTTTGGGACACCTCTGTTTCTGGTTCCCTAAAAACAGGAAAAGCCCAAGACCGTCAGCCAAGAGAGCCAACAAATTGTTAGAAAACATTTGAAGTCTATGATACAATACATTTGAAGTCAATGTGTATCATATACCATTTTTGCCACAAATTACTAGAAAACATATCAGGTTATTATGTATCATGCAGCGTTTTTACCACAAATTACTAGAAAACATAACATGTTACTATGTATTTATTATGTATCATGCAGGATTTTTGCCACAGTACTAGAAAATATAGCATGTTATTATGTATAAATATATCATGTTATTATGCATACAGAATTTTTGCCATGCTTCTATGTGGCAACCAGTTGCTCAAGCTAAATCTCTACATTATGGCAACCAATTGCTCAGGCTAAATCTTTATATCATCACAATTTACTAAAAAACGTAAGGGAAAATCTATACATCATCACGAAATACTAAAAACATCTGAGGTACAGAATTACTAGAGAGAATTTGAGGAATTCGAGGTGCAGCATTTTTGCCACACTTCTCCTATATGGCACAGAGAAAATTTGAGATGCAGACTGTGATGCAGACTTTTTGCCAGGTGCAGCATTTTTGCCACACTTCTCCTATATGGCACAGAGAAAATTTGAGATGCAGACTGTGATGCAGACTTTTTGCCATACTTCTCCTATATGGCAGACTTATTATCAGCATTTGTACCTTCTCCATACGGCAACCAATTGCTCAAGATAAATGTATGGCAGGTAAATCTGCATTTTTTATATCAGCACAATTTTTATATCAGCATTCTTTGATGAGGCACATGGCCAAAACATGTTTTTGCGTTTCTCCAGTGTAACAACCAGTTCGAACAAAATCTATGGCGAGTGTATCAGCATCATTTATATCGGCATTTTAGCCACTATTCTCCTGCCTGGCAACCAGTTGCTCAAGCAAAATCTATGACAGGCATATCAGCATTTTCCCCATACTTCCCCTGTTTATGGCACTCAATTTCTCAAGCTAAATCTCAACAGCATTCTTTCGCATTTCTCCCCTCTACTGCAACCAATGTCGGAGAAGTCTGACAGCCACATAGGTATCTTGTGAATTCTAATGCTCGCAAATACGGAAACCCTAACCCTCTTGAGAAATCCAGAGCCCTGAGACTACTGCTAGGACAAGACTGAACTTACTTTGGTAATGTCGCTGTCATAACCACGCCCAATGAATGAGATTTCAGGGATGGGATCCGAAGAAAGCCCCCAACAGGACGCAGGCAGGTGCGAGAGGATGGCACCCGAGGGGCTGATTTCGAGCTGTCGAGGGTGGCGAAGGGCATGGATGGAGCCGAGGCGGAGGCCATGACATTGGTGTGCGCAGGGAGAGCCATGGCGAGGGCCAAGGAAGGGAAGATAGGAGAGGAAGGCACTGAGACGGCGGCGAAGACAGAGGGGTCAGATGAAGCAGACAGGGATAGAGAGAGAACAGAGGGGAGAAAGAAGCGGGGGAGCTTATATAAAAATGGAGGGATTTTACAGGAGACGAGTAAGGAAAAGGGAGCATGTATGCGTTATCGATGTGTTGGTGGGTTGCATGTGACTCGTGAGAGAGAGAGAGAGAGAGAGAGAGATGTGCCAGACAAGTGGACGACAATGGAACTCCTGCCCCAAATTTAGCGTTTGTCCGAACACACACACCCACACACACCACAACCCCATACCTCCATTATGCTCCATACCCGGGGCCTTCACGCCCGGTCACGCGCACGTCGAATTACAGTCCAGTTTCTATGGACATGCGTCGAGGCTTATCAACTTGAACTCTGGATAACAATGAACTCTAGCAGCTTAATTGAGTTCCCACTAAAAAAGTGAGGGTACTAAGGTTTGCTGCATTCACTTGCAAGGCCCCATGCCAATGTGTCCATCACAGACATTGGCACCTCCTTAATTCTCTCACCAAAACTGTATTTTCTCTCTCCCCCCATTGTGTTTCTCCCTCCTCTGACTTGCCACTGAGCTCACTAGCAATGGAAGCCACTGGTTACTCCATATGTGTGACTGTATTTCTTCCTCTTCCTACTTGCAATGTGCAAGTCATGTCAATTCACTTGCACATGGTGGGACTCTTACCAATAACACTAATGCTTCACACTAGGACCCACACTTGCATCGGTCATCATGGCTGTTAACTATACCCTAAACCCTAAATAAACTTCTATTAAATTGCAATAACATCCATGCTAGACCCACGCAAGTGCAAGTGCTACGGTATGTATGTAGCAATGAAGTATATTTCATTGTCGCTTTATCTAGCATAAATGCTAACTTGCACAAAGTGCAATTATCACATGGCTCTCTCTCTCTCTCTCTCTCTCTCTCTCTCTCTCTCTCTCTCTCTCTCATCAAGCATTCACTTGCATATGCACATTGCTCAATTGAGATAAAAATGAGGTTGAAATAGATATGATGTGACTTGGCTTGAAGTCAATAGAGTTACCCTCCCTCCCCTTCTCCACCCTAAGCATTACTAAAAGTCTCCTCTACAAATAAGCTTGAGCTCTCTATATATACCATACAAAGCCTTCCATAACTTATTCAAAAGGTTGGGAACATAATGATGCTACATATTCAAGCTCAAAAAGTTCATATCTTTTGAAAACATTTTCATATAAAACTATGAACCTATGTGTTCTATCTCATGTAAATAGTTTATAGATGTGATAATCAACCCAAATATATACTATTTATTAACAGGGGGGGGGGGGGGGGAAAGGCGGCGCCCTCTCACACTAGCCATCCATGCTGCCACATGGCATGCCCCTCATGCTGCCATGTGGTGTGAAACATTGTCTAAGGGGTTTTAGTCAAAAGGTCGTATCCACCGGGGATCAAAGAGAGAAGGGGATAGAGAATAGGAAATAGAAGAGAAGAAAAAGAATAGACAAGAGGTACACAAGATAAACACAAAGCTCAATGAATCAAGCACTATGTATTGATAGAATTTAAGAAGATAAGCAAAATCCTTGTCTAGACTACTCAGAAGCAATCTCCAAGCATTAGATCTCATGGAGCTCCCTGGTAGACAAAAAATGCACACCAAACACTAGCTTCTTCTCTACTACTCACATCGCAAATATGATGGTTCCATTGGCTCCAAAAGGGGGGTAAAACCCTAGGATACTTGATTAAAATTCTCCCAGATCACTCCCTCTTCTTCTCCTCATTCGGAGTGTTGTTTGTTGCCTATAAACTGTTTTTGCGTGCCACACGAATTTGGAAGCCCCTTTTTTTTCATGAGATCTCCCAAAACTAGTTAAAAAGCCACTTGCTTTTTTTTCATGTCACCCTATTCTAGAAGTTTTCTACATCTTTTTAGGATATTTGCAAGAAAGAATAGCTGAAATATAAAAAACAAGCTAGACTTTTTCAAAAATCCCATATTTTGGATCTATTCATACTATGAACACTAAGATTAATGACTAATATGACATTGATTCTTTAGATTAATAAGAAAGCCAGATGATAATGCACTTCAAGGTTTTTCACACTTTGTCCATGTAGTGGCATGACAACATGCACCCCCAACTTCTACAATATCCACCCAAGAACACCCCCCCCCCCCCGACTTCTACCCTGCATTGGCTTGAACCCCCCCCAAGTGAGCAACTTCCACACATGACGCAATTCTTAACATACTATACAATTAAATTAGATTACTAATGTAGTTATGGCTACAAATTTATATTATAAAATGATATAAATACATAAGTATTTCATATCTTAAAAATAATATTATGTTATTATATTTTTAATATCTATACATTAAATAACATAACATATATGTGAATTAATTAATTTATGTTATTTAATGTATAGTACAATTAACATTACATTAATTAAGTTACATAATATTAGCTTCATGTGTATCATATAGAATTAATATATACTGTATATTGGCGAGTAACACGAGGGGGGGAGAGAAAGGAGAGAGGCACGACTTGCATGAGTGTGATTTGGGGGGTAGTAGATAATACATTAATATAGTGTTAATTACTAGCACTATAGTTAATAATAAGTACAACAAATGTTAGTAATATCATATTATGTTTAACATTATTTGTGATACATTATAATTATGAGTATAACTATAATTATTATACATTGGGGTTTCAAGATATTGATGTTCTCTATTTATCAAGGTCACAAGGTTTGAGATCAAATTTACCTTGAATTTCTTACGTGGAGGGCCAATATCCACTTTGAAAACCTCAAGACTCCCACTCTTTTATAATTTTAAATCTAGCTACTATTGTAGTTGGTAGGATAGTGGTGGGATAGGAATACAAAAGTTGAACCATATGAAATCTTTTCGAGAGCCAATACAAAGAAAAGTTAGTAGGATTTTCAAAAAAGTAGATTAAAGCATTATATTTCAATAGAGTGTTCCACAAGCATTTAGCTAGAGCAAAGTATATACTAATCTTGCACTCAAGTTTCATGGGTGTTTAGCCCTCTAATTGCATTGACACTTGGCAGAAGAGAAAAGTCCTTAACCAAAAAAGGGATCTACAAAGTTTCATATCGGAGTGGGTTGAGAGTTAGAATAATGACATTCGATAAAGGCAAGAGAAGGTATGGCACGTCACTCTCTTACAAAGCAACATGGGAGTTTGTTAGAGCACACCTTCTATCCTTCAACACACAAGGTGATTGAGGAAGTGTTAGTGGCAAGGGTAGCAAATAGAAGAGATTCCATTCAAGAATACTCCATGACTTTGTTACGCATGCATTCAGACTCTCTCTCATGATTAATGCTTTTGTGCTTCACACTGAGAGAACACATGTGCAAAGTGCTAGGAGAATGTAGGCGCGGAGCACCTAGTTTCTTTTAGTGGTGATTGGGAACAATGTGTAGCATATATCATCCTCTCTTTTACTTATCACAAGCAATAAAGTGGAAACTGCTCTTTTTGTGATTATATTGATAATTGGTAGTGCTTCCCTCAAATTCTCTATTTCCTTTTGCCATCAAAGTTGGTGCCACATTACTTATCATTTGGAAGTGGTACTTCTTTTTTTAGGAGGTGGTCACTTCTATCTATATTATATTATAATTAAAACAAATACCAAAACTAACCTCGATCTTACATGGCAATCATAAAGTGCTCCCAAACCTCCAAATCCTCCAAAATTTCTTGTAAATAAAAAATGAGATAAATTTTTGAAAACCCTTCTCTCTTTCTTGGCATTAACGCACCATGTGCAACATGTGGGTTGTGTGGGTTGATCTGGCCTTTAAAACTATAGAGGTGGAAACCATAGCCAATCTTTGGGGGGATATAGGAGTGCATTGCTAAAAGCACTTCTGTATTTAGCTTCTTAGAAGAAAATTTCCTAAATAGGGAATGAGTAGCCACTTTAGTTGCTAGCAAGGGCTATGACTTTCTATCCCAAAAACATAGTTTGGTGGTGAACAACATCCTCAGTTGTTGCATGTGCTAGAGAGGACAGAGCACTTCAACCTCGTGAGGGTGCGAAGGGGGTGGATGCCCAAGTTGCTACACAAATGGCAATTTGTGGCCTTGCAAATGTACCCATGGAGCTCAAGTCCATTGTGTGAGTCACAGGTAACCCTCCCCATTGTAGAGGCGAGCTCAAGCTCAACCGCCAAGACCCACAAACCACTTATTGTTCAAGCATTTCAAGCGAGCACTAATGGCTATCTCTCACATAACCAACGCGCTATCCCCCTTTATGAGTGTAGTGAGCTTATCTTGATGTCCAATAGAGTTGCTTCCTCTCTCAAACACTCTGACAGCTCCATGATTCGTGATGCAAGCTCAAGCATCCGCAAGCCTCTTCCTTGAAGCTCCATCCTCCATAGCCACATGTGAGACGAGAGAAGAGAAGAGAAGAAGAAGAGGGGAGATGGAGGAGGGCTTCACCTCCAAGATCCCTCACCCTCACACACTCACTCCCTCACTCACTCACACTCCCTCCCTCAAGCACTCACAAGCAAGCAAGAGAAGAGAAGAAGAGAAGAAGAAGAGTCCACTTTGCCACACACCAAAGAATGAGCTCTCATTCACTTTTTGAACTTTATATACAAAACCCTAAATCCCTTTTGGACAGTCATCCCCTTATCCCCTTTTCCTTACATGGTTGGCCATGTAGGCCCTTTTTTCCATTGTCCTCCTTTCTTTCTAGCTTAGTCCTATTGCCCTTATGGGCAGTCATCCCCTTATTCCCTTTTCCTTACATGGTTGGCCATGTAGGCCCTTTTTTCCATTGTCCACCTTTCTTTCTAGCTTAGTCCTACTACCCGTTCATCTTTACAAATTGCACAAGAGAGAGCCCAGCACTCTTTTACAAAGATTTTGGCTGCACCTTTATATTTAAAGGTGTGCCTTCTTGCTTTTGGCTTCTTGCGGCTTCCATGGTTGCGTCTTGTACTCCTGGTGGGCCGACCCTCTTGTAGGGCACCTTTTTCTTTTTTTCACCTTGCACTTTTCCTCTTGATGCCCCATTTTCCACATCCTTTGCTTTGCAGTAAACATTACCCCCCTCCTAGTCGAGTGCCAGTCCCATGGCGCTGCTGGGCGGCGAGTCAGACAGTGTTGCGGGGGTAGCCATGTGACTTTTTGAGTTTGTATACAAGCCGAGTTGGAAGGTGTGTTGGAGGGATTTATGGATCTGGAAGGCCCTTGCATTGGAGATAATCCTTGGTGTTGGAGGGATTTATGGACCTGTTAGAGGGATTTATGGAACTGAAAGGTCCTTGAGTTTGGAATGAGCCTTGGTGTTGGAGGGATTTATGGACTTGAAAGGCCCTTATATGAGCCATGGTGGAAGGTGTGCTAGAGGGATTTATGCCCTTGAAATTGAAGATAAAGCTGGACAAATCCCTGCATGGAGAGAGGTTGATGGGAGCGAATCCATCTTTAAAATTGAATATGGTGTTGGATGGATCCTAGTGTGGAGAGAGGCTGATGGGCGGATCCATCTTTAAAATTGAATATGCTGTTGGATGGATTTGTCTCCTGGCCCTCCACAGTTGCCTTCTCTTGCGCTATTCCAAATGATCTTCTTCATTCACTTTTTGATTGGGACTGTCTCAGTGTGCCCGTGCTTTGTTCTGTGTGCATGGTGACATTGTCACATAAGATGGGGAGTGTATTGCGTGGATGGTGGGGTCTTTGGAGCTGGTGCTTGGGGCCTTTGTTTGTACTTGAAAATAAAAGAAAGTGCACTAATTGGGGGTGTGCTCCATTGTCATGTGGTGCATTGTGCTCATGGTAGTGGGATTGGGAGCAAGCCTGGGCATTGTCCCTCACTTGAGGACTTAGTTTGTGCATAAGGCAAGTGCAGTGCATGTAGCTTAGGGTGACATGTCTAACCATAGGCAAGTGTTACCTCCCTAGGTGTGTCTTGCCCTTGATGTACCCTAAGCGTGAAGTGGAGAATCAAAATGAGGCTAGGGGGTTAGGGATGGAGTCGGCCGACTGAAGCCATCGGATGCACCTAACTTGAGGACCCCTAGGTGTAGTGACTATGATCGATGTGCAACTTACGGTGGCTACATGCAATATCTTTTTCTTTTCTTTTTTTTCTTTTCATTTTTCATTTTTTATCTTTTTTTCTCTTTTAAAAAAATATAGATTTACATAGTCGTGACAGAAGTTTAATCTTCATCATCGGAGTGAGGTGGAGAAGGGGGACTTAATAGATTTGTTAAAAAACTGGCGGCTTCGGAGATACCCCTTGAGGTTTAGGCAGATCTGAAGGATGGTGGTGGAGAGGAATGGATGATTGTAGTGGGTGAAGCGGCTATCATTCATGTCCTCTAGAAGGGCTAAGCAAAATGAAGGTAATAGAGTAACTTGCATCATTAGTCGATGCAACTATCTATATCATTAGGCTCAAAATGGAGTACTGGGAGGCCGCGCTCCTGCAGGGTGGGGTCTTGCCTAAGGAGTATCCTAAGCAGTCTAAGGTAATTACAAGTAGTAATGAAGGCAGGGTCAGGGCATGAAGAGAATTCGTTAGTGAATTGGATTAGAGTATCATACAAGTTCTCTGATGTAAAGACGATGGACTCTTCATATGTAGTACAATGAGGATTATAGATTATAGGGAAGTCGTAGCACGGCATGGACACTGGAGTCAAAATCCACTCCCACCCTTCGAGGGTAAGGCATAAAGGCTGGGTCATTCCGCTCAAAGGGTTGAGTGTTGCAAAAGGCCATCCAAGTGTCCAAGTTGGAGTCGCAGACCCTTCTCCTCCATTTAGGTTGACATTCGTAGCCGGCCACAGACCTTGGTACTTCAAAAACCTTATCCTACCAAAACTCGGCATCTTCAATGGCCCATAAGGTGGGACTCTACTCTCTCTCCTCCAGCCATTTCTGTCTAAGCTTGCTTTCGATGTTAATTACCTCCTCCACCACCTTGATGGCCAAGACCCTACGCAAGGTGGTGGGGAACCGGAAGTTAAAATTGAAGGGGCTCCTAGACATTTCTTGCCTTTCCTAGATTACAAGATCATCATGGAAGCTCACTGGGGCATCATCCTCGCATGGTGGGATAGGTGCCTTGGGTGCCCTCACTTCCTTGGAATTCCATTTTCTCATTGTGTCCTCCACTATTTGTTTTCTTCTTTTCCTCAGTGCTGCCATTCTTTCTGCGGAGGTGTCTGCATGTTGTTGCTCTTGAGTCCGCGGGGAAGGAGGCGATGGGACAAGCTCTTCTTCGTGTGATCCCACTTCGAAGTTCACACCCACCTCCCTCTCCTGGCTTGGCTCTTGCTACTTCTCTTCAAGGAACCCAAGTGCGTCCACTTCCTGCGAGGTTAGGCCTACCAATAGGAGATAGTGTTGTTGCTCTTCTAGGCTTGGGCCAACTCCACTAGGTTGTCGCAGCATCTATAGTCCTGCCTTTAGTGCCCTACGAGCCATTCCCAGTTTCTTTTTCATTGCCTCATGGACTCTCCCTCCTCTGCTTAGGTGACATCCAATAAGGTATCCAAGAAGGCACTTTGTTGGGTGTGGAAGCTCACTTGGGCGGCTTCCACTCTGCTTTCAGCAAGTATCTTTTCCTTTTCCACTTGAGCGAGACAGCGTGCCAAGGCTTTGACCCTTTTTTCATTCTGATTGGCCCATTCTTCTGCCTTCTTGTTCATATCTTCGAGGCTCTCCCCCTGCTTCTGGGCTAGCACTGTCAGCCTTGGTTCTTGACCTTCCATTTCTACCCTTAGCTTTTCTGCTCTTCCTGTACTAAGGTAGCCTCTTGGGTTAGTTTCTCCAGCTCTCTTTCGTACCTGTGAGCTCTTTCCTCCCTCAGCTCCTCTAGCTCTTTCGTGGCTTTAGTGATTTTCTCCATTTCAGCTTGTAGATATTTGTAACGTGCCGCAATCTCTTGATTGCGCCATTGTAGGTATCGTATGGCTTCGATTTCTTCATTCACTTGCACTTGCCATTCCACTTCTATCTCTTCCTTAGCTTGTAGCTGCTCCTTCAACTTGTGAACTTCCCTTTGGGCCATGGCTGTTTGGCGTGTTTTATCCAACTGGGATGCATCCATGGCCTCTTTTTCAGTTTCTAGCTATGCCATTGTGATTCTCTTCTCCTCCTTGGCTTTCTTTAATTGAGAGAGGATCTCCTTGACATACTCGTCATAGTCTTCAGGTGGCCTCTCTGTTAAGGGGACGAAGGTCATGGAGCCTGCCACTTTCTATCTCTTTGGGTCTTGCCTTGACTCGGTGTCTGCTCTACAGCCGGCCTTTTGGTTCCCACTAGGGGGGTTCCTTCTCCTACTCCTTGGCCCATTTCTTTATTCACAAAGTATTGGACCCAAGCCATTAGGTTGTCGGTGTTCACCTGGGTCATAGAACTGGGAGTGGAGATAGCCATGGTGGTGGCGGGCATCAGGAGAGTGGGAATGGGGGTGATTGGGGCCTTGCCCTTGCCTTCTTGCTCTGCAGGTGGCATGAATTCTAGCACTTGGGCGCTTGAGCTTGACCTTCATTTCTGATTGGGCTTGCGGGTTTTGGCTTGTCGTGCCCGAACTGCTATTCAATGGACCTGCACGTGGCGAGGCCATGTCTTCCTCCTCTTTTTTTCTCAACTCCTCCTCTTCCTGCTTTCTCCTTCTTTCCTCCTCGGTCTTTTTGGATTCTCTGTGGGTCTTTTCCAAGTCTGTCTTTTCTTGTTTCCTCCTCTCCTCTTCCCGCTGTTCTTGTGCAATTTTCTTCTTCATCTTCTTAGCTTTTCCTCGGCTAGTTTGCTCTTGCTGTTCCATGTCTTCTTCTTCCTCACTTAGTGTCCTTTGATTGGACTACGCCTCCTATTCCTGGTGAGGTGGCGACCTGCTAGGCGTTTCATCTACTTCTCTTGCTTCTTCTTGCCCTTGTTCCAAGGCTTTCCTGATGATCGTGGTGAGGACCCGACCGAATCCGATGGTTGTATCCTTTGAAGACGAAGCTTTCCTTTTAACCTTGGTGGTAGGAGATTCTCCTCTGGCAAGCTATCCTCCCATTGCCAAAAGCCTTTTCCGAGGTCTCAATGGTCTTCCTGACAAAACCGTTGAGGTTCACCTCATCCAACAACGTTGCTACAATGCTCTCTACCAGGAGGACGTTGATGCAACTCATGATGGTGTTGTACCTCTAACTAGAGAACAACGCGTGCACCATCTTGGCTTGGAGTTGGACTTCGGGATCCATGATATCCACCAAGCTGATGCCATCATTGGTGTGGACCTTTACCTTATCCATTCCTAGCAAGGCATATACATCTCTTTTCAGCTTCCTCTCTACTTTGTTTTCGAAGCCCAATGCCTTTTCCACCAACTCCGAGTCAATTCAATTTGATCTGATGAGTTCCCTCTCCCTCATGCACAGTTACAATGTCGTGGTTCCTGTGGAAAGTCCTTAGGAACTCTGCACAATGGAAGTAGTCCATCCCCTGGCTTATTGTTTCCACGTATTTTGCAGATTGCATTGCTCGATGATCTGCCTCATGGCCCGCTCTTCAATGACCACACCTTCTAGGTTGAAGATATGCTGGAACTTGAATTGGTTGAAGGCTCGTGTTTCCACTGAAAGTCCATATTTTGTTGTTCTTCCTCTGAAAAAGGCAAATTGCTAGCCTTTTCTTGGCCTGTCATGATGGGTGCCTGTCATGAAGCCATATTCACTATTAATGTTTTTCAGAATAATTACAAGCAACAAGAAACGACTACATACTTGTTGAACTGAAATGGTTCAGTGCAGAAGTAGACGTTTTCCTCCCATTAGTCTATTGATTTCAAATTTTATTGACATTTTTCTCAATCACAAGTTATTGCATTCTACCCTTGGAATGTGTGCTTTTCCTTATGTGTTTGATTTGATTCACCTTACCCCCTCCCCCTTTTGAAATAAGAAGAATCCTTCCTAGGATTAAAGGGTTAGAAGATGAAGGGCCTTTAGTGCACAATCTTAGTGTTTTACTTTCACATGAGCTAGGCGTAGAAATTTGGATTATATTCTAACTTAGCATAGCTATCATATCGAAAGGGCAGATGCTTACATGCATAATGTAAGTGAGGACATCAAGCAAGAAGTCACCGTAGTCCACTCAGCTAGTAGCATGCAACTCCTCCTCAGTGAGAATGTGATCTAAATAAGGATCTCCCTTAATGTGTTCTTCGAGGGGTCGATTACGGAGGGTAGTCAACACCCTATAGGAAGTTGGAGTGACATAGGTTGGGTCATATTCAAATGCCTTGATTGTGCGTCATTGTTCAATGTTGGTCATTATTTGGCATCCCTCTAGCTCCCATTGTAATTGTAGAGTGTACCATTTTTGCAAGAAGGAGGAGTTGTTGTCAGCAAGCTGTTGCAACTTCTCGATTTCCTGGTTTGTGGCCATGATCGTGTTCTTGCTACACAATGTAATGAGACGTTGTTTGATTGCTTGTTCCTTGGATATCTCGGTTGCAATTAACTCCTCAGCTGCTTTGGAAGCTTTAACAAATACGAATTTTGACTCCTCCCAAAAGCAAGGGAGTGTTCGTACTTCCATTGCTATAGGTTCTTCGAAGAGGCCTAAGTCTTGTCGATCCTACCTTTTAGCCAATGTCATGAATGTAGCATCCAAGTATCGAAGGCAAGTGACCAAATCGCCCCCAGTATTTTCAGCTAGATCCGTGGCAAAGGTTAGAATTGATCACCGCTCATAAGAGGGCCTAAGCCCGGTGGGTGGTTAAGGCTTGACAGAACTAGAGAGTTCAACAGCTAATGGTCACAGCATGGTTTGCTCCTTAGGTTGTAGCTTGGCCTCATGTTTGATGGGTTGGGTTGTAGTTGCGGTTGTGGTGCTACTAGATGTGTTTGAGGTTTGAGGGTCACCACTGGGGCTAGATTTGGGTGGCTTGTCAGTAGAGCAGGCTACTGTTTTGGGTGATAGATTGGTTCAAGCCCTACTGAGCTAGGCTTTAGAGGTTCTATGGACTTAACAGCCTTATTTTCTTGTGGTTTGAGTGTCTTCGACATGATATTTTGTGTAGTCAAGCTTGAGGTTGGCATTTGAGTAGGGTCTTTGGTTGTTTTGGCTTTAGGTAGCCAAATCCAGGTGTTACCCGCATAGTAGCCTTGCGCTTGCAGTACGGCCTTGGGGACCCATCACGGCTTGACTGTACATCGATGTTTATAGTTTCATCTTGGCTTCCTAGGTTTCGGGTGAGGATCATTAGCCTTGTGAGACCGTGGGTTTCTATTCCTAGATGGTGCTCTCTATTTAGATACCCATTTGAACTGGGGTTCATGGGCTTCAACATTGATTCTAGTGGGTTACTGGCATCAAGGCTTGGTAGGTTGTGACGAGTCACGACCCCCCTCCTTAGACTTGATGGCGGGTTTCTCTACCGGTGGCTTTGAGGATTTGGAAAGAGTCGTGCTGCCCTTGCTGAAAGCTGTAACAACACGAACGTTGCCCACGGCTAGGTGGATACGCTGGGACTTATAGTCGACATTGCAATGAGTTTGCTTCTTGAAAGTTCGTCCTAATAGGGATTCCCTACCTACATTGCTAGTGTTGTGCAACACATAGAAGGTTATCGGCACACTTTTAGACTCAATAGAAACTGCAACCTTGCACTTTTCCAAAAGTGTGTAGGGTGGCCTCCATAAGGAGTGAGATTAGCATTAGTGGGCCACAACTGTGGTTTGCCAATTTGGATCCAATGGTCATGGGTTAAGATATTAAAATCAGCTCCCTCATCAATCAATGCGTTGATGGTGCATGTGTGTTTAGCAGTGACTGTCATGCATAAGTAAGCTGGTGGTACTGCTTCCTCATCCTCACCGTCCACCTCAGTGATAGTGGCTACTCTTACGTGGACAGGGGATGCTAGAATTGGGGGCTCATGCAATGGGTGTGTGGGAGGAAATTACTTTTTTATGTGATTTCCATTGAAGAAGCCTATGCCCTCACCTTCTAGGGTTTCGAGCTCTACATTGCCAATTTGGCTGATGGTTCGAACCTTAAAAGGTCCTAGCCCCTGAAACTTTAACTTTTGCTTGTGTCCCTTGACTGAGTATAGCAATACTAAGTAACCCTATTCAAAGTTGCACTGCTTGATATGCTCGTCAAACCAACATTTGCATCTTGCCTTCTTGCATATTAGTGCATGGGTTGGGTTTTCGATAAGCGTTCGATTTCAGTCAAGCGTTTTGTCCATGACTCCTTCCCATCCTATCTTTCTTGAAGGGCTATCTTGAGGCTTGGTACAAAGAATTCAGCCTCTGTACCATATATCAATCTAAAGGGGGTCTGTCCTACAGCTGTCTTGTAAGCCGTGTGGTAGGCCTACAAGGCTGCCAGCTTGTTGTCCCAATCACTGCGTGAAGCAGAGATGACTTTGGTTAGGACGTTTACTAAGATTTTATTTGTGGATTCGGCTTGACTGTTTGCATAGGGGCAATAAGGCAAGGATTTCCGATGGATGATTAGAAAGGAGGACAGGAGGTGAGCTATCACTTCATTGAGGAAGTGTGTGCCTTGGTCGCTAACTAGTTCGATGGGGCAGCCAAATCGTGAGATCACTTGCTCCCATAGGAACTTAGCAGTGGTACGAGTGTCATTCTTTCTCGTAGTTGGTGCTTTTGCCCATTTTGTCAAATAATCGGTAGCCACGATGATGTATTTGGCTTGTGAATATTGTGATGTAGGACTAATGGGTTCGATGAAGTCAATTCCACAATTTTCGAAGGTTTGTTGTGTGATAATTGGGATTAGATCCATGTGATCCTTACGAATCAAAACTTTAGTCCTTTGGCACTCGTCACAATGCTTCACAAATCGTGTCACATCTCGGAAGAGGGTGGGCCACCACACCTGGGATTGTAGCACTTTGCGGCATGTCGCATCTCCGTTGAAATGTCCTCCTATAAATCTGTCGTGTGTCTCTGTCAGCATGTCATGCATCTCATGCTCATCAACGCATCCGTGCAGTAACCCGTCTTGCCCCAGCCTGTAAAGTTGGCCGGTTTGATAGGGTTGGAACTTCAAGATGAGCTGCTTGAGTCAGGGCTTTTTCTATCGGTCATTCCAGTAGTTTGTGTTCAAGCACTTGAAATATGTTATCTGCCCAATACGACATCATGTCAGCTCTAAACAAATCTTTTTCGCTAGATAAGAGGAATAGATGTGCGTCTTGGTAGTTCATCCACAATGCCTTGTCCAACCGCTTCTCCTATGGGGATAGGAGATAGATGGTTAGCCATGTAATGCTGCTTCCCTTATGCACGACCACGGAGAAGTCAAACTCCAAAAGTAGAAGAAGCCATCTAGCAATGTGTCTTGTAGTGCATGGTTTGTTAACAAGATACAACAAGGCTTGATGGTCAACAAAGAAAGTAAAAGGCATAGCCAAAAGATAATGTCGAAATTTCTTTACGGCAAACACCATGGCCAAGCCCTCTCTCTCCATTGTTGAGTAATTCATTTTAGTCTCAGTGAGTTGTCTGCTAGCAAAGCTCACTAGGTAATCCATGTTGTGTTCACCAGGTTGGCACAACACAACTCCTACGGAGAATTTCGAAGCGTCGATATGCACATGAAACGTGAGTGTCCAATCTAGGGCTCGTAGAATTAGTGTTCTGGTCAAAGCCTTTTTTAGCTCCTCATATGCGCATTGGCATTCCTTACTCCATTTGAATATGATCAACAACTTGTATAGAGGTCTAGCAATCAATGCATAGTTCAACATGAATCATTGATAATACCTTGTGTGTCCCAAGAAGCACTGAACAACCTTGAAATCAGTTGGGGATGGAAGATCGACAATGACCTTGATCTTTGAGAAATCTGTGGCAATGCCATTCTTTGACACCATGTGTTCTAGGGTACATCCATATTTCACCCAAAACTGACACTTCAAGGGGTTCAACGAGAGACAGTATAGTCAACATCGTTCAAAGACCGTCCTAAGTGTTCTCGCCAAGTAGAGTGAACACACAAGTTGTCTACAAAGACCTCTAGCTCCTTCCTCAACATGTCTTTGAATATTGTACACATCCATCATTGGAAGGTGGTTAGTGCGTTAGTCAACCCAAAAGGCATGACTATGTAGGCAAAGATGTCCCATTTTGTGGCAAATGTGGTTTTATGCCTATCGTTATGATGTACTTGTACATAATTGTATCCAGAGAAGCCGTCTAGGAAACCGTAGGCCTCTTTGCTAGCCACTTTCTTGAGCATATGCTCAATGTATAGGAGTGGATAGTTGTCTCTCTTTTTAGCTGCGTTTACCTTTTTGTAATTGACACACACTCTAATCTTTCCATTCTTCTTTAATACAATAACTATGGGGGAAACCCAGTTCGTGTGTTCAATTTCATAGATGAATCTTGCTCTCATTAGCTTGTCAATTTTTTCCTTGATAACATGGGCGTACTTTGGATTCATGGGATATGGTCCCTGCTTGTCTGGCGTTGCGTTAGGTGTCATGGGTATGTTCTGAGTCACCACACTTGGGTCTACCCCTTTGAGCTCTTCTAGGGACCAAGCAAAGACGTCTATATACTCCCACAAGAGAGTAACGAGACTTGCTTCATCTTGCTCTACCAAGTCATTAGCTATAAAGACACGTTGTGGGGTCTCCCCTTCCCTAGCTAAATTGACCTCTTTGACCTTGGCGGGTCTCTCCATTGGTTCTCTTTGCCCTTGTCGTTTGGCTCCCAGCAAGATCACCACTCTATCTCCCTTTTTGAACTTTGTGAATTGTTTCGACAGGTCTTGTGGTTTTTGTTGTTCTTCTATCTGTGTTTCTTTAGGTAGCTTCCGCCGTTCCCCCTTAATTGTTGGCGCCTTAGGTGGATGGGTAGGTCCCTCTTGGTGCATCTAGTCTTGGGGGGTCGAGGTATTTTAGGATCATTATTTGAGCTGACTTCTGATTCAGAATCGAACTATCCGTCTTCGCTAGAAGAGGGGCTTTCTCTTGGTGGTTGTAGTTCAGAAGGTGAGTCTGTTCACAGCAGTGGTGTGCCACTTGGCAAGGCTAGGCTTGCCTGCTCATAACTGATTGCGCCTGTGTGATCCAACCAAGTTCGATCGCAATCCTTGCGCCAAACTCCTTTCGCTAGTCTAAGGGCACTTTGTTTGCGTGGTCTAAGGTCTACTCATATTTATTCAATCATACATCCCCCAGTGTCATATTCCAGGATATCGATTTTCCTGTCACTCTCATCACTGAAGGAACAACAGTCCTCATATTCGTTGGTCAGAGCTATCTTTGTCCAATTGCTCATCATTCTCCAGGTTATGACATATCTCTTTTTGTTGGTTGAGGATTAAGGCCCAATTATATCTCAAGTTTAAATCGTGCACTTTGGACCATTGCCATTCAGGCTCATCTAAGAGATCTCGGAGTGGCTTAAGATTCGTTGGTGGATTGCCAACCAACTTGTCAGTCAAGTGCCCCAGGACCTCCAGGAGCTCTCATCTATTGTTCGAGACTTGGAACGCAACATGGTTGGTTCTTCCATGTAGGCTTCCAGTCATCATGCAGACTAGTACTAAGAGTGTGCCCTTAGGTTTTCCGGTTGCCTTGATGGCTTGTTCATGCTCCTCAATGTCTGAGAATGGTAGGTCAATGGTAGCAAGAACATGCATCCAATATCGCTCGTCCTCCGGGCATGGGATATACTTGGTAAGGGTCCCATAGCATCCCCTAGTCTATCCATCGCCCTTCAGTATGGTAGAGATGGCATCCAGATCGACATGTGTAGTCTTCCATGTGTCCATCTCCACTCTTACAGCCTCCATTCAATTGTCCAAGAAGATAAGACCGTTGCCCCAATCCTCTACAGCTGTTGCATTGTGCATCTAGGGTCGGCCTAGCAGGATGTTGTAGTCTACTCCCTTCATGACTATAAAGTCAACCGAGAATTGGTTTTATGCAATCTTCATTTACCAATTTTTCAACACTCCACATGGTTTCACCTTCATTTCGTTAGCCAGAGTGACGTTGAACCTAGTAGCCTCGACTGGTGGATTACCCCAAGTTTGGAATACTGCATGGCTTAGCACACTCACTCCTGCTTCTGTGTATACAATTCCCTTTCTTGTGACATCCCTCAGAGCTAAGACTGGCAAGACTGCATGCATTTCCGTGTCTTTCCAAAAAGCATTGACGTGCAAGGATTTCAGCATGAAGTGTAGTGTCAGACTTGGTATTTGAGTTTCTGTGTCGTGCTTAGGCAAGTCTGTGGTAATTGGCTCATTTGTTTCTTCGACCCACTGTTTTAGCTCTAACCATAGCGTTGGATGTTGCCTAAGTAGGTCGCCCAAGCTTAGAGTTATAGGGGTGGTCACCAATGTATTGAGGAGGTTGCTAGTCACTTGCCTCTCTCCTAAGTCTGCGGTTCTTGGCCAATGGCCTTAACTGTTTTGCTAGCCCAGAGCATCTAGGCTTTGTCTAGGCGGCCCAACTTGTGGTGCCATCACCTCCCTTTTGTGGGAGAGAGATTGGTGTACCCACGCTTGAGAGATCATCGATCTCATCTTCTAGTATAGGCTCAGCGTCCTTTAGGTCCTTCCGGGCCTCCTTCACCCACTTTTTCACCTTCTTGATGGGTTCGAGTTGGTGCTTTGGGTTGGGGTACTCCCCGACCTTAGCATTTCCCTTTTCAGTCATCGGTGGGGCCAACGTTTCTTCCTCTGTGTCAATGAATTTCCCTCCAACCGACAGTGTTGTGACACTTTCGGTTTTGAGGATGACCTTAGTGTTTGGTATTTTCTTCTTTCCAATTGAGGTTGCGTCAAGGTTGCTGGGCCTGGCCTGCTTCGTCTACGCACAGGTCATGACATGCAATGGGATAGGTGTGGCCTCCCCACAGAACAACCCCAATGGAACCGATGGCTTGTTTGTCAAATTAGAGGATGGCCTCTGCCTAGGGCAATTGACAAAGAGGTGAGTGATTCCACATAGCGCATCTTAGGTCAGCCTTATCTCTATTTGTTTGCTCCCTCTCGGGGTAGCGCGAAGAAATGTGTCCCTGGGTGTCTGCAAGCCCTTTGGCTCTTGGGTCTGTGCCCCTAGGCCTCTGTCTCTCCCCTACCTAATGCCATCACAGGTACTGGTTGGTAGTCCATAAGGACTACGTTGCCTTCCTCATCGTATGACATGTATAGGTTTACATAAGGCTCGTCCACATAGTGGACTGGAGCATCACTTGGTGGGTGGGTCACATAGGGTCTAGGTGGTCTAGGGATACCTATAGGATTGATTTCCATGGGCGGCTTAGCATCATTAGGTGCCAAGAGAGCCAGTGGGGCTCCCCTTCCAAGGAAGTTTGGTGGCCTGTTCTCAAGGTAGGGTTGACTGTAAGGTTGCGGGTACGGGAGTCTCCGAGGTAGTCTACAATGCATGGCATCATGGTCAAGACCTACCACAATTAGCGCAAGGTTGTGACCTAGGGTCCTGGCACTCAATTGGCAAGTGGTTCCTGCCACAGCACATGCATTGGACATGTGGGCGAGTTAGTCGTCTCATCATCTCATGTAGTTTGGTTATGTCCATTCTAATCTCTGCTAGCTCTTGTGTTGTCCCGAGTCAGTGCCCTTCCCTTTGTCTTCGCTCTTGGGCCTGCTCTCTCACTCAGTGTGAGGCCCTCTCGGAACTCCTGGTATTGGACTCTTCTCAATTTGAGCACCTGTAGCTTCTTTCCTTGAGCTAGTCATCCACTCTAATAGCTTCCTCAAAGACCCTTGCCAATGCGTCTCGCTGCAAGCTTGAGTTGCCAGCCAAGGCTTTGTAGAGTTCTTCACTTTGTATTCTGTTGATGAATACCGTGGATACTGTTCTTTTAGTTGGTCTCTTGCCCATTGGGATTCTCTTGAAGAGGCTCCTCACTTGGGTCATGTAATCTTGAATATCCTCTTTCTCTCTCTACTTGACATTCATAAGTCGCACTAGCAGGTTGTTGGAGTACCCAGGCTCGAAAAATCTCTTGATGAATATATTTTTCAAGTCATTGAAATTGGCACGCTCTGCAACATCCAAACTCGTGTACCAAGTTTGGCCCTTGTCACCTAAGCACAGTCCAAAAGCTTGGGAGCATTGAGCAAGGTCGATAAGGCCATTGGCCTCACATGCCTACTCGAACGATTCCACAAATCTATACGGATCATTGTTTGCTTCCAGCTGCTTTGCCACCACCCGGATTTTCCATTGGCTCTTACAACCTTGGTTAACCCCTAACCCTATTAGCAGTGATGTTGCTAATGCTGTAGCGCTCTGTTGCCGTGTTATATAGTAGTCGCTTCGTCTGAAGCTCAGTCAGTGTGAGGTCTCCCTCTAGCGCTCTCTTACTATCTGATCAATTTCTGCCTGCTAAGGCTAGCACTCTCTGGATTTCTCGCATTTTCAAACTTTGGCGCAAGGTCCTAGTTCGAAGCTCCTAGTTTGCTCGTCCTGGTTGTACATAGCTAGGCCTTGTAGAGCCCTGTGAGCCAGCTTTCTCTCTTCCTCAGGTCTGTTATGACATCCTCTATAGGTCTACCACAGTGTTCTAGTCGGGTTTGAACATCGTATTTGTGCACAAACTATTGGACAGCCTAAGGAAAATCGCCTAGGTCTAGCTCTTCATTGCTTCTACATCCTGAGTTGTCCTCTTCCATGTCCAAAGCTTCCTGCTCTACCAATTTGTCGATCAAGTTGATAAGGCCGGGTGGATCCACTTCCACAATAGTGCATGCATCTAGCTTTTTTGCTGTGTTTTTCACTTGGGCCTACCTTTGGGGACTTGATCACCCTTCTATGTCTTTGGGATTCTCTCATTGCTACTTCTAGAAGAAAGAGGAAAGATAAAAGTGGGCATTTCCCCTTTTCCTAGTTGACTGGAATATCCAGTGGATTCCATCAAAGAGTATAACTTGGTCAAAAACCTAGACACCTTTAAACTGAATCTAACACTTTGACAGTTTTTTTGATGCTTTTCCCTAGCTGTCGAAAGGAATTTAAAAGCATACTGAAAGAAGACATGGCCTAAGGATTATTTCTATAGCTACCACCAAACCCAATAAGGCTGTAGAGATTTTGAAAGAAGCAGATGTGGCTAACACCTTCTTGGATCCTAGAATCCCAGAGATTGGGGTTTGGATTGAAGGATGTTTTATTTCAAATGCATTGATTGATGGAGGCTCATCAATGAGCATAATGATAGAGCCAACAATGAAGGATCTAGGTCTGCAAGGCATGTAGCCTACACAATGGCATATTAGACCAGCAGACTAGAGCCAAATTAGGCATTTGAGTATTCTTTCATATGTGAAGATAACTCTGGCATGAAGAGACTATTGGCTGACTTGTCTAGTGGTAAAACCAAATTCCTATGGGACCTCATATCCTTTGTTGCTAGTAAGACCATGGCTTTTTGAAGCAAGAGCACATATGGATTGGTTCAAGGGAACCCTGACCCTAGGTAGAGGACCCAACAAAGTGGTAGTAAAGTTGTATGGTTCTCAAAAAGGGAATGGATCCATCTCTATTGAAGTCTTAACTGACTTCTCCAACAAAGTTATAGATGGTACATTGGCAAAGAAAGAAGATGTTAAAAACAAATCTTTCCCAAGAAAATAGAGGTAGAGTCCCTGACAGTAGGCACTGTAAGCCAACTCTTGAAAGAAGCAAAGTCCTTGTGGATGGGTGAATACCTGCTCTGCCGCTTGAACTAGGAATAACTTCCAAAATTACTTTTGACAGTGAGATAGAGGCATGGATGTATTGTTCTCCCTATTACGTGGCCATAAGAGAGCTAGAGATAGAGGTAGAAGTAAAAGATACGACAGAGAGTTTAATATTTTTCAACAGAATCCCTATAGAGATAGAGCCAAAGTCTGAAGAGGATGGCGATAAAAGTCAAGATGGAGATAACGAAAGTGACATGGAAGACGTTATTCAACTTCAAGAAGATAGTAATGAAGAGGAATCCCTAGAAGCTTTGGAAGTTGAAGCTCCCATGCTATTGAACATAATGATTTTAGTACCCTTTGGACTAGTAAATGAATGGCATCATATGCAAAACTTTCATAAGAAATGAATTAAGTAGAATAAGCCTTCCTTTAGCAGTGGCTCTTATCGCCCTAATTCACCTTTCACAAGAAAAGATGCTAATAATTCCCCTTGCCAACAAGCATAAATTTGGCAGCCCAAACATAACTTAGATGGTTCCTATTATGTGATGTTCTTAGAGGCATCCTTCGAAGTTGAGTCCTCAAGTCAAGAGATAATAAATTTTCCCATAAAATCTGAAATAGCTATGATACCATTTTAGTATCCCAAAGAGCTAGCTACGTCCCCATGAGTGATAGAGGTACTCACTTTCTCAACAAGATTATGGAAGAACTGATAGGGATTTACAAGATTCGCCATCGTAAGTCCACACCCTACTATCCCAGAGCCAACGACCAAGTCAAAGTTACCAATCACATCCTTTGCTCAACCTTGACAAGGAAGATTGCTACATATCATTGTGATTGGGACAATAAACTTACAGAGGCCCTTTGGGTGTACAAAACCTCTTATAAGGTTGCTATAGGATAGACACCTTTTCGACTGTTATAAGGCACATAAGTGATCTTCCCTGTTGAACTAGAGCTACCCTCTTCGCGAGTGGCTTTCATCAAACACTTGGGAGATAATGAGTCCTTGCAGCACTATCTCCTACACTTGGAATGTGTGGGGATGAAATCCAACGGATGGCCTCAGAGTGTATGGAAGCCACATAGGCTCGACAGAAGGCTTGCCATGATAACTTTATCAAGCATAAGGAATTCTAGAAAGGTGACTTAGGCCTCGCTTATGATTCACGCTTTGGCAAGCTTCTAGGAAACCTCCAACAATGTTGGATGGGCCCCTATAAAGTACTAGCAATAAATTCTAATGGCTCTGTCCAAGTGCAAGCCATGGAGGCCTTTGATGATCCTATTCTGATCAATGGCTATCACCTAAGGAAGTACTTCCTTCCTTGGGGATCCTAATGGTCATAATCGACACTCATTCTCCTACTAGAATATCACTCACTCTTGCCTCTGATCATGTTATTGATAGTCTTCATTTTGATATTATTATGGTGGTTGACACCTTCTATCCCCTTAGGTCCACCTCCCACCCCTATTCTGCTACCTTGTCATCTAATCCCATAGAGGTAGCATGGATGGTTCTGACAAGTAATGTTCTAGCCCTGTGAAAAAAAAAGATTAAAAAAGCAAGAAAACAAAACAAAATTTGGTTATGGGAGAAAATGACTTCAATCCCTACCATAGCAACCTACTCTTCAAGAAAAAGTGGAAACACCCTTGAGAGTAGGGAAAAAGAAAAAAAAGGGAGGAAGAAAAGAAAAGAAAAAAAGTGTTATGGGAGAAAAGGAAGACATTCCCTATCATAACAGGTCTCACTCCAAGAAAAGGAGGTAAAAATCATTGGGAGGGAAGCTAGCTATGGAAAAGATGGCAACACTCCACAGCCCAGACTCGCTAATTCTACTGTCAAACTTCTAAGATTCAGTTCCCAAACTGCCTCCCTTAGTATGATGTATCTTGTGATTATTTGCAGAGTGTCTGACTCCTCTAGTACTTATAGACGTAACCTCTTATAGTCACTATAAGTTCCTGATCTGTAGGCTGCCTCCCTGGAAATGCCTTTCCATCAATAATTTTTTTTTGAAATCATCAACCAATCTTCATCGACAACCCCCTCGAGTGATGTGAGATTTCATCCTAACTAGATGGGGATGTGAGTATGGACTGCCTTCTGAATTTCTCAATTGAGTGTGAGATAGAGGGTGGGGTGAGTGACCAGTCCTTTCCCTTTAAATCCAAAATGAGAGGTAAGATGTGTGGATGGAGCATTGTATGTATGAGTTGGGCCTCATAATGTATAGCATGATCTATTTTTGTGTATGGCATTATAAGGCTCCCTGGTCTTCCTTCTTGCACTGTATGTTGGCATAGGGTGGGATGCACTGTTGCACTATCAATTGCGCACAAGGATACAACCTTCGCACAAGTGGCAGTAAGGATTATATCAATGGGTATTAGGAATCGGTTTTTCCTCCTTTATTGATCAATAACGTGTGAGACAGAGGGTAGGTGGAGTGTGACCAAATTTTCCTTCAATGATTAATTGAGAGGTGAGATTTAAGGGACATTCGGACCTGGCATGTGCGTTTTTACCTAAATAGTCTAAATGGCACATTTTGAACCTTCTACGCTTGTGATTCAGTATCTTTCCCTCTCGGTCCATGATTATTCTCTCTTACTGGATACTGATTGCATTTGTAAGGTTGGTCTTCATCTTTTTGTGGCCCTGAAGTTCTCTCCAATTGGATGCAAAAATTTGTTACTCTTTTTTGGAAACTTACAAGAAGCATTCGGGCTTGGTTTATGGTCATCATTTCTATTTATCCCATGCCACTATTAATAAGTCCCTATTCTTGCTCTTTGCAGCTTCCTCTATGCCTAGTGGTAATAATTTATTATCCATTGCAGAGATTCTTGCCGTGTTGTAGAAGGAGACCTCTAGCAAATAAGGTTATCACCAGTTCGGGAGTATCAGTGGCACATATTTCCTCTTCCTTGTGCAAGCAATTATGCCAATTTCTCCAAGACTGATGGCAATCCTATATCCAAGTGCTTGTCGTGGGAGTTATTCACTAGGTTTGTCATAATCCTTGAGGGGGTTAAGTTTAATTGGACAACATTTCTATTGGCTAAAATGGATTAACACTTTCAGCATCGTGTAAAGAAGGGTCAATTTAGTACTATTTCTTGTGTTGTTTTACTATAGAAAATAATTCAATTGGCACCTTCCCTAGGTGAGATTCCTGTGCTCGATCCTACCCCACTTCCTCAATAGTCTCCTCCCTTTGTTCCGTCTCCTCCTCCTATGCAACCTAATTCAAATTCAGTAGATGTTCCCCCTGTTAGGTTCATTTGTAAGAAGCGCCGCACAAAAGGTTCTCCTGATCTTGCCCTTGTTCCATCTCCTGTAGTACAAACTTCAATACTTGAGATGTCTGGTAGCTCCCTTCCCCCATTCCTTGCATGTCCTAATTTGTTCGTGGTACAATGGGAAGGTACAATGTATTCAAATATTCCTTCATGCCTTGAGACATTGATTCATGGCACCCTGTTTTTCCAGCTCATGTCAAATGTCCAATCTACAATGGAAATAGCTTTGACTTCCTTGTCTACACAAGAGTTTCTACCTCTTTGCAAGGCAAGGTGGATTCCTTAACCTATCAATTGAGCAAGGAACTAGAAGATTTGGCTTTAGAAAGGTATGCCCTAAGTGACATACATAAGAAAATGCAAGGAGCTACTATTTTAATGGATTCTACTATTAGAGAGTTGGAAGTTAAAGTTGCAAGCTTAAAGGCAGATAAGGTGTCCATTATTAAAGAGAAGGATGATGCTTTGGCAAATATGGTTACTTTAGCCTCAAAGATTAGTGTTTGTGATGGTGAATTAGAACATGCCCAAGTGAATGTGGAATCTTAATAGAAGCATATGGATGAGTAGCATCCTAAAATAGTTACTCTCTCTGTTTCCCCTCCTGCTCCTATTATTACTTCTGTTGTGCCTTCTAAGGAGGAGCTAGAGAATTTACAAGAACATGCTAGGTTGTGTAATGCCTTTGCTGCCAAGGTGGAATAGTTACAATATCATATGGATTGTGTGTAAGAAGCTTTTACTCATTATAGTGAACTTGTCTCCCCTCTACCCTCTTTTTGGCTTAAATATCATCAATAGAGGTTGGCCTTATATATCTCTTTGAGAAATATGGATTTATAGCCTCTAGAGGATGGATGGCATGATCTTTGGTCGAGTGATTTGGTCAAATTAGTGTTTGACAGAGTCTTGAATGACATGCTTGATTCTCAAGTTAGATTACTTTGTTTCATGTATATTAAAGGGGACTTGCAAATTCTAGATAAGGAGGATTTGAATATCTATGTGGGGATGTGGTTTTTCAAACTATATTGGATGTACACTTTGTGGAATTAGATCTTATCGATGGTTTGCGAAATTTTCATTAGGGCACGTCATGGTATAGAGGAGTTGATTGGCATCCTCCTTTGGATGATGTTGTCATGGGTCCACATTGTCGACAGAGTACTTTTTATAAGTCTGATATCTAGCAATTGCGTGCTAAAGTGTTGCAACACATTGCTAATAATCCCTTGTTTACTGAGGAGTTTGTCCAAAATTTTAAATTTCGTTGTTTTATTTATTCTCATGATCCTCATGATCTTATTTCCTATTCCTCATTGTTTTTTTTCTTCCTTCTTATATTCATCTTCTTACTACTAATCCTAATTCCATTCCTATTTTATCTTTTACCCCTGATTTATCTTCTTATATTTTAGTTTTTACTTCATGTCCTTTTATTGTTGATCCTACTACCTCTTCTACTCATGCAGATCCTTCTCTTATTATTTCTCCTATTCCTTTCACCTTTTATTCAAGATCACTTAGAACCTTTGTAGTGTTATTTCCGCCATTTCCAACATCATTATCCTTACACTCTAACATATCCACCTCTTCAATGTTCTACCCTCATTCCTATTCCATATCCTACAAGATATATTAATCTTTCACCTTAGTATGTATTAGAAACTCTTGGATTTGATAATGACATCCTTCGTCGATGGTAATGGAGACATGCCTTGTATTTAATTGGCTTCTCATTCCTAGGTTCTGGGAGACTTCTTTAGCATGTTTGATCTCGTATCTTCAATTTGCTCATGTGCATGCTCAGTCTGAGGATACTTCTGTACATCTTGCTGCACATTGTTGTTCGTATCTTGAAGTTTATTCATCAACAGTCCAATTTGAACACTTGGAAGACCATTCCAAATCTGATAATAAATCCTAATGAGGATTTGACTGTTGCTTAGATGGATGTCCTATACTACTTTGCACAGGCTTTTTCTACTAGATTCATTATCTTGTTGGAAAGGATGTGTTGTTTGCAATTCCTTCAGAAGGTACCTCTCTATTTTGTGGATGAAAGCAAAACCTTAGAATGTCTTAAGATTAGCATGAAGTTTAAGAAGAAATATCTTCATCCTACATAAAAGTAGTGTAGTATTATCTTGTTAATGAAAAATCTCATTTTCTTAGCTCTCCATTTTTGGGGATTGGGGCCATTCATATTACATTTTGTTGTGTATTTGTGAGTGTTGTATTCTATGTTTTGTGATGTGTGTGGTGTGTATATTAACCTTTGTCACGTGGAGACGATGAAGTTGCTATTGAAGAATATTGAAGCTAAAGCTGATCAAAGCTGGTTAGAGGTTGAAGTTAAAGATTGTTTGGATGACTATGTACTACAATGCAGAAAACTCTTATATCCTTTAGTAATTTGTTTAGTTCTAGTTTTCCCATTAAGGATTGATATATATTTTAAGGTGTTTTCTTTTCCAATATATTTGATAGATCTAGGTTCTTTTGATGATTATTGGGATCAAGGTTGGTTTGTGAATGCTAAAATTTGAAAAATACATAAACATTCATTAAAAAATCAAATTAAATGAGTAAAATTGCTTAAAAATCACAAGAAAAATAAGATAATTAAAAATTGGCACAACCAATTTCAAGTGGAAAGTTACATTCAAATTTTTTGTTGAAAAGTCTAATCAACATCGGTAAAATTCATGAAAATTTTGTAAAAATCCATAAAAATAACTGAAAATTTTCCAAATACTCCCTTACATATTTTATCCATGTTTTTGTTCATGTTTGGACATTCAAAATTAAACACTTCTTTATACAAACATGACATAAGTTAAGAGAAAAAACAACACAGATACAACATCAAACAAAAAAAACCAATAAAATATAAGTCGACTCACATAAAACTTACATTTACAAACAAAACAAACAAAATGAAAGAAAAACTATACATTAGAAATCACAAAAGAAAAAAACATAAATACATCCTTTAAAAAAAGAGAAAAAAAAAGACCAAAACTAACAAATAAAACCAAACACTCCTATTGTTTTTCTATATGCATGGGTATTAGCCATCATTTTTTTAAAATTTTCATATTATTTAGGAGGTTGACTTTCTACTAGTTGACGTGCTATTCTCTTTTCTGTGGATTTTCTAGACATGGGATTTGAGTTGCTTCTTTTTTCATTGTGCCATCATATCTTGAGAGTGCCACATACACACTACTAGGTTCCATTTTCTTTTTCTTCTTTCATATGTACCATAACACACATTTAATTTGTAAATAAAATTAACCCGACCGTTGCATATACCAAATTAATAGAACGGACCTCATAAAAATTTCAATTAAAATAAACCGATTGCTAATTTGTAAAAGGAACCCCCATTGTTGCATGCACACCTTACACAATCACCCACATAATTTTGTAAAGTAAAATTGACCCTTGATGTTCATAGTGCATGCGCACACACTGTAAACACATTTAAATTGTAAATAACAATGAATCCGTGATTGTCACTCATGCATGCACTTTGAGCCAAACATAATCTAATTTGTAACAAGGAAGTGCATTTGTAGAGGCCATGGTCCAGTTGAGTCTAGTTTACGTGGGTTTTGGGTTGCAAACTACAAATCATTATGTATTAAGGGTATAATTTAACAATGAACTCTTGCCAATATGATCTACTAAAAGGAATTCATGTAGTTATCACCCATCCACATCACTAGCCTATAGGTTGACAACATACGTTTATGGGGTTGGAGTTTATCAATCCAATGATAATATTGCCAGTCCTATCTATTGTTGTTAGTGGTTCTATCATGAGTTTAATATGATTTCTTTGCTTAAGTCCTAGTTAGGGATATGGTGTGACTTGATTATATTTTTATTCAGAGTGCTTGCCTACGGGAGATTAGGGTGCTTGTTTGTCTGCATATAACAAAGCTTTTGGTCACATGTGTACATAGGTCATGTCGGATTTGTTCTGTAGGTTGTGGTCTTGTTGGGGTTGTCTAGTTTAGTCTTATCGGTCTTCTTCTTTTTTTAAAATCTTTTTAATATGAGTTGTGGTCTATATATTGGTTTTTTGCAAGAATTTCCTACTGTATTTTTGTGATTATGTGTGTTTTTGCTTGAATAGTTTGAATGGCACCTTTTGAACCTCCTACGCTTGTGATTCAACATATTTCCCTCTCGATCTATGATTATTCTCTCCTATTGGATGTTGATTGCATTTGTAAGGTTGGTCTTCATATTTTTGTGGCCTTGAAATTCCCTCCAGGATGTGAAACTTTTTTTACTCTTTTCTAGAAACTTACAAGAAGCATTTGGGCGACTTGGTTTATGGTCATCGTTTCTGCTTATCCCCTTCCACTATTAATGATGCCCTATTCCTACCCTTTCTAGCTTCCCCTGTGTTGCCTGGTGTGGTAATAATTTATTATCCACTTCTGTAGAGATTCTTGCCCTGTTGTAAACAAGAAGCAATTATGCCAATTTCTTTAGGATCGATTTATGTCTATTTATGTCGGGCAAGCATGCATCCAAGTGCTTGTCCAAGGAACAATTCATTGTGTCTATTAGAATCCTTGAGGGGGTTAAGTTTAATTTGACAATATTGCTGTTGGCTAGAATGGATCAGCATTTGTAGTGTGTAAAGAAGGATCAATTCAATATTGTTTCCTATGGGGTTTTTCTATAGAAAATAATTCAATTGGCACCTCCCCCTAGGTGACATTCCTGTGCCTGATCTTGCCCCACTTCCTTAGCACTCTTCTCCTTCTATTCCTTCTCCTCCTCTTATGCAACCCAACTCAGATTCAGGAGATGTACCACTTGTTAGGTTCATTCGTAAGAAGTGTCGTATACAAGGTCCTCTTAATCCTATCCTTATTGTTCTGTCGCTTGCAAATAGACTTTGATACCTGAGGTGTCTGGTAGCTCCCTTCCCTTATTCTTTGCATGTCCTGATTTCTTTGCGATATAATGGAAAGGTACACTAGATTCACAAATTCCTTCATCCCTCCATACATTGATTATTATTGGCACCCTGTTTTTCCAGCTCATGTCAAATATCCAAGCTACAATGGAAACAACTTTGACTTTCTGTCTCCAGTCTGCTGTCTACATAGGAATTTCTACCTCTTTGCAAGGCAAGGTGGATTCCTTAACCTATCAATTGATCAAGGCACTAGAATATTTGGCTTCAAAAAGGTTTTCCCTAAGTGACACACATAAGAAAATGCAAGGAGCTATTGTTTTAATGGATTCTCTGAATGCTACTATTAGAGAGTTGAAAGCTAAAATTGCAAGCTTAAAGGCAAATAAGGTGTCCATTGTTAAAGAGAAGGATGATGCTTTGGCAAATTATTTTACTTTAGCCACAAAGCTTAGTGTTTGTGAGGGTGAATTAAAACATACCCAAGTGAATGTGGAATCTTAATAGAAGCATATTGATGAGTTGCAACCTAAAATAGTTACCCTCTCCGTTTCCCATCCTGCTCCTATTATTACTTTTGTTGTGCCTTCTAAGGAGGAGCTAGAGAATTTACAGGAACATGCTAGGTTGTGTAATGCCTTTGCTGCCAAGGTGGAATGGTTGCAGTATCGTATGGATTGTGTGTAGGAAGCTTTTATTCATTGTAGTGAAATTGTCTCCCCTTTGCCCTCTTTTTGGCTTAAATATCATTAGCGGAGTTTGGCCTTATATATCTCATTGAGCAATATGGATTTATATCCTCTAGAAGAAGGTTGGTAGCATCTTTGGTCAAGTGATTTGCTCAAATCAGTGTTTGATAAAGCCTTGTATGACATGCTTGATCCTCAAGTTAGATTTCTCTCTTTCATATATATTAAAGGGGATTTGTAAATTCTAGATGAGGAGGAGTTGAATATTTATGCAGGGTGTGTGGTTTTGCAAGCTATATTGTATGTACATTCTGTGGAATTAGACCTTACAAATGGTCTATGAAATTTTCATCAAGGCGGCATGTTATGGTGTATAGGAGTTGATTGGCATTCTCCTTTGGATGATGCTGTCATGGATCCACGCCGTCAACAAAGTACTTTTTATAAGTTTGATATCTAGCAGTTGTGTGCTAAAGTGTTGCAACACATTGCTAACAATCCCTTGTTTACTGAGGAGTTCTTCTAAAATTTTGAATTCCATTGTTCTATTTATCCTCATGATCTTATTTCCTATTCCCTCATTCCTTTTTGTCTTCCTTCTTATATTCATATTTTTACTACTAATCTTGATTTCATTCCTATTTTTTCTTTTACCCCTGCTTTATCTCCTCATATTTTAGTTTTTACTTCATGTCCTTTTTGCTAATCCTACTATCTCTTCTCCTCCTATAGATCCTTCTCTTGTTGTTCCTCCTATTACTTTCACATTTTGTTCAAAATCACATAGATCCTTTTTAGTATTATTTTCTCCATTTTGAAAATCAGTATCCTTACACTTTCCCTCTTTCTATGATTAGTCATATCCACCTCTTCAATGTTCTACCCTCATTCCTATTCTACCTCCTATGGAATATATCAATCATCCACCATAGTGTGTATTGAACACTCTTGGATTTGAGAATGACATCCTGCATCAACGGTAGTGGACTTTCCATGATTTTGTGAAGGACCTATATTTTATAGGGCTCTCATTCCTAGGTCCTGGGAGACTTGTTCAACTTCTTTGATCTCCTATCTTCAATTTGCTCGTGTGCATGCTCAGTCTAAGGATAGTTTTGTACATCTTACTGTACATTTTTGTTGACATCTTGCCTTTATGCATCAACGATCCAATTTGAACACTCAGAAGGCCATTCCAAATCTGACAATAAAACCTATTGAGGATGTGTCTATTGCTCAGATGGATGTCATGTACTACTTTGCACACGCTTTTCCTACTAGATTCATTATCTTGTTGAAAAGGATGTGTTGTTTGCAATTCCTTCAAAATGTACCTCTCCATTTTGTGAATGAAAGTAAATCCTTAGAACTCTCCATTGTTAAGCTTACCATGAATTATCTTTTTAATGAAAATTCCTTCAAAATGTACCTCTCCATTTTTAATGAAATTTTAGAATGTTAAGCTTAGCATGAATTATCTTTTTAATGAAAATTCTCGATATTTTTAGCTCTCCATTTTTGGAGATTGGTGCCATTAAGACTACATTTTGTTGTGCATTTGTGAGTGTTATATTCTATGTTCTATGATGTGTGTGGTGTGTAAATTATCCTTATCACATGGAGATGATGAAGTTGCTATTGAAGAAGATTGAAGCTAAAGCTGATCAAAGCTAGTTGGACATTGAACTTAAAGATTGTCTCGATGACTATGTGTTGCAATGTAGAAAACTCTTATATCCTTCTAATTACTTTGCCCATTAAGGATGGATCTATACTTTAAGGTGTCTTCCTTTTGTCAATCTATTTGATAGATCCAGGTTCTTTTGATGATTGTTGGGATCGAGATTGGTTCATGAATTTTGATGAGTGATCAATGTTGAAGATGGAAGTGACGAGCTAGTATTTTGAGCTTTTATGAAGACTATAGTGACAGTGACAGTAGTGAGCTCTCAAGGGACACTATAGTTGCTCTAGTAACTCTTCATATCAGACATACCTCTTGGGAGAGGTATCCATGGCTAAGAGAAGATTATTTAGGATTATTTATTGTAATTTAAATGTATTATTGAATGAGGATATTTGTGAGAGAGATCAAGTATGAGAGAGAGTAATTTCTATGCTAAAAAATATTGTATCTATATGAGAGATTGAGAGAAGACTACGAAAACATTAAAGATGAATATTATATGATGAAATTCCTTTCAAAGTGGAGCACTCTTTTGTGTTTCTGTTTTGATGGATGCTAAGAAGAATATGAAGACCGTGATCAATTTTGTTAGAGATAAAGCCGTGGGAGATTCTTTCTATTATGCTACATTAAGATTTGTTGTGCATGGTGTTCTTTTTTTCTATTGTGGTTACATAAAGGATGAAACCATGCTTGTTGATGAATACAATATAGATTTTCATGCAGTAAGATCCCTATTTCCTTTGTGTTCTCTCGAGAGCTCCATGTTTTTGGTACGCAGTTAGGGAAAACTGCCATCGACAAGTACCAAGAGGAGGCTAAAAATGGAAGAAGTGGCACTGTTGAAGAGAAATACAAGGAATGGAAGATTATAGAATTCTTTCTAATGTTTAAGAATTGGATATCTTCATTGCCAAATACACTTTCTACAAGAAGTGCATCTCTCAAAGTGGAAGCATGTCACTATCCTGATGCAGGATCTATGCGACACACTGATCTCATTGTCTTTTGAAGCGACAGAAAGTTGTATCATAATAGTCGATTGTTTCTCAAAAAATTTAAGAGCAAAGAAAAAACAGAGAGAATACCCATCCATGGGAGATTTGGCCTTGATTGAATAATTTCCAGACATCATCAAGTGGAAGATTGTGAAAAAGCTTCAGAAGTCATGGTCAATTGAAGCTCACAAGAATAATAAGGAAAAGAGTTGGAAATTTTTCATCTTGATGCTCAATAGCAAGATATGTGGGATGCTTAGTGCACTGATAACCTTATATTTTTCCAATTGGAAACCCATCAGAAGCTAGTAGACAGAGTGTTCTTTACAACTTATGCTATTGAAACTCTCCAAAGTTAGTATTATCAAGACAATGGCACTATGGTGATCCTTGTTGAAATGCAGAGAGAATGTATACTCCCAAAGACTATATCATATTGATCGCAATCTACATATATATAGGTGAGACCTAGTCTAGATAGAATGAGCTATATATAGCTCCAACACCCCCACTCAAACAAAGGTCTCTGGCGGGCTGAGAATGAAAAAACCCTTAGGGAGCACAAGGGAAGAACTCGAGCTCCTATATACAAAAGTACAAACATGATCAAGAAGGATTATTGTGTGCAGTAATGTGAATGTGTGCATGTGGAGTGAAACTAAATATGTATGTATAAAGATGACCAAGAGGTCTGAGGTGTATGTGCATATGTGAAGTATATGGTGCTTACAAGGAGTATGCACAATAGCACTACAATGTCATAGTAGATTAATTTCCAAAGATTGAGGTTGGGACAACTCCAAGTTTTGAGCACAGTAGACTGAAGCATGCTTCATTGAGTCCTTTGGTGAATATATATGTGGTCATCTGATCACTTGGACAATGTTCAATCATGATCATGCCTTTCTTTACTTCATATCGAACATAATGATAATGCACTGCAATATGTTCAGACTTGTTATGTTGAACATAGTCTTTAGCAAGACTAATAGCACTTTGGTTATCACATCGAAGTGGTGTGCTAGAGAGAGGAGGATGACTAATATTTGATAGAACTTGTCAAAGCCATACCAACTCTTGAGCTGCTAAAGATGCTGGTACATATTCAGCCTTTGTAGTGAAAACACTAACACAATGTTGTTTCTTGCTAGTCCAAGAAACAAGACAACCATTGAAGATAAAGAAACAATTCCCACTTGTAGAATGCATAGATAAGTGAGAGTTTGCCCAATCTGCATCTGTATAACCTAAAAGTTGAAGTGATTGTAGAGAATTAGAGTTTTATTGGTGCCAATAAACCAATCCAAAATCTTTAGTGCCTTTCAAATACTTCAAACCTTGTTTAGCTGTAGTCCAATGTTTAAGGCATGGAGAACTAATATGTTATCCAAGAAAATTGCAGCAAAAAGAATGTTAGGGCAAGAATTTAAGCCAACAAATTGAAGACATCCAACAAGATTAGCATGTTGATGTATTGCTAATTGTCTATCATTCGGTAGAAAGTGAGAGTTTTTGGTAGAGCTCACAAGACAAGGAGTACTAGAAGGAGAAGTGCATAACCCAAACCAAACTTCTAAATAATATCTTCAATGAACTTTGTTTGACACATTAATAAGACACGCTTTTCTGGATAGCACTAAATTTGAATACTAAGACATGAGTGTATGTCTCCAAGATCCACCATGTCAAATGTAGAAGATAAAACCTTCTTTACTTGTTGAAGGAAGTTGAGATTCTTAGAAACAAGTATGGTATCATCCACGTATAGAGCAAGAATAACAAAAATATCATTGCTGCGCTTGACATATAAGTTAGGATCTGAAGAATAGGAGATAAAACCCTGTTTTGTAAGGAAGAGATCAATCTTTTGATACCAAGCTCATGAAGATTGTTTGAAACCATAGAGTGCCCGATGAAGTTTACGAGTAAGATGTTCCTTATGTTTGACTACAAACAGACTACAAATCCCTCTGGTTTCTCCATGTATATATCTTCCTTTGAATTGCTATTAAGAAAAATAGTTCTCACATCCATTTGGTGAACCTTCAAATCAAACTCAACAACAAAAACTAACAAGACCTGAATACTGGTAATACGAACAATAGGTGAGAAAGTTTCTTGATAATCAACTCCTACAATTTGTGAGAAACCTTTGGCAACTAGCCTTGCTTTGAATTTGTCAAATGCTCCATTTTCTTTTGTTTTAGTCTTATAAACCAACTTGCATTTAATAACAATACGTTGTCCAGGTGGTAACTCAGTTAGAACCCATGTACCTTTAGAGAGAAGAGATTCATACTTAGCTTCCATGGCCTCTTGTAATTGTTCCTTTTGTGGGGATGACATAGCATCACTATAAGAGAGAGGGCCTTCACAAATATTGAGAGCATTCTTAAGAATATCAACATCATAAACATGACAAGTACCATGCTCATTATCAATTGGAAGATCAACATAAAGATCAATGCCAAGGTCATCATTAGCAATAATAGGTGCATGTTATGAATCCTAATTTTTGAAGAGTCAATATTATCATGTGAAGGAGGTTCGTCATCATATAGAAAAGGAAAAGAAGTGAGTAATGACTTTGCATCATCAACGTCCTCTATGACCGTGTTGTCCGCCCAACATCCTCTTAAGACCATGTGCTGCCCATAAGTTGCTCATTGAAAATAGACTCATGACTTATGATTACCTTCTTGGAATATGGATCATAAAACTTGTATCCCTTAGAAAAATTTGAATATCCAATGAAAATAACTTTCAAACCAAGAGGATGAAGTTTTTTACAAGTCTCTTTGGGTACATGAAAATAAGCAATACATCCAAATGTTCAAAAATATGAAACAGATGGATTTTCACATGTCCATGTAGGAATCGGTATTTTAGCAAAAAAAGGAGCAGTTGTAGGAAGTTGATTTTGCACAAATGCTGTTGTTAAGACTGCTTCAGCCCCCAGAAACATCAAGATAAGCTAGAATGAATGTACATACATTAGATGGCATTGAGGATAGTCCTGTTTTTACGTTTAGCAATACCATTTTGTTGAGGAGAGTAGGGAACCATATATTCATGATGAATACCCTGATTATTATAGTAATAATCAAAATCATTTGAAGTGTATTCTCCACCATTATCACTACGAAGTTTCTTGATGTGATGACCAGTATGAAGTTCTGCAACTTTTTGATATTGCTTAAAAGATAATAAAGCTTTTGATTTGTGTCATAAGAGAAAAACAGTGGTGTATCTTGAGAAGTCATAAATAAAAGTCATGAAATACCGACATTGAGATTTTGATGGAGGAAAAGATCCATATATAAAAGTGTGAATAAGATCAAACAAATCTCTAGAATGAGTTGTGGTGGAAATGGAAAAGGTTTTGCAAAAATTCTTTCCAAGTACACAATATTTATAAATACCCATATGAGGACAAGCTTTGAATTCCATAACTTGAACAAGGTCACATTGATAAAGATTGACAAGCTTAGAACAATTAGAGTGAACAAAGCCATGATGCCATATTTTATTGTTAAGATTGCCAGGAGCTGTAACAACATTTACAATATCTTCATTTAAAGATAACTCAAAAATATTACCATTTTGAGGAGCAACAACTATGGTTTGGCCATCTTTCTCCATGCGACACATGGTATGGTCAAAACCCACAAAGAGACCAAGATCCACAAGTATTGCAACTGAAAGAAGATTCCTTTGTAGATCTGGGACATGTAAAAATCCACACAGAATTTTTTTTGAAGAAAGAATACCAAGATATAAATCACCTATACCTTTGACTTGACAGGTTGTGTCATCAGCAAGATAAACCAATTTCTTGATAGGAATATAATGATAATTACATAACCATTGGGAATGATATGTCATGCTTCCCATAGCACCAGAATTAATAATAAAAAGAGATCCATCATGAACATGAATTATCCTTTCTGGAGAGATAGAATAACTCACACAATTTGCTTCTTCAGTAGTGTTGTCATGTGTGTAGTAGCATATGCTCTATTAAGATTTGAATCAAAACGCCACGTGAAACATAGATGGGTTGGATGATCACTCTCTTTGCAGTGGTCACAAGGAGAATAATCTTTGGATAAACATGGTTTTTTATTTGTAATACCATGTTCTTCATCATATTGTTTTGCCCTGCAATCATATGTAGTGTGACCATTTCTATTGCAATAATAAGAACAATGTTTGCTAGTAAACTTGAGATGGGAGAAGTTACCACTACAATGACTCCTACATGTATAGCATGGAGAGGGATGCCTTTGAGCAAGTAAAGCTTGATCGATTTGTTCTAACTATGAGCCCTCTTGTGAGATCATAATTGTTTCTTAATTTATATATCGTTGTTTATGTCATTGTGAATATTCAATCAAAGATATACAAGCTTGATCAAACTTGATCCCATCTTTATTAGATAATATGGTAATAATATTATCATAAGCAGGATCCTTTACCGTATCAAGAAGCTATGTTAGCAATTGCTTTCATGGAATAGCATCACCACCAACAACAAGCTGATTGATACTTTGCTTGAATGATTTGATATGTGTTGTCATAGAAGTTCCGATGTTGTATTATAACTCAATGAGATGACTATGAAGATAAAGTATTTCTATAATAGATTTCTTCTCAAAATTTGCTATCAAATACTCCTGTATAGCTTGTGAGGTTGGAAGATTACATACATAAAGAATAAGAGATTCTTGAAGAGCAAAAAGAATATATTGACGAGTTGCTTTGGCGCATCTGACCCAGTCATTATAAACAGTTTTCCATTCTTCAAAGATAGGTCCTTCAATTACAAGGGTATTACCATGAGCCTGATCAATTGGTTGAGGAAAACATTCATAATTACCAAGAACAATATCATGCAAGTCATTACCTTCAAGAATTAGTAGTATCTTTACTTTCCTCCCACTAGCTAAGAGAATATGTACAATATGAAATCATAGAATCTACACACCATATACGAAACGATGACAAAAGTGCAACACAATAAATTATATGCAGAAGCTATCCTATAAGGAAAGACATTTAGTTCAAAAAGTAGAAGCTTCCTTTGAAGCCCTTGCAGCTCTCTTTATAGAAGTCCCAATGGTGAGTCAAGATCCCCTTCCTAGTTAGATCCATCTTGGAAATATTGATAGGCCAATGAATGTAGTCCCATTACCAATCTTTAATGGAGAGTAGAATGAATACCTTGATCTTCATGTAGCTAAGTTCATAGTAGCACGTGTAGCTAACAATGATAGAACCTTTGACCATTTGTTGGTGATATTCTGCCACTTTCAAAGGCATGGCTTTTTAGTGGTATGAGAGACAAACAACATGAACTTTTGGCACATGGGACGACCTAAAATTGGCCTTCGTCACTAAATTTAGGTGGCATGAACATTTTGAAGAGCAGATGCGAGAGGACTTTATAAACTTAAGTTAGTCCTCTGGTGAATGGGTGAAAGCATATGTCTCTAGAATGGAATCCAAATTGAAGAGATGGACCAACCATTACTTGGATGAAGGCATCTGGAAGGGAATTTTTCTTAGAGGTCTATAACCAGAAGTTTGTAAGTTTGTGGAGCTAAGAAGGCTAGTTAATCTGCAAGCTGCAATGGAAGGTGCAAGACTATATAATGAAGTTGAAGCAAGGTTGTTGATGACCTCAAGAAGAGGAGTCTTACCTTCTCCCATGCCAGGAATGGTATGCCCACCAAATGTAGTCTTGGGGACTATTCCCTATCCCTACTCTTAGATGCAAACAATACTGTAGTATAGTGCACTGAATCCATAGGACTGCAGACAATAGTACCTCAAATGATTGTTGAATCACAACAACAATGGCCTCAAAGAGTTTCCCCAATGGAAACTCAACAACAATGGTGGAACCCTACCAACTGAACCAATAACCACCACTCTCAAATAGGAGCTCTAAATTAGAATCAGAACACAGAGGACCCTCTGGATCAACCCAACCAGTCTATGCAGTGATTACAAAGACTTTACAAAATCCTACCACGAGTACTCTAAGAGGAGAAAATTTGAAGGACTATTTGTCAAATTCAGTTGCAAGCATCAAGAAAGAGCTGATAGATGTGATTACAGAATAGCTGTAGACACTAAAGGTGAATACCTCCAACATATCCAATCTTATAGCAGGTAGAAGAGATGTGATGCAATCTAATACACAGTGTGAAAAGTGCCATTAGGTGGGATATTTAGCCATTGAATATACCCAAAAACCAACTATCCTTGGAGCATTCTGTCTGTACTGTTAAAGGAAGAACCACACAGAAGATATTTGCTCTCTTAGGAGATGTATGAAAGAAGGAAGAAAGACAAGGAAGAAAGATTCAACTTGTTGGAATCAAGATGGAAACCCAAGATATTAGACCCAAGGCTAGAGAGTTTGGTCCTAATTTTGGCCCACAAAGGTTTCTCTCTCAAAGTTATAAAGTATGACAGTCTGGTGGTGGCCAGAGATCAGAAGTGGAGTGCTATAGATGCAAAGAAAAGGGACATATCTCACAAAATGGTCCAAACCCTAGCAAGTCCATGGACTACAAACCCTTATGCAGTCGATGCAAAGGAGAAGGCCACACTTCAAATGACTATCCTAGTCTAGCTCCTGTAAAAGCCAACACCACTGAAAACCAATAGAAGACCCAAGAGCCTACCTCCAACTTGGTGGAATTGAAAATTGGTACAATAATGTGTGCTAAGAAGAGGGACCTCATAGTTCCAAAAGAGAAAGTTCTTTCTGCAAAAATTGTGAAGTTGAATCTTCTAAAAGAGAAAAAGAATAATATAGAATAGAACAATGCAGTACAAAGTAGTCCAGTGCTATACAAAAGGATACAGAGACAGTTATAGAGGCATGACCTGATGTCCAATAGATAGAAGTGTAGATGTTTCTGCTTCTAGAAAAAAGAGGAAAGATGAAAGTGGGGGTTGCCCTATTTTCTAGTCAACTAGAAAAGCCCATGGATCCCATCAAAGAGTATGACTTGTCAAAGATCTAGACACCTTTAAACCAAGTCTAACATTCTGAGAGTTTGCTAATGTTGTCTCCTAGCTACCAAAAGAAATTTAAAAGCATACTGACAAGAAGACATGGCCTAAGGATTACTCCTATAGCTACCACCAAACCCAATAAGGCCCTAGAGACTATGAAAGAAGTAGATGTGGTTAACACCTTCTTAGATCCTAGTACCCTAGAGATTAGCGTTTGGATTGAAGGATGTTTTATTGCAGATGCATTGATTGATGGAGGCTCATCAGTGAATATAATGACAAATGTGACAATAAAGGATCTAGGCCTGCAAGGCATGAAACCTACATAATGGCTTATTAGACTAGCACATGAGAGCAAAATTAGGCCTTTGGGTATTCTCCCATGTGTGAAGAGAACCCTGGTTGGAAGAGACTATTGGCTGACCTATCTAGTGGTAACACCAAATTCCTACGTGACCTCATATCCTTTGTTGCTAGGAAGACAATGGCTTTTTGAAGCAAGAGCACAGATGGGTTGATTCCAAGACAGAGGACCCAACAAGGTGGTAGTAAATTTGTATGGTTTGCGAAGAGGAAATGGATCCACCTCTATTGAAGTCTCAACAAACTCCTCCAATGAGGTTATGGATTGTACATCAGTAGAGGAAGAAGTTGTGAAAAATAGATATTGTTTAAGAAAACATATAGTCCCTGATAGTAGGTAGTGTAAGCCAACTCCTAAAAGAAGTAAAGTGCTTGTCGATGGGTGAATACTTGCTCTACTTGAACCATGAATATATTCCAAAATTACTTATGATAGTGAGATAGAGGCATGTATATTTTGTTCTCCCTATTACATGGCCATAATAGAGCCAGAGATAGAACTAGAGTGAGAGACAAAGGCATAAGTAAAAGATATGATGGAGAGTTTGTTCTTTTCCTACAAAGCCCCTGTAGAGGTAGAACTAGAGTCTAAAGAGGATGGAGATAAAAGTCAAGATGCAAATAACGAAAGTGAAATAGAAGAAGCTATTTAGCTTCAAGAAGATACTAATGAAAAGGAACCTCTAGAAGCTTTGGAAGCTGAAGCTCCCATGCTATTGGAGAGAATAACTTTAGTACCCTTTGGACTGGTAAATGAATGGCATTATATGCAAAACTTTCATAAGAAATGGATTAAGTAGAAAGTATTTCTTTAGTAGTGGCTCTTATCACCCTAATTTAACCTTCTCAAGAAAGGATGATAATGACTCCCCTTGCCAACAAACACGAGTCTAGCAGACATAACTTAGATGGTTCTTGTTATGTGATGTTCCCAGAGGTATCGTATCCTCGAAAGATGATCCATGAGTAAAGAGATAATGAAATTTTCCATATAATCCAAAACAACTATGATACCACTTGAGCATTCCAAAGAGCCAGCTGTATCCCTATGGAAAGAAAGAGTCCATGATCTATCCCCTTTAGATCATCCCCTTTATGTTAATGTGATGCTGACACAGTTGGATCAATCTATCAAGCAGGCAGTCCATGGGACCTTCATCCATGAATTGAAAGAGAAAATCAATTAACCTTTATGGATAAAGATGGCATTGAATGTCACTTGAAGGTGGGTATCAGTCTTTCAAAAGAGGAGCTATCAATCATGCATGACCTATTGTGAAGGAGAACTTGCACGTGTTTGCATGGTCATATAAAGATCTAAAGGGGATTGATCCTATGGTGTGTCAACATCACATTGACCTCAAGCCTGATGTCAAACTTGTGAGGCAAAGATAGAGATGCATGAATCCAAATTACTCAGCCTTAGTGAAAGCAGAGTTATTGAAGCTCCTTGAAGCTGAGTTTATCTATCCAGTGGCCAATAGTGAATGGGTTTCACCCATCGTGGTAGTACCCATGAAGAATGGAAAGCTACAAATATGTGTGGACTTCTAAAAACTTAATTCCAAGATAAAGAAGGATAATCCAAAAGTTGAATTCCAAGATAAAGAAGGATAATTTCCCTATTCCTTTCACAAACCAATTGTTAGATATAGTGGCAGGACATGAGCTCTATTCCCTCTTGGATGGATTTAATGGATATAACCAAGTCCAAATAGTAGAAGAGGATCAATCCAAAACAACCTTTGCCAATTGAATGGGGAACCTATGCTTACAGAATGATGTCATCTAGGTTCTTTGATGCCCTTGCTACCTTTTAAAGAGTGATGATGGCTACATTCCAAAATCACCTGCATGATTTTATTGAGGTATATGTGGATGATTTCTATGTCTACAGCCTAATCCGTGAGTATTGGGGACACTTGCAGTGCTTTGATCGATGTTGGGAGTATGGGATCTCCCTCAACCTCAAAAAATGCATCTTCAGAGTCTCTTTCAGAGTTCTTATGGGCCACATTGTCTCTACACAAGGGTTAGCAACAGACCCCATGAAGATTAAGAAGATTGTAGCTCTAATCACACCAACCAACCTTAAACAATTGAGGGGATTTATTGGCCATGTGGGCTACTACAAGCAATTCATTCCTCATTTTGCAACAAAGGCTTCCTCCTTGTATAAGCTCCTAAGGAAAGATGCATATTTTACCTAGACTACTTATTGTGAAGAACCTTTTAACACTCTGAAGTAGTGTCTAATTGAAGCTCCCATCCTGCAGCCTCCTGATTGGATGAGGAAATTCTATGTTGTGTACATTGCTACATTTGTAGAAGGGTTAGGTGCAGTCTTATGTTGAAAAGGCACATTGAAGCTAGATCAGCCCATCTACTATGCAAACCGTAAGGTCATCGATCAAGAAAGAAACTACACAATGATGACGAAGTTAGAATACCTAGCAATGGTGTTTGCCTTGGAGAAGTTTTGATACTATCTACTATTGATGCACTTCAAATTTTATGTGGACCATGAGGCACTATCCTTCCTGATGAATAAGGAAGATTTGAAAGGCCAAATGATACTATCTACTATTGATACACTTCAAATTTTATGTGGACCATGAGGCACTACCCTTCCTAATGAATAATGAAGATTTGAAAGGCTGAATGATGAGGTGGCTCCATTTGTTCCAGGAGTTTGACTGTAAAGTGGTTACCAAGCTCGATAATTCCCATGTTTTAATCAATCATTTATCGCATATCCCTAAGTTTGAAGAAGAGGAGCAAGATGAGCTAAATGTCCATGATGCTTCCTTGTTTTTAGTTGAAACAATAACCCCTTGGTTTGCAGACATTGCCAACCGCTTGGCTACACAATAGTACCCAAGGTCCGGTCACACATTGTGACTGTTGGAGTTCCCATTTGGTCTCTCTCTCTAACTTGCTCTTGCTCTCCTGCCATAGCTCTTCCAAGCAAGCTTCGATCCTTCTCACCTTTCAACTAGTATCAGAGCATGGTTGCTCGAGCATTTTGATTTGGTTCATGACTCCTTCAGCTTTCTATTGATTACCTACACTCATTAGGTCTCTTTCTCGGCAGCCATAATCGACTCTCCCGAGCTCCCGTCACTCCCTGGCTTCCCGCGCACCTACCCAACCCATTTAGGCATCCTCAGGGCATTTATTCAAAGGTATTGGAGCTCTCTTTTGTTATTTTACTTTAGTCCATAGGTTTTCTGAAGCAGGGCAGCCATGTCCTCTTTCTTCTTATGATGCCTACTCTCTACTGGTGACTTTGCCCTTCAAGAGGGAGCTCTTGGGGGTCCTTGACTACTCCCACAACCTTGCCCACAACCCTTTCATAGGCCCCAAATCAGTTTGGGCTAGCTTGAAGATCTACAAAAAATTCATTTTTTACTTCAGCCCTCCCTTGGCACTCATCATTGGAAGCTTGAAAACACCTCATTTGGGCACTAGACACTTGGTTTATGCTTGGCATTTGATCCTAAGCCTTGGCATTGAGCATTGATGTGATTTACTTTAGGTTTGGGACTATTATATATAGTTTATAGGTAGCCCACAGCAGTACTTTATTAGCATTTTATGTCTGGACCACTTTGGCATTGACATTGGTTGCCCGGTTGGTCTCAAATGTTGCCCGAATGCTAGGAGAATATATGCCTATGATATGAGATGCTTTTGGGGCTGAATTTGCTTAGTCATTGACTATTTTACATAGTCCATAGGCAGCCCAAAATAGGGCATCCCCCTGTCATTACATTTTATGCTCATGCTACATAGTCACTTGATTCTTGATTATGCCCGGTTGGTACCTATACATATGGGAAAGTATGCCTATGGTTTGTCTATGGTTTTGAGCTTGGATTGAGCCACTGTTTGCTCAATTTTGGACGTTTATTTGCTGCTAGAATATTCAGGGTTGAAGTTCTTTTGCTTATGTTTGGATATGCCTATTGCATTCGGGCTATCTCTTGGATGTATACATTGATGTAATGACTCTCGGGGATCGACACAGAGCTTGGATTTGCTCTCAAATATTTGGTTGAGATTGAGCTCACTTCACATAGCATTTGGATCTTCATCTCTAATGTACTTATGGCATATACTTTGCTTATGTTTGACCGATCTTGACATGCTTGGCCTATGCCACTACTACATGCCAGTTACATTGTTTGGAGTTGGATGCTACTAAGCCTTGCTTTGGCTTGACATTGGATTGCAAGGATCTTACTTTGGCTATTTCTTGGCTTGCTAGAGTTACAGTTTGGATGTACTTGATGTCTATGATTCTATGTACAGATGCTACACGGCCTATATGCTCATGATGTCTTATTGATGCTTAATCTTGGATCTTCTTGTACTGCTGCTATCATATGACCCTGTTGAGATTCTTTGCTTGATATTTACGGATTTTGTGCTAGTGCAAATGTCTTGATATGCTTGACAGAAATTGAGCAGGTGGTTTATGCTACTTGAGCATTTGGATACTTGAGACTGGAATCTTTACTTGGATGTTGCATGATTGATATGCCACCATGGTCCTCATAGATGTACTTGGGCTGATTTGGGCTTTGCACTCCCTGAGCATACACCTCTTTGTGTCAGGTCTTGCAAGTTTTGTATACACTTTTTTCCTATTAGACATAATGTGGTAGGTAATTAGATAACTAAACAACCCCCAAGGGAAGCATGGTGGATGCGACCGCGTCGGGTCCATCCTACGGCAGGGTGGTCTCGGTTAGCCGAGAGCTTTCCTCAAAGGAAATGTTAGCGAGGAACATTAGGAACAGTCGAGCGATGACCTTGGAGAATGTTGGTTAGAACCCTGGTTCATATCATTTTAGGGGACCGGAATGGGACTATGCCAACGGGCAAAGAGGTCGATCGATGCCTCCCTCTCGTTTCCCATTCTCTTTGAACCAAGTGCAGTATGAGTCTGCTTGGGTCCAGTTGTATCTACGCAAAGTGGAGTGGCTGTTGACCGACGCTAGAAGGCTGTTAGGAAGACTTGACTGCTAGGAACCCGGACTTCAGGTCGATCCTAGTGGGAACAGCCGGATAAGTTTCGTTGGCATCCCCGTGTCATTCCTTGGGAGTGCCGGGCAGCGTCTTCTAGATTGATCTCTCGATGGGCTGCTAAGGCGTGTCCCGCAATTTGAGGGGCAGGCATGTTATAGTTGGTATCAGAGCAAAACTGCTTAAGCTAAGGGCTGTGCTACATGATCAGAGTTATGCTGCAGAAGTGTGATGAATCCTAACCCAAAGGTTCTAGAACCCAATGATAACTTGTCATCAATAAACCCTAAGCGCATTAGAGATGAGGACATCTCAATTTCTCTAAGGGGGAGAGGATGTAATGTCCCCCGTGCTTCCTTTCCCCTATGCCTCATGAGAACCCCCCCTAAGAACATTTTTTTTTCAAATTTTTTTACTCCCTCTCTCTCCCCCAGCAGCCGACTGCATGGCGGGGAGAGAGAGAGAGAGAGTGAGAGTAATGTGGAGTAGGGGGGGCATGCAGGCCCAGATGGAGGGCACCGTCTCTCCCCCCCATACCACCTTCTCTATAAAGGCCCCCATGGGGGCTCATCGTCGCGGAGAAGCTTCCCCCCTCCCTGCATCGATGATAGACAGGCGCCCCCCCTCCAGTCCCATCACCTGCATCGGCGCCCCCAGAGCAGCAATAGCACTCCCCTGGTAGATTGCATCACGGCCTTTTCCCCCTCATGTGGGGTACAACGCACTCCCCCTCGCGTCCGATCAGTAGCCCCCCCCCGTGTGCTCAGTGAGAAGAAGAGAAAGGTAGAAAGAAGAGGGAGAGAGGGAATGAGAGAGAGAGAAGAAGAGAAGGAGAGGGAGAGAGAGTAGGAGAAGAAGAAGACAAGAAGAAGAAGAAGAGGAGAGAAAGAGAAGGAGAAGAAGGGTAGAAGAAGAAGAAGAAGAGGAAGGGAGAGAGAGTAGGAGAAGAAGAGGGAGAAGAGAAGAGAAGGAGAAGGAGAATAAGAGGGGGAGAGAGAAGGAGAAGAAGAAGGAGAGGAAGAGGGAGAAGAGAGGAGAAGAAGAGGGAGAGAGAGGAGAAGAGGAAGGAGAAGAAGAGGGAGAGAGAGGAGAAGAAGAAGGACAAGAAGAGGGAGAGAGAGAAGGAGAAGAAGAAGGAGAGGAAGAGGGAGAAGAGAGGTGAAGAAGGGAAGAAGAAGGAGAGGAAGAGGAGAGAGAGAGAAGAAGAGAAGGAGATAGGGAGAGATAGAGTAGAGGGCTTAGAGATAGAGGTACACTCGGAGCCATGGCCCCCCTAAAGGCGGAGCTTGAGAGACGTGGAAGCGACTGGAGCTGCAGGACCATCATGAGTCGATAGAAATGTGGTTAGGAACACCGGCGGGAATGCAAGTAACATGCCAACCCTCCCCAACCACTCAAGCCAGGTTCCTTGCTCTCGATCATATAGTAGCACATGTAAATAGATCTTTGAAATTGAAAACAATCCCATGTCATGTAGTCATGAGGAAAGGAACACTTGCATGAGGAACACTCTATTGATTAATAATAGAAGATATTTTTGTATTATACACTGAATGGATTACCTTAGTTTGCATTTAGAAAGAGTTAGAATCTTGCATTATTTTCATGAAAAGGATTAGAGCCTCGCATTGAAAGAGATAAAAATACTCCCTTATAAAAAAAATGCAATAGCATCCTAAGATTGCAAACCAGTTTTTCATGCGCAAGGATGATAGAGTACATTAAAGTAACAGTTAGATCATGCACAATGGGATTGCACGATAATCATTGTTAGAAAAGTAGTTCCAAAAGAAATTCCGCTTAGAGATCCTTGTCCGAACTCTAGTCGATAGATGAAGATTGGATAACCTATGGCTAATCAGGTTGGAATCTCGTTAATGTATTCTTGGTGATGTACTAGCAATATGGGTTAGCACTTGGTGACTTGTGATATTAGATAGCTACTCTAGAAATTGGGTTGATCTTCTACTCTAAATAGGTAGCCAGGATTAATAAAGGTCAAGATGAAATCACTTAGTTTCTTTAAAGGATCTAGAAGGAACTTGTTAAATCGACCTTGTGAAGCCCTAATCCAAGGGGGAGAGCAAACTTTAGGGTAGTTGATTTATGCTAAGTATGTTGCTTGGAACTGTTGAAATGGTTTTAACAAAGGTTGATCTTGTTAAAGATGGATTGTTGACCCAAGTTATGCTTGGTTGTTTGAAAAGGTTATCTCCAAGTGATTATCGACTAGTTGTGTTAGTAAGAGGAGAGAATCTTACTAAGGAAAGGTTGTAAATTTCTTGAGCAAGTGTTTTGATACATCCAAGTTAAATTCTGGTTGTGTATGCAATGGGATTGTGATGCCTTGAAGCAAGAGATTGTGCATTCAACTGTTTGTTGATGTGGTTTTGGATGCTAATCCAAGTTGTTTGTGATTGATGATTGCATGGCCGGGTCTGAGATGAATGATTGCCATGGAAACAAAAGGGATGTTTTCCCTAGTAAATGTTATTAAGATGGCTGCTTCAGCTATGGTTGATTTCCTAAAGGGATAATTAAGGAAGGATGGCGCTAGCTACCCCCCGCGAACTGCCAAACCCTAACCAAGGGGGTTGTGAATCCGCGCCGGGAATGTGGACCGAACGTGCCGCGAGAGGTCTCTCCGTGGAAATTACTTGGCGTAGGAGGACGCTTGGGTGCCAGTGGGGGCTCTGGCCCTAAATCCCAATGCCTCCTCCGGGCCCTACACAAGTGTTCTACGTGACTCGAGATGGGATCTCGAGGCCTTGATACTAGTTACAAGGTAGAATATTGGTAGGATAAACCTTCGAGGTTTGTTGTTGGAAGACGGAAGGATTTTTCTGTGGAGGCAAAAAGAAACACTTAATTCTCCTATATGGGCGGGAGACAAACATTAATGTAAAGATAAGTTAAGGAAGTGCTTGATCTTGTTTTATCTTGCTTTTGTGTCAGTGCCCTAAATTACGTAAAGGAACCTGTGATTAACGAGTTAATTAAGGAAGCTGCTTTATGTGTCAAATATAATGTGGTAGGTAATTAGATAACTAAAACAACCCGCAAGGGAAGCGTGGTGGATGTGACCATCGGGTGAATCCTACGGTAGGGTGGTCTCGGTTAGCTGAGAGCTTTCCTCAAAGGAAATGTTAGCGAGGAATATTAGGAACAGTCGAGCGATGACCTTGGAGAATGTTGGTTAGAACCTTGGTTCATACCGTTTTAGGGGACCGGAATGGGACTATGCCAATGGGCAGAGAGGTCGAGCGATGCCTCCCTCTCGTTTCCCATTCTCTTTGAACCAAGTGCGGTATGAGTTTGCTTGGGTCCAGTTGTATCTACGCAAAGTGAAGCGGTTGTCGACTGACGCTAGAAGGCTGTTAGGAAGGCTTGACTGCTAGGAACCCGGACTTCAGGTCGATCCTAGTGGGAACGGCTGGATAAGTTCCATTGCGAGGCAAACTCGAGAGACCCTAGTTGGCAAACCCCGTGTCATTCCTTGGGAGTGTCGGGCGACGTCTTCTAGATTGATCTCTCGATAGGCTGCTAAGACGTGTCCCGCAATTTGAGGGGCGGGCACGTTACATATTAGCACAATGACTTACTCAGAGATATTCAAAGGTGTGAAGGCTGGGTTTGGTCGTGTGCTGAAGAGAAATAGAATCGTGCCTCTTCCTCAACCTTCAAAGTTAATAGAGGCCCGACGGAAACTTAATACAAAGGTTTTGGAGCTAATAGGAGATCCCATGCATGTTCAATGCATGGAAACACTAAAGGTTGGGATCAAAAATGCATATGAGGTAAAGTTCACTGAACTCAACAATTACTATGTAGATTTGTAGAAGGTGCAGTCGGCAATGGTAATCTACTACAATATGTATGTTGAGGAATGTAATGGTAAATTGCAGTTTGTTATAAAATTAGATGAAAGTGAGGTCGTCAAAGGAGTAAAGCTTGAAAGAGTTAGTGTAACTCTAATGAATAGAGCTTTACAATTCGACAAGAACAAGCCATGGAAATTTAGTGTTCAATCCGAGCACCATGTGTGGTGGCTCGCTGCATTTGAAGTTCCTAAGGAAAAAATTGAGGTGTTGCAGCTGTTCTTTATGCACACAAGCATTCCAATCATCGATTGTTAGGAACATGGTGAGATGCTCTTGGTTGAAGGGTATGGTTAATACTTGGTTGAATGGCATCTTGCAGGAAACTTGAAAACTTTAAAATGCATGTGTGGAATCTCCAATGGTGCAAATAAAAAGAATTCATGCCTATATGGCTTGACAGAGGGGGTGGAAGGAAAGGACGGAAAGAACAACTGGCAAAGGGTGACAAGTGCTGCACCCATGCATAATAGAGAAGATTCCACTCGGAAGCCCATTTTCAATATTCCATTCGATCGTATTCACATTTGTTCATTGCATGCTTTTGTCAGAATCATAGAGAAAGTTGTATATGAATATATTTGCTTTGCTTATAGGATGCAACTAGAAAAAGAAGCCTTTGCAACATGTAGGAATGTGGAGCGAGTGCTATCAGAAATTGGGTTACACAAGCATCAAGTGACGATTGAAAAAGATGAGAAGAGATCAGGAAAATCTGGCAACTTGCCAAAAAAGCCTTGCTTTGGAGGAGCAAAGACTAGGAAGTTTCTCTTAGCACCCATCAATGAGGAAGGGAATATCATGGTTTGTAGGCCGTAGGACTACGATGGGTGGAAAAAGTTACATTTTGTAGTTCCTGATCAAAGTAATGGAGGAAAAATAAGGTTGGCCAAAGCTAAGGTTTGGATAAGTCTTAACAAATTAGCTTCCTTACTTCGCAAGATGGTGTTTTTAACAATGAAGATAAGCAAGAATTTATCAATGCTATGCATAGCTTTTACAAAAATATGGTGCAAGCATGGGGCAAAAGCTCTATCACACATTATATGGTGCGTACTAAGTTAATATTTTAACATTGTATGAATTGTATAAATATTAAGCATAGTTTTACTCATGTGTGATATGCATCTTTGTAGCATATCCTTGAGGCACATGGGCCATACTTTTGTAGAAAAGGGAAGCATCGGAATTTGGTCTACACAAGGGATGAAAAAATCACATTGGATAGCGCATGGTGCATACCAAAGAAAAATTGATCATGGTGGAGGAGTGAATGGTAGCAATTCAATTATCCAATTGCTATCTTGGTGGTATAGGATTATAGTAGCGGATGAAGCTAAACTCTCGCAAAAGAGAGCAAATGAAAGTGCTGATGAATTGGCTCTACAGACATGATGGAATCACATCGTGTCACCAAAAGAGTGCATTATGAAGCCTCAAGTACCAAAGAAAACCATGCTAAGTGGCTAGAAACAAGGCTTCGACAAGGTAGCAAATGGGTTAAAAGAGAGCTAAGATAGTAAGATGAACAATGTGTTCAGTGTGAATGCAATTCATAGTTTAAGAGAAAGAGAGAGTGTGCATCTATGTGAATGAGTCTTATAGTTTAGGGTTATATAAAAGAGGGTTTCACTTTCTATCTTATTCATTGAGTTCTCACATCTCTGGTGCAGGAAAGATGGCTAGGTCTAAGGTAGTTGCAAATAAGCTTCCACTCAAAGCCCCATATTGTGTTTAGCCCCTTGGAGTATCTACTAGCTCAGATGCATGCCCTTCTCAACCTAACCCACCTTCCTCAAGCCGCCCTCACAAGGGTCCTCCTTAGCATCCCCACAAGAAACACAAGTGGAAGCCAAGTACAGTGGCCTTGAGAGAAATTAGGATGTATCAATGCTCTTTTGATCTCATCATTTCGAAGGCGATCTTCTCGCAAGATTGTGCAATACCTTTACTGCACAGAAAGCAGGAGGTGGTTTTTGGCACAAGGTCAGGATGGACCTAATCACTTCACAAAAGAATGTCTTCATGCTCTACGGTGTGCTGTAGAGGCCTTTTTAGTTGACTTGATGATGACTGATGCTTAGCATTGTGCAATACATGCGAAGCGCATCACTGTAACTCCCAAGGACTTCCAACTTGTAAGAAATCTTCAAGCAGTGAAGGATGCATTCGTTCCAATGGAATGAACACAGCTTGTAATGTTATCTTTTTTGGCATAGCGTTATCCTCGTGCATTGGACATATGACTATGTTCCAATGCAAAATTATTGTATGCACCCTTAAAATATGAATTAAAATTTTACTATTGTCCTTCGCTCTCAATTTTGACTATGCATCTTCGTTGTATTTTCAATTCTTACTTACAGTTTTTGTTAGCACTGTGAATTTCAATAGGAAAAACATGTAAAAATTTGACATTTCTTATTGCACACTTTACTCCTGATGTCTCTGTATAGTCTATGTGGTGCGAAGTTTCTAAGGGCCAGTAGTCATGATGTTGATTTCTCAATTATCAATCCATCCATAATTTTGGTGTAGGATAATTTTTAAAATACTAAACTCTATCAGAATGCGACAAAACTTCACACGTGCACTCGTTAGGTGGCCAAGAGCCCAAATTATTTAAAAAAAAGAATGCAGACCCCTGGTAGTCTGAAGTTTGGCATTTGGAGCCACTTTTCTGGCTGGCGTCTGAAGCCACTTTCGATGCCTGTAGACCCCTGGTCTAAAGTCTGGCATCTGGAGCCACTTTCCTGTGGCAGGCATGTTGCCTGTAGACCCTTGGTCCGAAGTTTGGCATATGGAGTCACTTTCCTGCTAGGAAAGTGGTTCTAGACGCCAGAGACTTCGGACCAGGGGTTTGCAGGCATTTTTTTTTCAAAAACAAAAATTGGACTCTTGGCTACCTAACGAGTGTGCGTGTGAAGTTTTGTCGCATTCCAATAAAAGGTTATGGATTTATGATCACATGATGGACAGTGCGTATGAAGCTGCATTAACCGAGTTTTGGGGTTTGAATGGGTTAAAAGTTCATTATTCTTCTCATTTTCACATCTTGTTTTCTTTGCTTCCTCCATTCTCACATCCCCAACCTTTGTCTCTTCTCTGTCTTGCCCTCCTCGAGCTTGCATGGCACACACCAAGCAAGCATGTCGCCATTTCAGCCCTGGGAAGACCTCATGCCAAGGCCTGCCACCTAGAGGAGAAGGTGGAGCCTCCTCTAATACAACAACATGTGCTCCCCATAGAACACAAGGAACACCACAGAAGAAGAGGAGATGGAAACCAGGCACTATTGCCCTTCGGGAGAGAAGAAGAATCCAACGCGGATACGAGCTTCTTATCCCAAAAAGTTCTTTTCATAAGGTTGTTCGAGAAGTCATGCAAGACTTGGAGATGAAAGGGATGGGAAGATTTTGGGCGTGAGTGTGGGTTGACCCACCAGCAGAAAGGTGGACTATTGCAGCTATGGAGGCCCTACAAATAGCTGCAGAGGGGTTTCTCATCGACTTGTTTGATGATACATAACTTGCGACCATCCATGTAAAGCGTGTCACAATCACAGATAAAGACATGAACTTTATCATTCGGATTCGACACGGCAAGGGGACTCCTCCATAGATTATGAGATTAATGGTGCAAGGTTTTGTAATGAGTGTTATAGTACCATAGCATCTTGGAAGGCCAAAAGTTTTTTGTATACTCTACTACATTGGAATATTTATTTATATATACATAATATCTCATGCGATGTGTACTGAATTCAAATAATTGAGTAAATTTTTTTTGTTTTGTTTCTTGAAACGCACGACTCTTAATTTTTGTTTAACGCACAAACACATCAAAAGTAATAATACGTACAGATACGAGTTACATTATTGCTTATACACAATTGCAAGTGCAGTACTACGTGTTGAATTATGTTAATGTATGCGAATGCATCATTCATGAACCACACATTATCGTCACACTTACATAATCACAAGTGCAGTACTACATGTTGAATTATGTTAACGCATTCAAATGCGTCATTCACATACCACACATTATCGTCACACTTATATGAACCACACATTTATTCAATAAATATTTATTTATAGAGACAAAGTAAAAAATCTTATATTCATCAAGAAAAATACATGTGATGGTTGCTAGTGATGGTAGATACAAAAAGCCGATAGCCAACAAGAACTCTCAATTGTTCCTTGGCTTTTTCATCAGTGGAGAGGAGGGGCTAGCTTCTGATGAAAATATAAGTTCATTCTTTGCTTCATAAATGATGCGCTCCCCCTTTAGCTCTTTCTCTAAGAGAAGTAGGTCTGACACTTTAGGAAGGTCACCTAATGTAGCAAGCACACACATTGCTCCACCATGTGTTTAGTCAAACAAGTAAAGAAGCTTTGACTGCTTGATTAGCACCACCTTCTCCAAGCTAGATGTCACAGGTATCGCTCGAAAAGGTCCAAACTTGGTCAAAGCTTGAATTTTCATGATTATTTCTTTCCCTCTTGGTGAGCACTTTTTATGGAAGACCACCAAGTCTGCAACAAGGTTGCCAATGTACTCCTTCAGAGCTGAATCCTTGAATGTTGAGCTCCTCCTTGCCTTGATGCAAACTCATCTATTTACAGTATGTCCTGAATGACAAAGTCAAATCAAACAATATATTTAGCAACTAACCTAGAGTTATCAAAAAGTGATGAAACTTGACGGTAGGGTACATCGGGTCCCCGGGAGTCTACTGGTGAAATATTGGCAAAAAATGATGCTTGCAACTTCCCTGTCCAAAGTCTGGCGTATGGGGCCACTTTCTGGCCCCAAAAAGTAGCTTGAGACGCCACTTTTTGGGCAGTTGTGTGCAGGCATCATTTTTGGGCTAGAAAGTGGCCCCAAACACCCAAGGTAGTTGCAGGCATCATTTTTGGCCAAGATTTCACCCGTGGACTCCGGGGGACCCGACGCACCCTACCGTCAAGTTTCATCACATAAAAATATATGGTAGTTCGAAATCTCACCTTCTCCAAATCATTATGTATCTTCATTTCCTCGTGTGTCAGCGAGGCACCTCTTTGGGCAGCAGAGGGATCTACAAACTCCTTGGTAGGAAACTGGGGCCTTGGTCCAAACAAATCATGTTGTAGTGCTGTAAATTCAACATCCAACACAAGGTAATATTCTTCAAGTGAGGTAATATACTCCTGTGTTGCTATGATGGCACTCATTGTATCTAAGCTTGTGCCATCATATATTCTAATCTCTGCCATTGTCGGATGCACATCCATGTAATCATAATGGATCAGGTCTTCCATCAAATCCCTGACTAGAATGGAAAATAACTCTTCTTCCTTCATTTTCAAGTATTGTAGCATATATGATAGAAGCAAGTATTGTACACCATCTACTTCAATGGGTGTCAAGGAGGCAAGGTTGGGTTTGCTGACTTGTGGCTGTTCTAAAGAAGATGGCACCATGAGAGCCAACCCTTGCTCTACCACCACCCGATGTTCCTCTTCAACATTTATGAGCTCTTCAATCGGTTCTTCTCCCATGTATGTGATAGCAACAACCTGTGGAGTTGTATCTTCATCGCTCTCCTCCTCTAGGGGTGTATCCAATGCAAGGAGGTAAATTGCCAATGCGCAATCACACTCCATGAGATCCTAAGGTGCTGTACCTAGTGCACTATCCATAGGAATAGTGCATAATCTGTGCAAAGGATCCACATGGGCCAAACACCTATTCACCACTTTGTGGTGATTCTTTCCTGCCTAAAATACCATGAGCTATTCCAGAGGCATCCAAGTCATGTCAGATCCCTCGATGGAATATGTGCAAGTAGCAATGGTGCTCACAAAGTCTTCCAAAACCTGAAGGGGGGGATCCAGCGATGAGAGCACACTTTCAAGGTTGAAGTTCTTAGAGAAAACCTGGAATATCTCATCACCTTGGTTAGCAAAGATAGTCTCGTGGATCCACTCATCAAAGTGTGCATGAGCATCCATCGTAGCGAGTAGGAGGAATGTGGTGGATATAAAGAGATGAAGAGAGAAAGTGTGAAATGAAACAAGAACTAAACTAGTTCTACCTTAAAAACCTTAAGTTTTAAACCATTAAGGACTGGTCGCATACGATATTTAGTTATGGCTTTACTTATGTATTTGTAAAGTTTACATGTATATGTAAATTTGTTGATGTGGAAAGTGTATAACAAGTGTATGATTTTGCATAAATACCATAATTTTTAAATATTGCATGTTTGCAAGCGACAATATTCTATTAGAAAAAAAAATCCAAAAATTTATAGGTGTTGGATATTACAACTTGTGGTGTTGGGATTTTAGGGAGACTCTACAATTTCTAAAATATGTGGAGCCACACACTTTCCGTTGGTAACAGTATTCTCAGCTCGGCTTCAAATTTTTCTGCCATCTAGTTTAAAATAGAAGCTAACAGGTGGATTCTGCATTAACATTGTAATTTCTTGGTGCATTATACTCAAAGACCAATCATCCTCCATTTGCAACACTTGGGGCTCACGGCCCTCACAAATGACAGTAACATCCACAGCTGCACTTTCATGCATGTCTTGATCAAGGCACAACCATTTACCCTTGAGCATCCTCCATCTATGATACTTGAACACTAGGCATAAAGTCTGTCGTATGACAAAGTACCTGTAATTGGAAAGGAAAGTTAGCCGATTCATCCCAAAGTAAGATATTAGTCAACTAAGAGAGAAAAATTTTACCTAAAAAGCCATGCTCCTTGTTGTGACTCAACACTCCACTGTGTCAGGACTGTGAGTTATTTTTGATGTCTAAGTTTTGCCTAGAATCCTTGTTACATAATCCTCTGATGCACTTTTTATGACATACATGCTTTTGGTACGTCTCAAACCCTTACATTCCTTGAACATATGTGCAAAAATTGCAATCGATATGAACCAGCTTAGATGTACATTCTTTGAGCCGGTGCTTGGCATCATAGAATTCAATATGTTTGCTGAAATTTTTGTGATACACATGTGCAAAATGTTGCTACTACAGAATGGCCATTCTATGGTATTGAGATTCGATATGTGCATAGACTCAAGGGTTCCATATTCTCGACCCCCCTCGAGCAATATGTACTTGGAGTCAAAAAGAACTATTAAAACTCTCAACATTTTGCCACTCACAGCAATCCGAAGTGTATACTTCTGTAAATATGAGACAAGTTGTTACATAGGTATCATGAAATTTCTCATTCTCAATGAGTTGCAAATACTTAGTGTTTGCAATATTTCATCGAAAGGGTACAATGGGTGCAATATTTATTTGTTTTTGCAGGAATACATGTTGTACAAACACCTCTGTTACAAGGTGAGAATCAACATTCCTTTGTTTGAGAGCTAAAATTTTACCCTTCCAGTGCTTTGATACATTTGCAATTGCAAATGCTTTCATCTTGAAAGCTCCCTTCATACTTGGATGCATATGTACCCAAGACAAGCAATGATATGTATTAGTGATCCGATTCTCTTGTTCATCTTTTTTGTTACATACTTCTATCGAGAGAATGTTTGTTCTTTTCTCAGGCAGCATTATAACCTATACATTAGATGTAAAGGAGTATGTATTAACCCCTAAATAGTAAGCATTTTAAATTTGTCTAGTAATCACCAATATGTCATATAAATCAACATGGGATTAAGAGATGTTTACACTTTGGTAAACAGACATAAACATCGATATCAAAAAGCATGTGGATATGTACATCGACACAAAGTATAGATTCAATTTCAATACCATTTACATGAAATATAATGAAAAGAATAGCACAAGAATACTCAGAGAATTTTGACAAAATAAATTTTATTATAATGAAGAGGAGTCTGATTTGTCTCAATACATTGTATGAAATGTGGGTATTATAGAGTAGGTGTTACAAGGATAGATAGCAGCCACATGGCATGCAAACCTTAATAAGCACATGAGATATTCTAAGACTCAACACATTGTGTGTTATATGGATGATATAACACACAATGTGTTATATGGATGATACAAGAGTTTCATGGATCATTGCCAATTGGCATGGAGTTCCAAATGGACACATAGGACCAATAAAGCATAGGATTTTTGAACAATAGACGTCTAGTAGATCCATATCATCCAGCACAAAGGAATCACTCATTGCATCAAAATAATCGATCGAAAATTATGCGCTTCATCTAAACCTTGTACAATACCTGCATGTACAAAAAAATACCTTCATGAATCCCTTAAAAAAAAAATACTTGCATGAATCCCTTTTAGCAAAAAATATCTAGATAATTGCATGAATAGAAGTAATACAAAATAGGGACAATTTACCTATAAGCTGATCTATTGAAGATAAGATTGAATTGTTGCTAATCAAAGCCCATTGCGAATGGTAGACATAAGAAAACATCAATCCCATCAAATATAAAAGTCACTAATTAAGTGAATAAATTTTGGCACCACAAAATATGGTAGATTTACTTGTAAATTGAGCTATAGAATCTCTGCTCTACCTTGTGTTAGGTGCTGCAACAACAATTGATCCTTAAGTTAGACCTAGCATCAAACCCTATTGTAAAGATAGTAGAAAAGGGATAATGCAGAGAGGAAGAAAGAGAGAGAGTGTGAGTACGCGGGGAGAGAGAAAGAAATGAGCACCTATCCAATCTTGCCCAAATTGATCTCTACAAAAGACAATAGCAAGAGTTAGTATTTACATGAAGGTATACTGAAAAACAGTAGAAAAGAGGAAACATAGAGAGAGAGAGAGAGAGAGAGAGAGAGAGAGAGAGAGAGAGAGAGAGAGAGAGAGAGAGAGAGAGAGAGAGAGAGAGAGAGAGAGAGAGAGAGAGAGAGAGAGAGAGAGAGAGAGAGAGAGAGAGATGAGGACTTATGCAATGTCACCCAAAATGATCTCTACAATAGAACAACAACAAGGGTCAGAACTAACATTATGTTGTATTGAAAAGATATCAGCAAAAAAAAAAAACCAAACAGAGAGAGAGATTAACACCTTTGCCTCTTGCTCCAAATAAATTCTGCAAGGAAACAACAATTAGAACCAACATCAAATTCTATTGAAAATACAACATAAAAGAGAAATAACACATAGAGAGAGGGGGGAAAGAAAGGGGGAGAGAGAGAGAGAGAGAGAGAGAGAGAGAGAGAGAGAGAGAGAGAGAGAGAGAGAGAGAGAGAGAGAGAGAGAGAGAGATGAGCACCTTTGTCTCCTGCCCCAAATGACCTCTGCAATAAAACAACAATAATAGTAAGAAACAACATCAAACCCTATTGAAAAAATAGGAAACAAGAGAAAATGCAAAGAGATATGGGTACATGTGTTTTGCCCAAAATCAGGAGGTGCATGGAGAAGAAAGTGCAGAGGTAAGAAGAATGCTCAAAACCCTAATTACTCTCAGCAGGGAGCTTCAATGGAGATGAAAATTCACGAGTATAGAGAAGAGAGGGAAAGTGGTCTGTTGCTTAACTTTTGGGTCAAACTAATTTCGTGAGAGGGAAAAAAAATCAAAATTTAAAATTCTCCAAAAAAGGGGGAAATACTAGGTGAGAGTACTCAAATTTAATGTACTATTCATTCTCCCTTTTTTTAAATCCCCCTTTGACTTCCTATCCCCAGTTTGTCTACACAAGAGTTACTTCCTCTTTGTAAGGCAAGGTGGATTCCTTAACCTATTAATTGAACAAGGCACTAGAAGATTTGGCTTCAAAGAGGTCTGTCCTATATGATATACATAAACAAATGCAAGGAGCTACTGCTTTAATGGATTCTCAGAAAGATACTATTAAAAAGTTGGAAGTTTAAAGTTGCAAGCTTAGAGGTAGATAAGGTGTCCATTATTAAAGAGAAGGGTGATGCTTTGGCATATATGCTTACTTTAGCCATGAAGCTTAGTGTTTGTGAGGGTGAATTAAAACATGCCCAAGGGACTATGGAATCTCAACAGAAGCATATTGATGAGTTGCTATCTAAAATAGTTACCCTCTTTGTTCCCCCTCCTGCTCCTGTTATTACTTTTGTTGTGCTTTCTAAGGAGGAGCTAGAGAATTTATAGGAACATGCTAGGTTGTGTATTGCCTTTGCTGCCAAGATGCAATGGTTACAAGATCGTATGGATTGTGTGTAGGAAGATTTTACTCATTATAGTGAACTTGTCTCCTTTGTGCCCACTTTTTGGCTTAAATATAATCAACAAGAGTAGCAGAGATTGGCATTATATATCTCTTTGAGCAATGTGGATTTACAGTCTTTAGAGGATGGTTGGTAGGATCTTTGGTTGAGTGATTTGCTTAAATAAGTGTTTGATAGAGTCTTGGATGACATTTTTGATTCTCAAGTCAGATTGCTCTCTTTCATGTATATTAAGGGGAATTTGCAAACTTAGATGAGGAGGATTTGAATATTTATGTGGGGATGTAGTTTTGCAAGCTATATTGTATGTACATTCTGTGGAATTAGATCTTATGGATGGTTTGCAAAATTTTCATTAGGGCATGTCATGGTGTAGTGGAGTTGATTGGCATCCTCTTTTGGATGATGCTATCATGGATCCACGCCGTCAATAGAGTACTTTTTATAAGTCTGATATCTAGTAGTTGCATGCTACTATTTATCCTCATAATCCTCATGATCTTATTTCCTATTCCCTCATTGCTTTTGATCTTCCTTCTTATATTCATATTCTTACTACTAATCATGATTCCATTCCTATTTTATCTTTTGCCCTTGCATTATCCCCTCATATTTGAGTTTTTATTTCATGTCCTTTTATTGTTGATCCTACTACCTCTTCTCCTCCTACAAATACTTCTCCCTCTTCTATTCCTTCCACCTTTTGTTCAAAATCACTTAAAGCCTTTTTAGTATTGTTTCTTCCATTTCCAACATCATTATCCTTACACTTTCCCTCTTTCTATGATCTATCATATCCACCTCTTCAATCTTCTACCCTCATTCCTATTCCACCTCCTATGTAACATATCAATTTTCCATCTTAGTATCTATTAGATACTCCTAGATTTGATAATGACATCCTTTGTCGATGGCAATGGACTTTACATGATTTTGTGAGATGATAGGACCTATATTTAATTGGCCTCTCATTCCTAAGTCTTGGGAGACTTCTTTAGCATATTTGACCTCCTATCCTCAATTTGCTCGTGTATGCTTAGTCTGAGGATACTTTTGTATGTGTTGCTGCACATTTTTGTTGGTATCTTGCCTTTATCCATCAATTTTCCAATTTGAACACTTGAAAAACCATTCCAAATTTGACAATGAATCCTAATGAGGATGTGACTATTGCTAAGATGGATATCATGTACTAGTTTGCACATGCTTTTTCTACTAGATTCATTATCTGTTGGAAAGGATGCGTTGTTTGCAAGTCCTTCAAAATGTACCTCTCCATTTTGTGGATGAAAGAAAAACCTTAGAATGTTTGAAGCTGAGCATGAATTTTACGAAGAAATATCCTCATCCTACATAGTAGTGGTGTAGTTTTTGGTTGTATCATCTTTTTAATGAAAGTTCTCCTTTTTAGATCTCTATTTTTGAGGGCTGCTGCCATTCATATTATATTTTGTTGTGTATTTGTGAATGTTGTGTTCTATGTTCTGTGATGTGTGTGGTGTATATATTATCCTTGTCACATGGAGACAATGAAATTGCTATTGAAGAAGATTGAAGCTGAAGCCTAATCAAAGCTAGTTAGAGGTTGAAGTTAAAGATTATCTGGATGACAATGTGCTGCAATGCAAAAAAATCTTATATCCTTTACTAATTAGTTTGGTTCTAGTTTGTCCATTAAGGATTGATCTATACTTTAAGGTGTTTTGCTTTCGTCAATTTGTTTGATAGAACCAAGTTCTTTTGATGATTATTGGGGTGGAGGTTGGTTTCTAATAAATGGTAAAACCCCAAAAATACATAAACATTCATAAAATTGCAATAGTTAATTCCAAAGTGAAAATTTACGTTTAAAAAAATTCAAAAATATTGAAAAATCTAATCAATATTAGTAAAATTCATGGAAAATATATAAAAACAAAAAAATTTCCAAAAAAACAAATAGGCATCAATTTTTATATTTTTAATTGTCCAGGTGGTCGACTTCCTACTAGTTGACATGCCGTTCTCCTATTTGCATATTTTCTAGATGTGGGATTTGCACTATTTCTTTTTCTATTGTGCCATCAGGGTACCACATATACACTGTCAGGTTCCATTTTCTTTTCCCTCTTTAACATGCACCATAACACATTTAATTAGCAAATAAAATTAATCCGATTGTTGTATATACCAAGTTAATAGAATGGACCCCATAAAATTTTCAATTAAAATCAACTGATTGTTAATTTGTAAAAGGAAGCCTCACTGTTGCACATGTACCTTACACAATCACCCACATAATGTTGTAAAATAAAATCAACCCTTGATGTTCATAGTACATGCGCACATGCAATGCAAACACAATTAAATTGTAAATAAAAATAAACCTCTCATCGTCATTCATGCATGAGATTTGCACCAAACACAATCTAATTGGTAACAAGGAAGTGCATATGTGGAGACCATCATCTTGTCGAGTCCAGTCTACATGGGTTTTGGGTTGCGAACTATAACTCGTTGTGTATTAAGGACATAATTTAACAATAAATTGTTGCTAATATCAACTACTAAAAGAAATTCATGTAGTTCTCACCTGTCCACATTCCCGAGGAGGACAATCATAAATATATGTATGTATCATGTGGGTTCAACACAAATGATTTTTAAAATACCATTACATATATTTTATATATAAAAGGGTCCCATATAAAAATGTTACTTACATATTGAATAGAAAAGGGTTATGTCGTAGTAAGAAAAAAATTCACAGATAAGGATATTTATAAATAGGTCTTGAATGCACATGATATAGAAGGTATACATATAGTGAATTCCCTGGGTATACATCACTATACTATAGGTTGATGACATATGTTTATTACGAGATTGGGGTTTATTAGTCTAATGGTAGTCTTTTTAGTCCTATCTATTGTCAATGGTTTTGCAATGAGTTTGTTATGGTTTCTTTGCTTAAGTCATTCGAGTTAGGGTTATAGTGTGACTTGATCATATTTTATTTGGAGTGCTTGATTATGAGAGATTAGGGTGCGTGTTTGTTTGCATATCACGAAGCTTTTGGTTGCATGTGTATATACATCATATCGGATTTGTTCCATAGGTTGTGGCTTGCTTGGGATTTTCTGGTTTAGTCTTGTCAGTCTTGTTCTTTTATTTAATCTTTTTTATCTCAATTGTGGTTTGTGTATTAGTTTTTTGTAGGAATTCCCTACTTTGTTTTCCTGGTTCTGTGTGTTTTTGCTTGAATAGTTTTAATGGCACCTTCTGAACCTCCTATGCTTGTGATTCAACATCTTCCCCTCTTGGTCCATGATTATTCTCTACTGCTAGATACTTATTGCATTTGTAAGGTTGGTCTTCATCTTTTGTGGCCCTAAAGTACCCTCCAACGGATGCGAAACTTTGTTACTCTTTTTTGAAAACTTACAAGAAGCATTCGGTCTTGGTTTATGGTTGACATTTTTTTAAATCCCCTACCACTATTAATGAGGCCCTGCTCCTTGCCTTTGTAGCTTTCCCTGTGCCTAGTGGTAATCATTTATTATCCACTGTAGAGATTCTTGCCTTGTTGTAGAAGGAGACCTCTACTCCTTTGGTAGCCATTAAGATTATCACTAATTCAAGAGTATCAATGGCACATATTTACTCTCCCCTTTGCAAGCAATTATGCTAGTTTCTCCAAGACTAATTTATATCAGGCAAGCCTACATCCAAGTGGTTGTCTAGGGAACTATTTAGTATGTTTGTTAGAATCCTTGAGGGGGTTATCGTTAATTGGACAACATTTCTATTGGCTAAAATAGATCAGCATTTTCAACTTGTAAAGAATGTTCAACTCAATACTATTTCCTATGGTTTTTTTGATAGAAAATAATTTAATTGGCACCTTTCCTACGTGATATTTGTGTGCTTGATCTTACCCCACTTCCTTAGCAATCTCCTTCTTCAGTTCATTCTCATCCTCCTATGCAACCCAAATCAGATTCAACAGATGTATCCCTTGTTAGGTTCATTCGTAAGAAGGGCCGCACACAAGGTCCTCCTAATCTTGCCCCTGTTCTGTGGCATGTGATATTGACTTTGATACTTGAGGTGTTTGGTAGCTCCCTTCCCCCATTCCTTGCATGTCCCAATTTGGGAAGGTACAATGGATTCACAAATTCCTTCATCCCTTCGAACATTGATTATTACTGGCACCATGTTTTCCCAACTCGTGTCAAATGTCCAAGCTACAATGGGAAGAGCTTTGACTTCCCGTTTTACCAGTGTGTCTACACAAGAATTTCTATCTCTTTGTAATGCGAGGTGGATTCCTTATCTTATCAATTGAGCAAGGCACTAGAAGATTTGGATTCAGAAAGGTCTACCTTATGTGACATACATTAGCAAATGCAAGGAGCTACTATTTTAATGGATTCTTAGAAAGCTACTATTAGAGAGTTGGAAGTTAAAATTGCAAGCTTGGAGGTAGATAAGGTGTCTATTAGTAAAGAGAAGGATGATGCTTTGGAATATATGCTTACTTTAGCCACAAAGCTTAGTGTTTGTGAGGGTGAATTAAACATGCCCAAGGGATTGTGGAATCTCAACAGAAGCATATTGATAAGTTGCACTCTAAAATAGTTACCCTCTCTATTCCCCCTCCTGCTCCTGTTATTACTTCTATTGTGCTTTCTAAGGAGGAGCTAGAGAATTTATAGGAACATGCTAGGTTGTGTAATGCCTTTACTACCAAGGTGGAACGGTTACATCATTAGATTATGTGCAGGAAGCTTTTACTCATTATAGTGAACTTGTCTCCCCTCCGCCCACTTTTTGGCTTAAATATCATCAATAGTAGAGGTTAGCCTTATATATCTCTTTGAGCAACGTGGATTTATAGCCTTTAGAAAATGGTTGGCAAGATCTTTAGTAGAGTGATTTGCTCAAATTAGTGTTTGATAGAGCCTTGGATAGTGCCATTGTACATACTCCTTGTAGGCACCATATACTTCACATATGCACATACACCTCAAACCTCTTGGTCATCTTTGTACATATATATTCAGTTTTACTTCACATGCACTGATTCACTTTACATGCACACAATAATCCTTCTTGATCACGTTTGTACATTTGTATATAGGAGCTTGGGATTTTCCCTTGTGCTTCCCAAGGTTTTTTCATATGCAACTAAAGACCTTTGTTTGAGTGGGGATATTGGATCTATATATAGCTCACCCTAGCTAGACTAGGTCTCACCTATATACATTTAGATTGTGATCAATATGGTATAGTCTTTGGGAGTGTATATGGTGTGTCTCTTCTCTCTCTATCATGTCTCTACATATCTTCTCTCTCTACATTTCAACATGGTGAACTCATTGTGATAATACATCGGATTGCCATACAATTCGAGCGTGTAGTACTTGTACTATTCCATGTGCATATTTGGAAAGGCTTGCAAAATCAATTAAAGCCAATATTATTTTAATATACTGTGTCTCCTTCCATTGGCAAATGAATCGAGATTAGACCCTCTCTAATTACATGCAGACACATTCAGATGTCCATGCTGCAATGGCCAACCCAATTGGTCTTTATTCTCTTGCTTCCTTCAACATGAGGACACTATAAGAAGTTGATGTCAAGGTCTCCATGGTTCTCCTATCTACTGTTATCATCATGTAGACCATTACCCTCTCAAGCTTTCATCAACATTGATAGGAGGCTGGTATGGCCTTTCCCCCAGACCAACGATGGTAAATGAGTAGCTCTATTTGATTGGCTTCGCTCGAGTTGCTTTCACATTAGTCAAATCACTCAGAAGCTCGAGGCGTCTTTCTCTAGATTGCACGACATCAGTAGAATTGTGCTGAATATTGAACAATAAGGCTTGTAAGATAGTTTATCCTTCGCTTTTCTACTTTAGACACTTATCTAGATAATAAAATGATCAATATTTAGTAAATGCATACTTTTTTCTAATTAGCAACTGGGAATTTTGTAATTGCAACTAGGCTTTTAATTTTCCTAGATAAAATGAATCTATATCTAGTAAAATAAGTGTATACATAGTAAAAAAAAGACCTATTTTACATCTAATATAGTCCTACTGCTTATATAAGCAGGTTAAGAACCACATCACAATCAATGGGCTTAGCTGTCAATTACCATATGACACAACCTCAAATAAAACAATGGTGAATAACAACATGCATGTGTACATTTAGAATGCACATGTCCTTTGAGAGATACACTTCATGCATGCTTAGATTAATTTTCATTTCCACATACATGGCATCAGTAATCCATATAAGATTACATATAGATGAATGATAACACTCAAATATCATTTTTTTGATAATGTAAATACTTTCTTTGGATATTAAAACAAAATAAACAATGAGAATCTCATCTAATTCATCTCAAGATTGTGTTCTCAATAGTTAATTGGGTGGGCCCCTTTTAAACTAGGGGCATACCCATCCATTGACATAATAGACTTGACTAACATTAGCAAAAGAATATATAGTTCCCCCCAATCATCCAAGTTCCAAGAAACTTATTTTCCTAGTTTCCCATACCAATGAGTAATGTCAAGTCTTCTCATCTCTCCCTAATTTTTCACTTATGAGCAAAAGACAACGAGTAATAGACAAGTCTTTTCATCACTTTCAGCTCAACTTGATATTTAGCATGCAACTTGATCCAAGCATGATCTTAAATACTATCTTGAAGATTTTATGAAACTCCAATAGCCGATTAATCAAGTGTGCTATATCACCCTATTGTAAGTGATGCTGGATTTGGTGATGGCTTTCATGTTGAATCTTGATTATAGTTTCATATTTTTTTTCATGGTGCAATTTTTTTAAATCTATTGAGCTCCTTTATTAGATGTACTATCATTCCAAGCCAATTCATGATGTGAATGACATTATTGGGCTCTTAAGGTTGTAACTATGGGAACTCTGTCAATCAAGCTACCTATACATGAGAAGTCACCCTATTGGGCTTTTAAGGTTCTAGCTATGGGGTACTTCTTTGACCAAATTACTTATACATGAGAAGTCACCTATTGAAGACTATTATGGTGCTAATGTCACTATTTTTATACTCCATTGTTGCAATTCATCAATTGGCCAATGTAGACAAGGCATTAGATAAAAAGTCACTCATTCAAACACCATAGAAGCAACTTGCTCCTTTAGTGGAATGAGAAAACTATGTGCTCGTGCAAATTAGATTGCTTCTTAGTTTGGTGTCCACATTGCTCACATTTTAAGCGTTTTCTTTCTTGGTCATTCCTGAAGTGTATTAAGAAAGCAGTAGTGCATGTAAAACTCAATTGTGAGACAGATTACATGGAGAGAATGTGTTCTACTAGACCTAATAGTTGTTGGCATGCGACATGTTCATGAGTTTTATTCACACATTAACTTGTTATTCATGAGTAGGAGCATCACTCATTGTGGTAGCCATTGTAATAAAAGTTACAAATAGGAAACATTAAGTTTGATACAAAACTTAGGAATTGTCCAAATGGATATTAGAAATGGGCATTTCCTAAGTGGACAAGCTAAATATTCATGGGTTAGGTAAACTTGTGAAAACCAACAAAATAACCAAATTTTAGGCACTACTTTAGTGGGAAATGCTGCTGCCACAAAATAAAAATTATCATCTTATTGATGATGATCAAGGCATTATAATCTAATGTGATACCTATTTGTTTAATGTGATGGATAAATATTTATTCCAAGGGAGTGCTTCATGAAACTTTAGCACATCTACCTTGCATTGCATGATGTATCACTTTAGATACCACCATATTAGAATGAAATTATGACAAGCAAGAGCCTAAGCCACTTGAAAACCACAATCAAAACAAGCATCTAGCATAAACCTAATGTATAATGTTGGAAACTACATAAGAAAGGATTTGAAGTAAATAGTGGAATTTGTATCAACCTTCTTAGCTGCAATTAGATATGTATAATGAAATCTCCTTGCATTCCAAGCCTCAAAATACCCACCATCTAGTAAAATATCTCAAAGGTAACATCATTGGAACTCGTTTCCTTGTGTCATAATAAAATGACTTCATACAGAGGAAGAATATCCAACACTAATGACAATGATGCAAACTTGAATACACCTAATTATGTATCCAAAAGAAAAATGTATTGGGGATTTAAAAAACCTCCTACTGAGGGAAAAAGGTGCCTTGATGGCCTTAAGTATGTTCACACATATCTTTACCAAACTATGGTAACTAAACCCAAGGTAATGATGATAATGCAAGGATTTTAGATAAGATGGTGCATCATACAAACCCTTAGTGAAATTAGAATGTAAACTTTGAGAGATATTTGATTGTATTCTTCCATATTCTCTCTTGAAAGTTACATATTCACATAGATTTTACCATTCTTGGTAACTTACGTCTACTAATTGAGTTTTAGAAGAAGAAGAAATAGGGAGAAAAAGATCATAGAAATTTAGACACACTTTCATGATGATGTATGAGTTATCCAATAGAAATCATGGCCAAATCTAGCTGAGGAAACCAATCAAACTTAAAGGTACCTATTAAACCTATACTTGCACAATCCATGTGAAAGAGCACCACAAAATGACTTCGTGAAATATATAGTCTATTCTATTATGCATAATCTGTATGTTTCACATCCTCCATGTACAAGTAATTTCAAGGTCTTTGCAGAAATGCAAATTGCAAATATGAGTGTTTCTTTGGTAGAGCTATTTGGAAATGTAATGATAAGGGATGCCATGAACCATGTTTATAAACTGTAGAGGAAATTATCCATGACTCTTCATCATACATATTATATTTACAGTTACAAGCTTGGACATGTCAATGCACACAAATTCTTGGCCTACCACTTCTTAGCATAATACTTTAGTATTTGTCTAACTCCCTTAATCTAGCAAGATGTTGATGGTCTTTGACTACTATATTGATAAATCAATTCAAAATTGTTTGCTATTTGGATTGATGCTCTATATTGACTAAGCCAACAACTTTCCTTGAAGGTGATGGGTTCCATACTTTAGCATTGGCTCTTTGAATCCTTTATTACATTTACTAAGCACATCCAACCAAGGCAAGTTACACACAATCCTAGTCGAATAGTTGGATGTAAAAAAGAAAGGGGTGTTGTATTAACATGCAAATGAATGATTGGCTCTACAAAATTTGTGTGCTAGATAGATCTAGGCTTTATGCCAAGGTTATTTGACTAAACGAGAGCCAAAAATAGGGGTCCTTTGTGCTCAACGGCCTAGACCTCCAACATCCATGCACTTGCCCCTCACTTATGGTTACAACATATGAGGGCATCTGACCTTGGGCAAAGGTCTTTGAAATGGAAGTACAAATTTGCTATTGTGAACTGAATGCTGAAATTTGAATCATGTGGATTGTATGTTGTAATTACAACCATTGCTATTTAGATGCCACAAATGAATTAAATGCCAAAATTTAAATCATGTAGATTATAGGTTGCAATACTAAGCATTAATATTGTCTATGTTGAAGCATGATGGTTGCTACTGTGGATGCTACAAATGAATTGAATGCCAAAATTTGAATTACGTAGACTGTAGGTTGTAATCATGAGCATTAATATTTTCTATGTTGAAAGGACATTGAGGTGATGGTGGTTGATTTGTATTTCTTATTGTTGTTGTTGTTGCTACCAATGTTGTTGCTGTTGATGTTGTTGAATGTGAGATTGAGCATTATGGGCATGGCTATCAGTGGAAGAAGAAGACAGAATGCCCTTTCTAAGTTTGGCATGAAAAGATGTCTATTTTCCTAGACTTCTAAGTCTAGTTATACTCATTCTTAAGTAGAACTTGAGTCTCAATGGTCGAGTATTCTAGTTTCATCCACAAGACCCTAGCTTCCATAAGACCATTATCTCAACACTTTCATTGGGTAGGTATACTTCATGAGAACTTATGCACTTAAGTCTTAGTCAAAGGAAGTCTTTGATTAATTAAGCAAATACCAACCATCATGCAAAATTTACTATAATGGTAAGGTAGTGGTGTCGCAACATAGTTGCTAGGCCAAGGTGGGAGAGCCAATCCATGTTCCAATATGAGAAAAATATATATATTGGGCTATCATGATATGCTCATGTCGTGTAATGCCTTTACTATATCATTTGAAGCTAATTAAGCCTGAAATGCATGTTGATGCTTCACCCTTCAAAGTGTGTTCAACCAAGAATAGTTGAGTATGTTCTTGTCAACTACAATTGGGAAAAATGTGGTTTTGACCTACCTTTTATGCACATCTTGTCTTAAAGCTCCAAAGCTTCATCAAGGGAAATCTTGTCTACAGCTAGCTTCTCTATCCACTAGTACATAAATAAAATACTATAGCATGGCAGACCAACATGATGCACACTTGTTTGATTGGTATTTTACTATTCACAAATGCTGCCTAATTGATGAAAATAGGAGCTATTCCTCCACACTCCCTCTCAGATCCTAGATGGGCCCTTCTCGATTAAAGCCTCCTTTCTTACCTTCCTCACCCTCGTCCCCATCAAAAGACGCTTCTCTGGTCGTAGTAGTTGCTTGCACAATCACAAAATTATAAGCAAGACCTACTTGGCTAGATTTGGGATTAGCATTAGGATTAAGACCAAGATTAGGATTGGGATTGGGATTGATAGGAGGAGGAGCTTGTGGGTGGGAGGAGAGGATATTGTTTGAGGGGATGAATTGGTGGTCAAGATGGGCATATATGGTGCAGTTAGACTAATGATGAGGTGCATTGACATGTTGTTGATGCTATTGAGACTGTAGGTGCATGGTGGATTTGCAAGGAATAGGGACTAGAGGACCCTTTGGAGTGATTAGTAATATGTGAATTGAATCCCCCACCATGTGCATGATTGCTATTATTGCTACTATTGTTGCTATTGTTGAATGCCAAAGTGAGAATTATGGGCATAGCTAGCAATGGAAGAAGAAGATGGATTGCCCTTTCTAAGTTTTGCATGCAAGGGTGTCTATTTTCATAGACTTCTAAGCCTAGTCTAAGCTTATTCTTAAGTAGAACTTGAGTGTCCACCATAGCAAAGTATCCCAGATTTATCCACAAGTTCCTAGCTTGAGATGCATTTATTCTTTTAAAATCTTGAAGCTATTGTTTCATCCCAACATCAGCAAGAACATAATGATGTTATTGTCTAGTTGGAGATGCTACACTATCTCAACAACATCCATGAAGGTCATGTGACATAGATGTCCTCTTGGAGATGCTACATCGTCTCAATGACATCTATGGAGTGATTGCATTGTGCTACTATAACGAGCGGTGTTATGCTACTATGCGGACATAATGTGAAAAAATCTAGAGTGCATCATCATCCAACTTTCTTATTAATCTAGAGAGTCAATGCCATATTAGTCATTAGTGTCAGTGTCCATAGTGTGGATGGTTCAAAAATATGAGATTTTTGGATAATTTTAGCATATTTTTGATATTTTGGATATTATTTCTTGTAAATATCTAAAAAATATGTAGAAAAATTCTAAAATAGGGTGACATGCAAAAAGAAAGTTACTTTTTCAACCAATTTGGGAGATCTCATGCAAAAAGAAGGGCTTCTAAAATCGCGCAACATGAGAGAACACTGACCAGGTGTCTTGGGTGTTCTGGGGTTTTACCCCCCTTTTGGAGCCAATGAAACCATCAGATTTGCAGTCTGAGTAGCAGAGAAGAAGTTAATGTTTGATGAGTAACTCTCAACCACCACCCGCGCCCATGCCACCTATGCATGCTCAGCCATCTTTTGGAAGGAATCACTCAAACAATGGGTCATTTCTTGGCAGCCCAATGGATCAGCCCCACTTTGGGTATATGGGACAGCCCCCCAACCATGAAAGGGAGTTGAGAGACAAAATCATTTTCTCAAAGTTCAATGGCCAGCCGTCCTCCCCGGCAACTGAATTAGAAGAATGCTCTCGAAGCTTGAAGACTACTTTGACATAATGTCAAGAAATGACGATCAAAAGATACACATTGCCACGATACACTTAGAGGGCTTTGCCCACACGAGGTGGGGGTACATAAAGAGGGAAAATCAGCAGCTTGTTGACACTTGGGTTGCATTCAAAGCTCTTATGATTCAAGTCTTTGTATCTCCGGTTGAGAAGGAGAAGCTTGCAAGGGAATGGTATGGTTTAGAGCAACGTGGGATGATGGTGCATGACTACACAAACCAATTTCTCAATCTCACAATGTATGTTGAGTCCATTTGTGACGATGCAAACCTTCACTAGTACATTTACGGTTTGGATCCCCAACTCTTGGCTGATGTTTCAGCCCAAAGCCCATCAGATTTGTTCAAAGCTATTGAGTTGGTTGAGAGGTACTCTCGTAAGTACCACCGAGATGCTTCATTTCAGCATGTACAGCAAAGAGGGGCATCTAAGCGACTGTTTGGTAAGCAAGGAGGACCTATGCAGTCACATTTTGGGCAGCAAAGAAGTGCTGTAAGGCTCGGGTAGTTTGGGGCAGGTAATGGTGATGGAAATATGCCATTCAGCACCCCGAAGATCCCCACATACCCCACCTTTAATGCCTTTAGGAAAAACAGTAATTTCAGGACTGCAAATCAAGGAAGAGCTGAAAATAGACAAGGGGACAACAGGGGTAAAAATGCTGTAGCTTTTGGTGGTCAACGCTCTATCTTGATGGACTTTTACAAAGAGAGGAAAGAAAAAGGACTTTGCTTTAAATGCGGGGAAAAGTATACAGCCGAGCATGCATCTAAATGTGCTTATAGGAATGCAAAAGCAAGGGTACATAGCATATTAGTCTTTGATGAATCTGATGAGGATCATGAGGATGCAAGTGACTTTGCAATCATGGCCGAAAATGATGAGGTTGAAGAGGAATGTGGGCAAGAAGAATTCTTTGACCCACCTGACACCTTTCCATTTGATCCCGACGGTCATGTAGATGTAAATATGGGTGATAAGAATGGTTCACATGCTGCTGCCACTGTTTGTACTATCTCCTTGGATACTTGGACAGGATCTAAGAGCCCCAACACTCTTCGTCTTCAAGGCAAGATTCATGGGAAAGATGTATTTGTCTTGGTAGATAGTGGTAGCACACACAGTTTCATAAATAGAGTAGTCATGGACAAGCTGAAATGTTTTGTCTCTGATTTATAGCAACCAATGAGGGTGCAAGTGGCCAATGGGAGTGAGGAAATTAGTACTCATGTATGCCTAGCTATACCTATTCAGCTTGCTGAAAATTATGAGCAGAAAGTGGATTTGATTGCACTCAATATGGGGCCGATAGACATTGTGTTGGGCTGCGATTGGCTGAAAACTATGGGCACCATTTCCATGGATTTTTCATTGCTGTACATGCAGTTTTTCAGGGTTGGACAGCTTGTTCACCTGCAGGGAATTAAAAACAGCAGTGAATTTCAGCTTATTAGAGCCAAACAGCTCAAGAAAGAGTTCAAGAAATGCTACCAAATTTTTGTGCTGCAATTAAACAAGGAAAATGCAGATCAGTCCCGAAAAATGCATGATAATTCAGCCCCCCTTAAGGCTCTACTTGCGGAGTATGGTGACTTGTTTCAGTTACCTACAGCCTTACCTCTCAAGAGAGCAGTTGATCATCCCATTGATTTGGAGCCCCACTCCAAGCCGGTCAATAAACCCCCTTACAGTTTGTCCAAATGTGAAAGAGAGGAAGTGGCCAAGCAGGTCAAAGATTTAGTAGATATGGGATTCATTGAGACTAGCTTATCCCCTTTTGCATCACCTGTCTTGCTGGTCAAAAAGAAAGATGGCACTTTCAGGATGTGCATTGATTACAGAGATTTGAATAAGATCACTATCAAGAATAGATACCCTATTCCTAGGGTGGACGACCTGTTGCATTCACGACTGATCGTGGGCTCTATCACTTCTTGCTCATGCCCTTTGGCTTGATTAATGCACCAGCCACGTTTCAGAGCCTCATGAACAAAATACTTTAGCCTTACTCATTCAAATTTGTATTGGTATTTTTCGATGACATCCTCATTTATATGAGGCATATATTTGATATACTTAGACAGTATAGACTCTTTGCTAAGAAGACAAAGTGTTCGTTCATGCAGACTGAGGTTGAGTACTTTGGACACATTGTCAGTGAGGCAGGCATTAGAGCTAACCCAAAGAAAGTGCAGTGTGTCAGAGATTGGCCCACACCTTCAAATACTACCTCTTTGAGAGGATTCTTGGGTCTCTCCTCATTTTACCGCAGATTCATTCGGCACTATGTCACTATTGCAGTCCCTCTCACTGATAGGCTAAAGAAAGAAGCATTTTTCTGGGATGCATTGGCAGATAGAAGCTTTAATCAGCTGAAAGATTTGCTTACTTCAGCCCCTATCTTGGTATGCCTTGATTTTTCTAGGGAATTCACCATTCAGTGTGATGCCAGTGGGAGAGGAATTGGTGCAGTCTTGCTGCAAGAACATGGGGCCATAGCTTTTGAGAGCCGAAAGCTAGCTGAAAATGAGAGGGTTATGAATGTCTATGATCAAGAAATGCTAGCCATCCTTCATGCCATCAAGAAATGGCATCATTATTTGTATGGTAGCCAATTTAGAGTGAAAAGTGACCATAGAGTACTCAAGTACTTCTTATCTCAGTCAAATCTGACTTCGAAGCAGAGGAGATGGGTAGCCACCTTACAGAACTATGAATTTGACATCACCCACACTCGTGGGAAGGACAATGTAGTGGCTGATTCCCTGTCTAGGATGTGGGCATGTAAAGTCTCTGCTATCATGGAGTTACACAGTGATTGGATAAATGAGCTTCAGGAGGCTTACCTTTTAGACGTTGATTTCAGCAATGTATTTAAAAAATTACAGCAAGGACAATGTGTGGAAAACTCTTCGTATCAGCTGAAAAATGGGCTTTTATGGTATAATGTCTGAATTGCCATCCCTCATGCCTTCCCATTCAAGCAGAAAATCATGCAAGAGATGCATCTAGCCCCTATAGCTGGTCATTTGGGAGTCTTTAAGACCTATGACAAAATTTCTAAAAGCTTTTACCGGAACATATAATAACTCTACACATGCTAGCATTGGATTTTCACCTTTTTAGGCCTTGTATGGCTATAAGGTGCCCCTTCCTGTGGTTATCTTCAATGATAAAATAAATCCACAAAGCAAGGAAGAATTGGATAGAATGCAGGCCTTACTTCAACAGTGTAAAGCTAACTTGAAGAGAGCTCAAGATCAAATGAAGCTTTATGCTGATGACAAAAGATGGGATGTGGAGTTCCAAGAAGGGGATTTGGTGCTCTTGAAAGTGCCTAAGTCTAGATATGCCTCCCTTAAAGATGGGTCCAGCAATAAGTTGGCATACATGTTCTATGGACCATAGCGAATTATCAAGAGAGTGGGAGACTTGGCATATAGATTGGCATTACCCCCATCTATGAAGATCCATAATATCTTCCATGTGAGTCAGTTGAAGCCCTTCATTGGCTCAGCAGTGGACTATGTTGAGGAACTCCCACCGATAGATGAAGAAGGCATCATTCAATACATACCCGAAAAAGTCATAGGACAAAGGGAAAAGAGGCTTTGCTCTCTCTCGATCATGGAATACTTGATTAAGTGGCAAGGTTTACCACTTGAGGAAGCTTCTTGGAGGCTAGCTTTAGTTTTGGAAGAGTTTCCATACCTTTTAGAAGCAGATTTGGCTGAAATCTAGCTAACTATGGGAGACTATGGCCCTGTTTTTCCCCCAGACTGTGACTGCAAATAGTACTCTGTTTTAAAGCAAATTTTATTCTGCATTAGGATAGCAATGCACACCATACATGCGCTGAAAGTACTTCTTGAGAGCTCCGTTTTGATGTATAGCACACACCGTTCGGAGCCTCCCACAGAAAGTTATGACAGATTCACTACAACAGGGTCTTGTAGTAAACAACATGCTGTCCACTATCTGCAGCCCGCATTTACTCCAAATATTTGGGTCAAAACTCATGTTTATAACTTCCCAATAAGACCCATGTATCGTACATACCCCATGGCCTATCATACATAATAATACCTCTTCATTCATCAGTATACCCTTGTAATAATGCCACAGAGTAGTACTCTGATCGGCCCCTCCCAGTTACCACACGTGCCCAATTTTTTTTGAGGGAAAAAACCTTCAGGTGGGAATGGAATGTAAGAGAGGGGGACTTAATAACGGGGAAATACTAGCTACACTGGCTGGTATATAAGGTGAGAGAGACTTAATTTTTCATTATCAGATAATTAATACAAGTCTTCTTTCTCCTTCACCTTGCTCTCCAAGCTTCCATGTCTTCTCTCCCTCTCTTCCAGTCTTTCTCTCTCCTCGTAATTGTCTTTCTGTCTCTTCTGCTCTTCTTCTTCTTCTATGCAGTCTTCTCTCTCTTCTTTCTCTCTCCCAGTCCCTCTCTTCGACAACATGAGACAATTGGCAAGCAAAAAACTCAAACATTCCATTGCCTTGATCGGTTTGATGGCTTCTTTACAACCCCAAATCCCCCCTCTCCCACAAATCAACCTGTAGGAGGGGGGCATCATTTTGATGCAGGCCACCAAAAAAGCAATGGTGCCCTCCCCATTTCATAAAATTTTTGGGGGCCCAAGGTCCCCCCTAAAGGCCCATGGCCATTACTTTTGCAATCTTGGTCATTACTTGACCCTTCAGATGTCCCGGCCTCTGCTTCTTCTTCATTTGATGATAGATTTGCAATCCAAAAAATCTTATGCGTCTAGCTTAAGGTCTTGAATGGCCAAGAAGTCGTCTTATTTTGATCTAGTGGTTAGAAAAATTATGAAAAATCCGCAACCACTGCAACAGTCACAATTTGCATTCATGCCTACTTCCATGATCACTTAAAATCGTCGGATTCACATCTTCCGCTTCCATCAAGCTTTAAATTCCACTTAAAATTTGCATCATTCCACACCTTTCTAGCAAGTCCTGGGGCATTTAAATTCTGCTTTGTGTACAACCTTTCTAGTTAAATACTTGTTGTATAAGCTGTATTACAGTAAGAAAACCCTGCAATCATTGAGCTATTTCACATAAAATTAATCCAATAGCACTTCAATGCATCACCATAACATCTTCCAAGCATCAATCTACCAAATAAGCATTAGTAGAGGCATACAGGAGCTTCAAGCATCAAGGAAACATTGTTTCAGACTTATATATAGTAGGTTTGATGTATATAACAACACCAATAAACATGGAAGAGCTCCAAAATGATACTCATACATAAGCACTAGTATTGATAATTGAGCCAAAGTGGTGATCAAGTACCAAGGAGAATGAGGAACTGATTGAATGGGTCCTACAGGTCAAGAAGAGGGCCTTTAATTCAGGTGTAATTCACATTGATCATGTCAGTCACTTTCCTAGTTTTGTTGCTCATCACTTTAGAGCCTTGGATAATGATCAATAAGGTCTCTTGAACCCTTGGAGAAAGCCTCAACAAGTGGGAGCAAGCTAGAAGGAAGCTGAAGCACAATGCATACCTTGAAGGGTTGAAGCCATGGCTACCATAAAAGATTGAATGAGGTTTTATCATGGGTTGAAGCAATGCTTGGTGAAGCTCCATGAGTCCAAGCTCTGATACCAATTGAAAGGTAGAGCTCGAGTAAAAGCATAGAAGAAAAAGCAAGAATGGATGAGAGAGAAAGAGAGAGAGACATCGTATGTGGAAACCCTATTAGTAGACCCATTTGCATTATTATTTTATATACCCACGTACAACTAATAGCTTTCTTGTCCTTGGAAAATATACTAGATTCCAAGTCCTTTTGGCCTCTAATGTAATCATTTTCTCATCCATTGTTGCATCCTAATGAACATGACCAATAACCTCCTCAAAATGAGTATTCTCAACATCCTCAATTACCTTTACCATGTAAGCTTAATGGTGAGTTGCATTACCCTAAAAACCAAATCTTCTAAATAGGGCACCTCACCCTACTAGACTTGTGTACCATTGATCACCCAATCGAGCCTTTGCATCATCATGTGCTCTTTGTACACTTGTTGTCTTGACTAAAGGAATACCAAGCTTATCATCTAAACTCTCTAACCCACTAGAGTCTCCATTAATAATTGACAAACTAGTAGATGTGTCATTACCATCTGACACTTTCTTCTTCCCTTTCTCATTCCATGCAATACTACTAGATGCACTTGAAGACATTGGGCTACCCCTTAGTCTTCCAGACCAAGGGCTGACTATAGATCTACTACTAGGTGATGTCTCTAGTTCACTAAGAGTCTATGATTTATACTTTTCTATCTATACATGACTATCGTGATCATCAACATCATCCATTGCATATCCATTTGATGCATACTAACTACTCATCTCATTAAAAAAATCTCACTACTCACTCTAAACTCACCATTAACAAGATTATGACCATGATACCCTTCTTGTTCATCACTAGAGTATCCAATGAAGATACATTTTTTAGGCTTTGTGTCCAAATTATTCCTCAATTCATTGGGTATATCAAGATATGTTTTAGGCTTTGTGTCCAAATTATTCCTCAATTCATTGGGTATATCAAGATATGTAATATAATCAAACACTTTCAAGTGTGATCTATTGAGCTTCTTGCATGTAAAACATTCTTCAAGGGTCATACTAAGAATTGTAGCTTGGGAGTTTTATTCATAATATAAACAACAGTACAAATAGTCTCAGACCAAAAATACTTGGGCATATACTTTTCAACCATCAAGACCTATCTAAATTCTATAATAGAAAACTCTTTCCTTTCTTCAAGCCCATTTTGTTGTGGGATATATCTATATGTAAATTTTTGCTTTATACCATCATATTTTATAAGATCACTAGACTTATTGGTGAGGTATTCTCCCCCTCCATCTAACCTTCAGCACTTAACTTTCAAGACTATTTCTATTTCAACAATAGCCTTGAAAATTTTGAGGTTCTCAAACACTTCATCTTTTCCTTCATGAAATATATCCCTAGCTTTCTAGAATGATAACCAATAAATGCAAAAAAAAAAACTGCTGCCACCAAGAGATATCTTCTATGTAGGTCCCCGAACATATGTATGCACAACATCAAGTATGTTTCTACCACGGAGGATTCACTAGTAGTAATAAGGAGATGTCACTTGCGTGCAAGAAATATATGAAAATACCCCTTATCTACCCCCTATTTATGGGACCTTACCTTATTAAATGTACCTTCCTTCACTTACATAACCCCCCTCCCTTATACTCACGTGGTACCATATGGTAAAACCACCCCCCACGGGGGGGTTCTACTCACATCTCTTTCACACGCAAAAAAGGTTGTCTCACCTACTTTCCAAATTGATATGCCTCATAGATCTTATGTAATTTTGCAACTCTAAATTTATGCAAACCTATAATCAATTTTTTGGATTGCATTAATTGTAGTCTTTGTACATTTGTGTGTGCAATATATTTGTGCCATATTCCAATGTCTATAAACATGTAGCCGTCTCTACTTTCTTTTGTAATAAATCTACACTTATTATTAAGGTTTTCAATAAAAAATAATTTGTATTAAATATAATCTATACCCCTTGCACCTCTACCATTTGACCAAGAGATACCAAAATCTTTGTGATGGATGGCACATATAATACATTTGACAAACACTTTGTCTAACCATCATGTAAGGATAAACAAACTTTTCCAATGTGTGAGATTAGGTCACATGCATCATGACCTATATCTATATAACTTAGACTTTGCAAATCTTTTCTTTCTCCAAACAATTTAGCATGGATGGTCATATGATTAGCTGCCTTTGAATAAACTTACTATACATCATCATATATCCCCTTTCTTATAATAGCATTCATCATATACTCCATGAAAAATAGACACTTATTTATATCGTCATTCAGTCTTGAGGACAATGCATAATTCTCTTGCTATGATTTACAATTGCAAATGTCATTCTTTTTATCATAACGATGGGCTATAATATAACTTATTCTTCTATAGTAATGATAGACAATACAAAAATTGTCGGAACCTCTATTTTACTATCCACCTCCTCTAGACCTCCTCCTATCTCTAGAATTACCATGGCCTCCTAAAATATATATGTCACTAAATTGTTGATTTAACCTATTTTGTTGGTAAACACTAGCAAGACACATGAACCACTTAAAGGATACTATTTCACATTCCCTTTCTGAACTTGAGTTAAATACTTAGACATGGTTTGCCATTCTTTCAAATGAGTCACCCTATATGTTGGTTTCTTTAGTGTAATCATGAGAGAGATCAACTCATTAAAATTTGGAAATGTCTTCCATATATATTAAAGTAACAAAAAAATTCTATGCTTTTTCATTATCAAGGCCACCCAATGTAGATAAACCAAAGCATCATTATCTTGTATTGTATCAATAGCTACTAAGGTGTCTACAATTCTCCTCGCCTATAAAACATGCTCATTTTCATACATATTTTCTTTCTTCAAAGTATTTAACTCTTGCTTGAGTTGAACCTTTCATACTTGTATATTTACTACATACATATTTCAAATGTTGTCCAAGCAGCATGTGAATTATCTACATTTCTTATATGCCCTAGTAAAGTGTTATCAATAATTTCATAACCAATACATAATTTTGTAATTTTTTTCATTCCATTCTTTCCATGTCTTTAATTCTTCTATAGTCCCAAGATCACTTACCACTAGTTTCTTTTCTTCACTTGAAATAAACTTGTAGAGACCCTTCCTAATAAGGAAGTTTATCACTTAGAACTTCCATGATGGATATTTGTTCTTGTCAAGCTTCTCAATAATAGGATTTTTACTATTCTAATCAACCATTATGATAAATTTGAGTAGCAAGCAAGTATTTTGCAACCTTCCATAGGATGTGCTAAACAAGATAGTATTTTTCACTAGCTACTCAATAAACTTTTACATATAATCCATATGTTTACTTCTTGGAAAATACACTAAAACTTATAGATTGGAAATCTATAACATGTGCACTTGCGAATGGATGACTCCCTCTCCCCTCAAAATTACAGTATGCCTTGACACTACCATTTGCAATCTTACAGAGCTAAAATGGGGCCTAGAATCAAAGTATGCCCTAAAACTACTATTCACATACTTATGAAGCTAAAAGAGGGCCCAAAAGAGCCTCAAATGGCCAAAGCCATAGGGGGAACACCTTGAAGGGCTTATTTACAAAATATGCATCATTCTTCTTGTACACCCGAATTTCACAGTAGTCTAAGGCTTTTTGCTTTGCTCTACTTCTAGTACCTTCATAGATTGTAACACTCCCTCTCTTTCTCTCCCTCTTAATCTCTCACTCTTCCTCTCTTAGCCTCTCTCTCCCTCCGTTAACCTCTCTCTTAATCTCTCTCCCTCTCTTACCCTCCCTCTTAATCTCTCTTTCTTGATCTCTCCCTCCCTCTTAATCTCCCTCTTAATATCTCTCTCTTACTCTCCTACTCTCTTACTCTCTTCCTCTCTTCCTCTCTCTTAATCTCTCTTAGTTTGTCTCTCTTGCTCTCTTCCTCTTAATCTTCCTCTCTCTTAACCTCTCTCTCTTTCCCTTCCTCTTAATCTCTTTCTCGTACTCGCTTCCTCTCTTATTCTCTCCCTCCCTCTCTTAATCTCCCCCTCTTTTCTACTCTTTTACTCTCCCTTTTAATCTCTCTCTCTCTTACCCTCTCTCTCTTTCTTACTCTATGTCTCTTTCCCTCCCTCTCTTAATCTCTTAGACTCTCTCTCTTATACTTTTTCTCTCTTACAGTATATATATATATATTCCAAGATTCTCTCTTAATATCCCTCTCCATCCCTCCCTCTTAATCTCCCTTTCTTTGTCTCTCTCTCTTTCTATCTTTTACCTTTTATTTAAGACTTTAACTTTTTTAACCTTTTTAAAGCAAATAAGTAACAAATAAGAACAAAAACATGCTACAAATGAGTATGCCAAAGAGCTAGCACAAGTCTCATCGTTATTTTATAATTATGGGAAAAGGTGCCATTCCCTCGTCTTATGAGAATATATACACTTTTTTTACTTTTTAAACATAATTAAATCGATCCAATTAATGATTTAATATATTACAAGCTATAATCAAACTAATACTAATCGAATAATCAAACTAGTATTAACTAACTAATTAAATGCCAATCAAATTAATTAGCTACTACTAAATTTAACAAACTACTAAGCTAGTAAATAAGTTGATTAATTAACTACTAACTAATTGAATTAGTTTGATGAGTAAATAAATAATCAATAAAATATTCAACTAACTAAGATATTGTTTTTATCAAATTAGCTCATAATAATTGATTTGATACTAACTAATTGAATTCTAGCTCATAATAATTTATTTAATACTAACTAATTGAATTTTAACTCATAATAATTGAAGTAATACAAACTAATAAAATTAATAATTACCAACTCACTAATCAAATACTGAGTAACTAATTAAATAACAAGTTTACTAAGTATTACTAAATTTAACCAGCTATACTAATTGACTAAATAACCAAAGTAAGTAAAATATACTAATTATACTGATCAAATAATGAAATTAGTAGTAACTAACTAATTAACTAACAAATGCTACAAGAAGAAAGGGAAATTGTGAGAAAAACAACATGCATAGTACTCAGAGGGGGGGGGGGGGGGGTCACTCATGAATATATGTATATATAACGTGAGTTCAAAATAAGGGGTTTTTAAAATACAAATTTTATACATTTTTTACATACAGAAGGGTGTCATATAAAGGGGTTACTTACAGATTGAATAGAAAAGGGTTGTGTTTTATTCAAGAAAAATTCACAGATTAGGATATTTATAAATAGGCCATGAACGCACGTTATATAGAGAATATATATATAGTGAACCCCCCGAGGCATAGTATATAGTTACCACCTTCTACATTAATAGTGACAAAGATGAACATAGAAAAGGCAACGATAGTTACCATTAAATGAACTAATCAAATTGATTGATTGTAGTATTGAATGTTATGTAAACTACTATATTGAACGAATAGCTAATTAGTTATGTTATGTTACACGAACTATATGACAACGAAAGATTAATCATAACAAACTAATAGCTTTGTTATGATGAACAATAGGAGGAGAAAATGGTTCACCATGTCTTACCTCTATTGAAAAAATAGCTAATAGCTATATTACATGAACTATATTATCAAGAACGATGAACTATATCAAACTAATAGTTGCATTATGACGAATAATAGGAGGAGAAGCAAATGTTATGCCACATCTTACCTCATACACATGTATGACATTTGCATCATTGGACAAGAGCAACACCTCATACACACACATTGGACATGCACGTCAAGTCGTCGAGCAAGAGCAGCACCTTGTATACACACATCAGATAGTTGCCATCGAATGAGAGTAGCACAATGTGATAGAAGTGTGATAACAAGGGATGGTTTGCAAACAAGTGGAGTTTTATTAGAAGCATTTTCAGCATTCCAATGTTGAAGATTTTAAAAGCGTAATAGTGAATGTATTTGTTCTCAAAAAAGAAAAATTAAGAATGCTCAATATCTACACGCGTAATAAATGTCAATTCTAATTGTGAAAAAAATAGTTGGTCAATGGACAATGCTTCATTTGTTCATACTCATATTTGATGTAAAAATATGGTGAGTCACCTAATAAAAATGTATACGCAAGGCTAAACATAGTCTTTTGATTACCTTTTGTGGCTCTAAGAACAATTTTGATTTATCAAGATTGTACTTGACCTATCTTATGAAAATTACCATAACTTTTAGTCAGGGCATTCAATTCAAGAGTTGAGCTAAATTGAGCCAATTGTACTATCCTATACTACTTGAAGCTCTAAAACCATAAAGGGAAGGCCTAGCTAATGCTAAGAGTCATCAAATATTTGGCTTGACTCACTACAAGAGAATGAACCTACATGATGTTTTTTATTGGAGTCACTGTTAGCATCATTATGAGCCTCACTATAAGAGTCATGAGAGAGAGAGAGAGAGAGAGAGAGAGAGAGAGAGAGAGAGAGAGAGAGAGAGAGAGAGAGAGAGAGAGAGAGAGAGAGAGAGAGAGAGAGAGAGAGAGAGAGAGAGAGAGAGAGAGAGAGAGAGAGAGGGTAAAAGAAGGAGAGAGTAAAACAAATGAAGAGAGATAGGGTAGAGGGAGAATGTAAACAAATACATTGAAAGAGAGATTGAGGAACTATCAAATCTCAGACTTTGACTAGGCAAATTTCTTTCTATTTACAAGTTTCTAACCAAATCTAATTATCTCCAAAAATTTGTAAGTATTCTTCATGTAATGCATAGTTTAAAAGAGACGACATTTCACTTGTTTAGACATGGTTGAAGACATTGTGGTTTTTTCAAGCATACAAATTAAGATGTGAGACTATATAAAACATGATTTAGCATAGAAATACGTTATGCATTATCTATTTCATACTTATTGGTGCCGAATAAATAGGTGTGCTTCTTCCACTTTCTACATGATTCAAGGCTTTAAAATTTTTGAAAATTAAGTAGATTCATAGTTCCTCAAACTCTAGTTTGATATTCAATAGAATCGGTAATTTTCAACATCCATGAATAGAATATATTGTCTTTATTTGATGTTAATGGTGTTAAGATTCACAATTTCAAAAAAAGTATATTATGTTCAACTTTCATCTATAAGAAACAAAATGTAAAATTCACTCCTCCAAACCATTCAAAAACAAGCACATGATTGACTTGTCACCTTAGTTGGTACAAATTATTAGAGTCCCATCTATGGAAGTGGTTGGGTTATGCAAGGAGGGTTCATCAATGACAATGACATAGCCATCAATTGATCCACACCAGAGTGATCTATCCTAATGAAGATGCGAACTTGCTAACAGATCATGATTGCAAATGGATGATCAAAGCTCCCAAGCACAAAAGGACATCCTAAGATGCATTTTGTTTTAAGAAAAGGACACCCTAAGCATTGGGAACAAAGAGGACGTTGGCCCTTGGATCGAACAATCGGGAAACATGAGTCATGGCTTCTGACATGTCCAAGGATCAGTGAATCTTCTGCAATATTCATGCTGGCTGATGCCGGTACGACAGGAGGACGGGACTGGCAAAGTCGAAGGAGGCGGTTGGATGTTGCTGCTGCTGCTGCTACGATGAGTACTGTATCGGTCCTTCTTGTTGGAGCTCCTTATTGCTGTTGCAGGCCTGCTCGTTGGAAGTGGCGAGCTTGCGGGAGAAGCGACAGTATTTACACCGGCCGGTCGACCTGGGTGGGTGGTCATCGCATGGCTATGGCGGCTCGACGTGCTGGTGATACCATCCGCTGCAGGCGCAGCTGGCGCTTTCTTGTGAGCTGCCGACGACCTCTTGCGCACCACGTGCTGCCAGTGTTTGCCATCATCATTGTCATTATCGCCATCGCCGCGCCTTTCCTTACGCTGCAGCTTCTTCTGATATTCGGTGGCTAATATTCCTGAGGCATTCGTGTCTTTAGGGCGAGGGCGGCTGGAGTGATAGTGAGTCGAAGGAGGTAGCCTGCATGGCGATGATGGGCTGAAGCTGGCCACGAGGGGCTGGCAGACGTAATTCGCAAAGAAGTCATCGTCATCGCCTCCTTCCTCAGCCATGTCTGCCCAGCTCTTCCGGATCTCATGATCATTATGATGAGCATCCATAGCTTCGATAATACAGCCTGTAATAAATACACTTAGCTTGCTCGCTGCTGCAGTATGATAGCTGTCGTTGCTGGGCGCTCTTGCAACTGTTGCTTGCTTATGTAGAGTTTGTGTCGCTCTTGCTGCTGTCTGAGACGTTACTTCATGACCAGAGTCAGTAAATCGTTCATATATATATATATATATAGTGTCTGCTGTCTGAAGCGAAAGGCGTTCTACCTTTCCAGTCCAATGCTTTTCTGTCTCCCTAGTCTCGTCGATGGAAAGCCAATTGGCCATGAAAAGTTTGGTTTTTGCTTCTGTCGAAAATTCGCTTGTCAAACTATATTTCTGGAATATATTATCATCACTTGGTGAAATGGACATATCATTTCGCAACCCAAAAATCTCCTTGCCTTGTCGAGCTCCTCTCTCTAAGAGCGCTGCCACGCTCGTCTCTACTTGTATTTCAAAGTAAAGGTGACTATAAATTTAGTAAATAAGAAGGAAAAAAGGTATGTCACACCACCCAAACTTGACATGTTTGACATCTAAAAGGTTCGGTACCTCTACGAGTGTTCCCACTCTAAATTGTGGAACTACCTAGTCCCCCATCTCTCTTTAGCAAGGCACAAGTGAACCAAGCAACCTTAAGGACTTCCTATTTGACTTATGGTTCTTATAACCCATTTGGTAGCCAACATGTCCATTAGTATATGCTTGAGTACAAGAAATCTTCTTGCCAAATTTCCTTGAAAATCTCTAAGCCCTAATGGATATTTGGTAGCCAACATGTCCATTAGTATATTTCTTGAGTACAACAACTCCTTTTGCCAAATTTCCTTGAAAATCTCTAAGCCCTAATGGACATGTTGGCTACCAAATGGGCTATAAGAAGCATCAAATTTCAATGGAGGATTGGACCATCCTATTATATAGGAGCTTGGAACACTTCCATGTGAAGGACTATATGAAATGGATAAACCTGAGGGTTATAACTATAGCCTTTGCCAAGATTCCCATATGCATTGAAAAAGCTTCTAGCTTGGCCAAGAGAGTTTGGACAATGTGGTTCAAGTATAAGACAGAATTACAATATCAAATCACCCTAATTTTACCTTGATTTCTTGGTCTGACAAATCCTCTATTCGATTCAACTTTTTTCATAATTGTATTTAGTCTCCACTTCTCTTCACTGCCCGCAATATTTACAGGAAGAGTATCCATCAATGGGAAGATATATGGGACTTCAAAAAATTGGACTCCCTTAAGATATTAAAATCAAATTCCATCTTAGATCTCAAGCATTCTCTTTTGTGCTCCTATGGATTGACATGAAGAAACCTGATTCGGCCAAAGGAATACAAAATAAAGGCCAATTCATACTCAATGCCTTTGAATGGGACATTAGGCAACCCCTACTCCCACTTTCAAAATTGTCCCTCAATAATGACCTTATTAAGAAACTCAATATCAAATGGCATCTTGAATATAATGATCCCAAAGGGAATTTAGACTTGATAAAGTATGGTCCTTTAATATCCTCTGGCCAAACAATCTACATTAATGTGGATGATTTTGGGGTATAAACATGAATAGTGGACTTGATAGGTATGTCCCGATATCACGAGCAAGTTGGTAGCTTCCTCTTTAATGTAATGGGAATCTTTGTCTAAAGATAAAGCATCTTCAAGTTAAAGATTCAAATTAATATGATTGAATGTGGCCAGTTGATGGTTTGTTATAGCTCTTCTCTCTCTCTCTCTCTCTCTCTCTCTCTCTCTCTCTCTCTCTCTCTCTCTCTCTCTCTCTCTCTCCAACAAACACACAAATTGCATCCAGAATCCTATGGTGTGTATTTTGAACCAGGATACATTATTTTGCCATTCTACTTTGCCTCCTAGAGATCCACAGGATGGAGATCCTAATAGCAAATGGGAATGATTCTATTACTACATGTCTACGAAATGGCTTAATTCAGTACAACTCATGCAAAAAGGCTCTAATCAAGGAGGAGGAAGCAAGGAGGAAGAAATAATATTGTGCAAAGGTCAAGGCCAAAAATGCTATGATTACACAAGTTAGCCTAAGTGACACTAAATTACATAGAATCTATTCTAAGATACTGAAGTGTTTCATGCATTGTATCTCGGCAAGTTGGAGAAGGTGGAGATCCTCAAAAGGTTTCTTGCATACGAAGAGTTGAGAGGCCTACGAATTTAATGTAACTAACTTAAGGTTTCCACTATTGAGTAAAGTCTTTTTATGAGTGGAATGCATAATCATTAGGGTCAAAAACATTTCAAAAATGTCACTCGTAAGAAAATGATTAAGTTACTAATTAAAAGATATTTTAGAGTAATAAAACATCCAAATTTGGTCATTCATATGCAATTAAAGAGGTCATTGAAGAGGTTGCCTTTTTAGTTGTTTTTCTCTTGGAACTTGCAAAATTCTATATAGCTGAGATTTTCACACCAAAACACATTCATTCATTCTTTCAGGCACATTTCCTATGCCATTTTTTATTTTGCGCTTGCTTTTCTTCTCTATGATATTATCGCTTGGCTCGTCACTTGGTTGATTTTATTTTGATAAAATGAATATCAATACCTCTTCAAGCGTTAACCCTCGGAACAATACAAGGCGCAATGAAGGCTTGAGAAGGAACATAAGAAGACACAACCTAATGGAAAAAGAAAACCAAGAAGTGCAAGAAATTTTATAAAATCAAGAACACAGCATACAAGAGATAAAGTGCATTTTAGTCCTTTGTAAAAGAGTACTAGGCTCCCTCCTGTGCAAGTGGTAAATGAAAAGAACCATGAGAATAGGAAATAAGAGGAAAAGAGTGGAAAAGAGGACCACATCCGACCACCACGGGGACATGGGTTGGATGCCTAAGGGGAGAAGGGCATGCATAAAAGCCAAAAATTTAATGGATAAGATTATTCTTGGTGTGTGTGAAAACTATCTGTCTTCTTGTTCTTGTTCTTGTTCTCGCTTCTTGATTGTGAATGAGAGAGGGAGTGTGAGAGAGAAATTGTGTGAGTGTGTGTGAATGAGGAACGGTGGAGAAGCTCTTCTTCTCCTCTTCTCATATCCTCCTTCTTCTCTTCTCTTTTCTCACATGCATGGCTATGAAAGTTGGAGCTTGTGTGAGCTAGCGCCTTGAATCATGGAGCCATTGAAGGATTTGAGGAAGAGGACTATAATGATCAAATTTAGTGGTAAGCTCACTACATCCTTGTGTGAGAGCGTGCATAGCTATGTGAGAGGTAGCCATTGCCACTCACTTGAAATGATTGACTTGAAAAGCGGGTAGGGTCTCGATGGTTGCTAGTGATAGTGACAACATTTTGGTTCCATTGCTAGGACAAACAGATTCAAGCTTGAGTGCAACCGCACTCCAAATCAAGTGAAGCTATAGGAGTTCATCTCCAAAATGTCACTTGGTATAGGTAGGAAGCGAGGGAGTTGCAAGGTATTCGATCTCCTTTGCTAGATAGTTTAGGTTTTGGAATATTTAAGAACATTTGTTAGATCAATGGTATAGTGTTTTTCATTTAGAAAGATGCATTAAGGCTAAGGAAATAAGGAAAAAGAAGAAAATGATAAGTTTTTGTAACAATCAGGAAGCCAGGAAAGAAAAGAAAATAGATTTTGAAGACCTTAGAAGGAAAATAGAGAGTAAGGAAAGAAAGAGAGAGCATTAAAAGAAGAGAAAGGGAAAAGAGCTCATTTTAGCATGTGAGAGATTAAGAGAGAGAGAATAGGTCAGGAGAGAGCAGCAGGTTAAGAGAGCAACATCAATAGAAATCTATCATATCATCACTCTCAGTGATTCCAGGTATGCTCAGAACCTTCCTTGTTGATGATTAAAGAATAAAGACAAGATCATTGCTAGGTGCACTTGGGATTTATTGAGTCATGCATCACCATTTTTAGTCAATTGGTATGTTTTTCCACAGCTCAGATGGCGCTCCAAGACTCGGCCCCTCAGACACCCAAATATCTTTTATCCCCTTAGACAACTCTTGCCTCCAGCTCAAATGGTCCCCTTGGATGACCGAGTTGGTCCACTCAAACACCTAAAAGTCCCCTAAACAGCTCTCACTTAGACGATCTCGGATGATCGAATGGTCCACTCGCGCGCACTCTCTCGTGGGCATCCCTATTCAAGTTGGACTCGACCATTTGAACGGCCGAGTTTGGGACTCAGATAGACAAAGACCTACGACTTGGACATCAAAATTTGAAAATAACCTAAACTAGAATAAATTTTTAGGGACCATTCGAACCCCCCAAATATACCAAAGGCTATGAGCTAATTACTGAGTTACCCTAGCTGGATCCCAAACCTGCAAGTGTGACCATAGAGCTGACCAACACCAGAATTTACTTTGACAAGCCCAAGAATTGACCAAATCAGCTCGTCACTTGCAATTTATTTTCCAATAATGACACTATTTGAATTCCTGGGTGGACCACCCAATCAAGACCCCATAGAGGATCAGAAATGACTATCAAATAAGATGGAAACTCATGTCTGCAACCACACAGAACTGACTGGCAAGGTGTGTGTATGTGTGAATGATTTTATTAAAGGTCAAACATTGCATTGTTAGTCACTAAGGAGCATAATAAAATTTGAAAGCCTGATTGTGCATAGCTCACCTTGCATTGCACCATCCAAGTGTGTGAGTAAGCGAAAACTTTTCAAAGTGATTTAATTAACAAGGAGCACACTAAAGGGGAATTAAGCTAAGAAAAAAAACTACCTGTAGGACTTGCAAAACCCGTGGGACCATAGAAACAAACCAAGAAACCCAACACTGAGAAGTGAACAGCCTCAAACCACCTAATAATCAAGTGAAAAAAGGAACAAACCACAATTAGAGATGTGTCCTTAGTCGACCTAATCACCCTCATTGACATCTTAGTGGTTCAAGAGACTGCCAACATGGTGGGTGCTAGCACAAACATAGACAACCAAGACCTTGACCTAGGAGATTTTCTAGTTGACATACAGTAACTCATATCACAATACAACCACAAACAAAAATAGCATATCATGGGAGATCCACAAAGAGGAAATCATAGTTGATCTCAAGGAGGAGAGGAGGCTAGGAAGAGTTGCTATGCAATGCATATCCAGCTACAAGCAAGAGCAATATGCTTAGAGGCTATGCCAGGAGATAGAGCTCAACAAGATCCAATGAGTCCTAGCCAATAGGTAGACATAGAGCAGGAGGAAATACTGATAGGGATAGAACATTAGAAGCGGATCTTATATTGAGTGAAATTCTCACAAAGTGACTGTTAGATAACACTATCATAGAGAAAAGTAGAGTAGCCTTAAAAACTTCATTACTAGCTAGATTGGGAATCATCGCAAACACTAGAAGCTAGACCAAAATACCTACAGTTGCAAAGCAACTTGAGAAGTATCAAGCATGTAACAATCCTTATAGCTTCATTGAGCAGTTTGAGCAGGTGTGTGAGGCAATCAGCCTCATGGACCTTGCTTAGCGTGCACAAGCTTTTGGATTCTGCCTAGGAGGAGACAAGTGATAAACTTGGTTTACTAGCTTAGACAATGCTTCTGAGTGCAATACCCTCGATATCCTAACGGATCTTTTCATTAAGAGATTTTCCAAAGTTGGATACTCAAACAACCTCATTGTTAGGTTGATGAATGTCACTTGAAAAGACAAGGAGGAAATCCAAGACTTTGTGGCTCACATGAGAAGTCTCTACAAGAGGATTTCAGTGAGAATGGAGCAACCCAATGAGAGAGCAGTCTCCACTGTGTTTATGAACGGAATCTGAAACAAAGTACTCTATAAGGCTATAGCTAGTAACTCGATCCCGCAACAAAAAAATGTGTTAACCAAGGTCTTTGAAGAGGCAATACATGTGGAGCGATGCTCCAATACACTTTGTAGAGGATCCATTGGAAGAAAAAATGTATGTAAACCCTTATGTCTACTATGATAAGGAGGGTAATCCTATATTGATGGACTTTAGACTAGTGCGGATTAATGTTACACTAGCAAATGGAATGGAAGTTAGACCATTCAAAGTGCTAAAATATTGGCCTCTAAAGATAGCAAGAATCCAATTCTCTGTTAACTTCAAAGTCATGAAGGGATTGGACTACAATATTCTATTAGGTAGACCATGTATGAGAAATGCTCGAGTGATAGAATATTGGGATAATGGCCTAATATTCTTCGACAACATAACAAAAGCTTGTTCAAGTAGAGATGGACACTTGGAAAACATCACCAATTGACCTTGGTGCTATCTCTACAATACTAAAGGGTGACTCACAAGGAAAGCACAAATGTAGGCCCTTAACTAAGTATATTCCTTGTCGTGAGGATGAGTGTGATTGGATGCATGTATTGGCAACCATCGACTTGCCATTCTTAGATGATGAGGATGACTATAGGCAAGCTCTAGAAGCAGCTACTAAACCTAAGTGAGTCACAACTTCTGAGTTATCCAAGAATGATGCTACATCATCAGTACCTCTCTACATGATGGCCAAGAGTTTCATCAGCTGACCAATGCCTATCACCTACCATGTACTAGCTAATAAACTTGAATTTCATAGATTTCTTGAGTACCTGACTAGAGAGCTCGCTAGTAACCCAATTGCAAACTTTAAACCTCTTAAGAATCTCATAGACAATCCGTAGTGGCAATGGACTAAGGTGGATGACCTAAATCTATTGTACAACTAGGCCCTCATTGCGGATGAGAAAAGTCTTATGAACGAAAACCATGGGAACGATGAATAGTTTGAGTATGAGGATTGGGATGATGAGTATGAAGAGTGTGGTTTCAATGGTGAGGAAGGTGAGGAAGAAGCCAAGACCATAGAGTACAACATAGATGGATGAGTGATTGAGAAAATAAGAGTAGACTCTAAACCTTGAGAGGCTAGTGCTTTTAGAGTGGAAAGAGGTGTCATCAAGGTAAATTGTGATCGTACCTAGTTAGAGCACCTAGACATAATGGACCATGAGCGAGCTGGATTAGTTCACTCAGGTGCCATACCACTGCTTAGAGTGGAATCAATCTCGAAGCTACAATCACCAGGGGAAAATCCTTCTTCTAGTGAAGGCTTAGAGTTTAACTTTGAGTTAGAAGTCAGCTTTGAGAGTGATCCATAAATCCCACAACAACCTAAGACCAAGTGCACCAAAGGGGAACTCCCAGTCCATGTGAGATGCAAGAGGCTCAAGGAAGAGAGAAGGAAACATTCCAAGTCCTCAGAAGTTGAATAACAAAATAAACCACATGACTTACCCAAACGCTTCACTAAGTATAAGAAGGGCTACTAGATAGTGGCATTAGTAGGAGCCAAAAGAGCAAGACAGGTTAGGATAGCGGTGTTAGTAGAGCTGCACTTCATGCCGAAATCCTTGCACGTCAATGCTTTTTGGGAAGGCACGAAAATGCATGCAGTCTTGCCAGTCCTAGCTCTGAGGGATGTCACAAGAAAGGGGATCGTGGACACAGGGGTAGGAGTGAGTGTGCTAAGCCATGCAGTATTCCAAACTTGGGGTAACCCACCGGTCGAGGCTGCTAGGTTCAACGTCACTCTGGCTAAACGAATGAAGGTGAAACAATGTGGAGTGTTGAAAAATTGGTTAGTGAAGATTGCATAAAACCAATTCTCAATTGACTTTATAGTCATGAAGGGAGTAGGCTACGACATCTTGCTAGGCTGACCCTGGATGCACAACGCAACAGTTGTAGAGGATTGGGGCAACGGTCTTATCTTCTTGGACAATCAAACAGAGGCTATAAGAGTGGAGATGGACACATGGAAGACTACGCATGTCGATCTGGATGCCATCTCTGCCATACAGACTAGGGGATCCTATGGGACCCTTACCAAGTATATCCCATGCTCTGAGGACGGGTAAGATTGGATGCATGTTCTTGCTACCATTGACCTACCATTCTCAAACATTAAGGAGCATGAACAAGCCATCAAGGCAACCGGCAAACCTAAGGGCACACTCTTAGTACTAGTCTGCATGATGACTGGAAGTCGACATGGAAGAACCAACCATGTTGTGTTCCAAGTCTCGAACAATAGACAAGAGCTCCTGGAGGTCTTGGGGCACTTGAATGACAAGTTGGTTGGCAATCCAGCAACGAATCTTAAGCCACTCCGAGATCTCTTAGACAAGCATGAATGATGATGGTCCAATGTGCACGATTTAAACTTGAGATATAATTGGGCCTTAATCCTTGACCAACAAAAAGAGATATGTCATAACCTGGAGAATGATGAGCAATTGGACAAAGATAGCTCTGACGACGAATATGAGGACTTTTGTTCCTTCAGTGATGAGAGTGACAGGAAAATCGATACCCTAGAATATGACATTGGGGGATGTATGATCGAACAAATACGAGTAGACCCTAGACCATGCAAACAGAGTGCCCTTGGAGTAGCGAAAGGAGTTCAACGCAAGGACTGCGATCGAACTTGGTTGGAGCACACAGGTGCAATCGACTACGAGCAGGCAGGCCTAGCCCTACCAAATGGTGCACCACTGCTGTGAACAGACTCACCTTTTGAGCTACAACCACCAGGAGAGAGCCCCTCTTCTAGCGAGGACGGAGAGTTTGATTCTGAATCGGAAGTCAACTTAGATAGTGATCCTAAAATACCTCGACCCCCCAAGACTAGATGCACCAAGGGGGACCTACCCATCCACCTAAGGCACCAACAATTAAGGGAGGAATGGCGGAAGCTACCTAAAGAAACACAGATAGAAGAACAACGAAAACCACAAGACCTATCGAAACGATTCACAAAGTTCAAAAAGGGAGATAGAGTGGTGATCTTGCTGGGAGACAAACGACAAGGGCAAGCAAGTGAACCAATTGAGGGACCCGCTAAGGTCAAAGAGGTCAATTTAGCTAGGAAAGGGGAGACCCCGCAATGTGTCTTCATAGCTGATGACTTGGCAGAGCAAGATGAAGCAAGTCTCATTACTCTCTTGTAGGAGTATATAGACGTCTTTGCTTGGTCCCTAGAAGAGATCAAAGGGGTAGACCCAAGTGTGGTGACTCACAACATACCTATGATACCTGACGCAACACTGATCAAGCAAGGACCATATCCCATGAATCCAAAGTACGCCCATGTTGTCAAGGAAAAAATTGACAAGCTAATGAGAGCAAGATTCATCTATGAAATTGAACACACGGACTGGGTTTCCCCCATAGTCATTGTATTAAAGAAGAATGGAAAGATTAGAGTGTGTGTCAATTATAAAAAGGTAAACGCAGCTACAAAGAGAGATAACTACCCACTGTTGTACATTGAGCATATGCTCAAGAAAGTGGCTGGCAAAGAGGCCTACGGTTTCCTGGACGGCTTCTCTGGATACAATCATGTGCAAGTACATCATAACGATAGGCATAAAACCACATTTGCCACAAAATGGGGCATCTTTGCCTACATAGTCATTCCTTTTGGATTGACTAATGCACTAACCACCTTCCAATGACTTGTCAAGATTGTGGGAGAGAAGGAAGGAGCCTCACTTGTAGCTTTCTTGCTTGCACAATGGGGGAATACACACAAGGGTGGAGGCTGAAAACAGTTTTCCTCTTCTTAGTTGTGTAAGCCAAAAAGAACTCTCGTACATAGAAATAGAAGAACCCTATATATGGGTCTCAAACCAAACTCAAGTAACTAAGGTGGCATACTAACTGAGCCACGAACTAGAGTAGATAAGGATAGCTGTCATCTAGCTATTATTCATGGGCGGTGTACCAACCGCAACTGACAAGTCGGTGATATAAATGCACAACGGTCACCATGGCATATCACAAGTGGAGCTCGATAGCTCAATCCCAATTCTTGTACAGCAAGCAGGTCTCTGAACTTGCGTAGCTTCTCTGCGCCCAATGCCTTCGTGAATATGTCAGCTACCTGATCCTCTGTGCTGACATAAACTGGATCAATAAGACCTAGTAAAACCCTCTCACGCACATAGTGATAATGCACCTCAATGTGCTTTGTTCTAGCATGATAGACTGGGTTATTTGCCAAGTGTATACTACTCATGTTATCACAATAAATGACAACTGGCCCATCTGTAGGCTGATGCATATCATAAAGTAGCTTATGCAACCAAGCTACCTCACATGCAGCCATTGCTGCACCCCTGTACTCAGCCTCTGTGCTCGACAAGGCAACTGTAGGCTGTTTCTTGCTGCTCCAAGTGACTGCAGCACTCCCAAAAGAGAACACATATCCACTAGTAGATCGACTATCAGAAATACTACCAGTCCAATCAGCATCAGTGTATCCATGCAACTGTATCTGAACCCCAGTCTCATAAAATAGTCCATATTGCAATGTGGACTTCACATATCTAAGTATGCGTCTAGCCGCATCCAAATGTGGTTTCCTTGGAGCCTGCATAAACTGACTTACCAATCCAACAGCATAGCTCAAATCTGGCCTGGTAATAGTCATATAAATCAAACTTCCTACTATGCGTCTGTACATAGTAGGGTCTTCGAGAAGCTCACCTGCATCTGCTCTCAACTTCACATTCTGCTCCAAAGGAACTGAAATAGGCTTACAGCCTATCATCCCATATTTGGACAGCATGTCCAATCCATACTGCCTCTGCAAGAGCCATATCCCACTTGGTGATCTAATCACCTCAATGCCCAAGAAATAACGCAGCTCTCCCAAATCCTTCATCTCAAACTTTTGCTTCAATAGCATTTTCACATGAAGGATATCTTCATCACTATCACCTGTGATAATCAAATCATCAATATAAATGACAAGCAGCATAATACCTTTCTCTGTTTTTCTCACATAAAGTGAGAAATCTGCCTTGGAAATCTGAAAGCCAATAGTGACAAGATACTGTCCTATCTTGTCAGACCATGCTCTAGGTGCTTGCTTCAAGCCATACAAGGCTTTCTTCAACCTGCAAACAAACTCAGGATGAATAGCATGCACATAACCTGGTGGCTGCTCCATATAGACCTCTTCTTACAAATCAACATGCAAGAAGGCATTCTTTACATCCATCTGATGTAAAGACCATCCCTTTGATGCAGCCATAGCAATGACTACTCTTACGGTTGCCATCCTTGCAACCGGACTGAATGTTTCTTCATAGTCAATGCCATATGTTTGTGCATAGCCCTTGACTACTAATCTTGCCTTGTATCTGTTCACAGAACCATCTGCATTGTGCTTCACCTTATAAACCCACTTACAGCCAATTGCATTCTTATCTTTAGGCAAAGGTACCAACTCCCATGTAGCATTTGCTTCCAAGGCATCCATTTCTTCATCCATGGCTTTCTCCCATTTTTCTTTTCCCATGGCTTGCTCAAAAGAAGTGGGTTCTGGTTCCTGTATCACTTTGACTATATATGCATAGTGAATGGCTGTAAATCCATCATACTTCAGCCTATCCACAGGATACCTAGCTCTGGTAGACCTACGCAAAGTAGGCTTACTTTCAGATGCTCTCAAAACATCCCTGGTCTTCCTTACTCCAGGTGTAACAATAGAAGGAATACCCAACTCATCATCAATGCTCTGTTCTGAGCCACTGGATTCACCATCCACATAAGAGTGACCTGCATTCACATCAAACATGGGCTGATCTACCTTCTCTTTTCCTTTTCATGATACCTGCATACCACTATCTGCATTTCTTTGAGAAGATTCTCCTGATCTCAATCTGCCTGTCCATGGCGAAGAATGTGAACCACTGCTAGAGGATACTCTAGGTCTACTAATATCTTGTGACTGCTGCTGTGAATTCTGTGCAGCATTACCATTTTGTGCATCTACATTATCAATCACATTTACTGGTTTATACCAGCTACTCATCTCATCAAAAACAACATCTCTGCTCACTGTAAACTTACAAATAGAAGGGTTATAGCATCTATACCCTTTCTGCTGCAAAGAGTAACCAATAAAGATGCACTTCTCAGCTTTTGGATCCAACTTGGATCTCAACTCATCTGGCACATGAACATAGGCAATGCAACCAAAAATTTTCAAATGAGAAATATCTGGTTTCCTACTAGTATACCTCTCCTCTGGAGTCATCCCATGTATTGCTGCAGTGGGAGTCCTGTTCATTATGTAGACTGCTGTAGCAACTGCCTCAGCCCAATAAAAATCTGGCAAGTCTTTTTCATTGAGCATGGCACGAGATACCTCTCCAATATGCCTATTTTTCCTTTATGCAATTCCATTTTGTTGTGGGGTATGACTGCATGAATATTGCTGCTTTATGCCATGCTCCTGCAGGAACCTTGCAAACTCATTTGAGAGGTACTCTCCCCCTCCATCTGACCTTAGGCATTTTATTTGCAGGCCTGTTTCTTTTTCAACCATAGCTTTAAGAGTTTTGAAATGCCCAAAAACTTCACTTTCTTTTTCATAAAATACACCCAAACTTTTCTACTATAGTCATCAATAAAAGTGACAAAATAATGACAGCCTCCAAGAGATGTAGCTTTAGTAGTCCACACATCAGAGTGGATTAATTCCAATGGCTTCTTACTCTCTTGAACATGTCTAGGAAATGGTTTCCTTGCCTATTTTCCAAATTGACAGGCTTCACATACCTTATGCATTTCTGCAACCTTGAATTTAGGCAATCATGCAACAATATTTTGGGCCTACATTGATTTAAGTCGCTGTACATTAACATGACCAATGCGTTTATGCCAGATATCAATATCTGCAACTACACCGGTCCCATGTGCAAACATTGCTGCACTCAATTTAGGCATGTCTACATCCAACGTAAACATCCTGCCCTTCTTCTTTCCTTTTGCTATCAAGCGACCTTTATTTTTCATATCCTCAACAAAGCATCCATGAGGATTAAATCTGACCTGCAAGCCCTGCTCAACCATTTGACCAACAGAAACCAGATTCTTGGTGATATTCGGGACATGAAATACATCGGACAGGTATTTCTTTCTTCCATCCTGCATAGACAAAGGAATTTTTCCAATCTGCACAATAGGATGTGCAGTATCATCACCAGTCTCCACAAATCCTGGTTTTTCCATTTTCCTTGTATCCTCCATCCATTCTGCATGACCTGTCATGTGGTTTGATGCACCTGAGTCAACATACCATACATCATTGCTTTCTTCTGCACTTGTCACAGAATTGTTCATGTGCTGCATCATAAACAAATGCTCATTTCTGTCATCACCCTGTCTACTAGAAGATGCATAATTCCCTTGTTGCAATTTTCCATTCATGATGTCATTCTGCTTTTTATAGCAGTCTTTAGCCATATGACCCATTTTACCATAGTAGTAGCATTCAACATTACTGTTTGCATTTTGGCCTCTTTGCCATCCACCATGACCTCTTTGGCTCCCCCTGCCTCTAGAGTTACCACGTCCTCCTCCATAGGACTGGTTTTCTTGAGTTTGCTGCATATTCTGATTTCTACCATGGCCTCCAGATCGGCCTCCTCTACCTCTGCCTCTACCTCTTCCAGCATTTGAGTAGAAGACAACTTCTTTTGAAGTTCCTCCTGAAGAAGATGCACCACCATTTCTCTGCTCCTCAGAAATTAGAATAGCAATCAACTCCTCAAAATCAGGAAATCTTTCACGAACTGAAATGGATGTCCGAAACTGTGCATAATCCTTTCCTAGACCATTCAAGGTCATAGAAACTAAATCATCATCTTCCACTGGCGACCCAATGGAGGCAAGTGCATCTGCAAACTTCTTCACCTTCATGTGGTAGTCATTGATGCTCATACTTTCTCTTTGCACATTATGCAACTCTTGCTTGAGCTGCATTTTCCTGGCTTGCGTATTTGTGCTATACATTTTTGACAAAGTATCCCATGCCTCCTTTGGCGTACTTGCATCCTGAATATGCACAATCATAGAGTCTGAAATACTGATAGACAGCCAATACATAACTTTACTGGCTCTCCCATGCCATGCTTTAAATGCCTGCATTTGCTGTTGATTGGGAACATCAGGAAGAACTGCTTCTTCTTCATTTCATGCAACAAATTCCCAATATCCTTTTCCCATAAGGAAATTCGTCATTCTAAACTTCCATGCTTGGAAGTTGTTCTTGTCAAGCTTTTCAGTGATAATCTGTGAAAGAGAATCAGACGCCATTACAGAGCACTGCAAAAAATTCTGTCACTGCAAAGAACACAGCTTCAGCCTCACAAGGGCAAATCTCCAAAACTGACGGAAGCGGTATTTGACCACACAGTCACTTCCTAACTCCCAATGTCTCTGCACACAGGCATACGATGCAATTTCTACAGTAACTTTTCACCGACTTGTAGAACAGTGGTCGCACAGCATAAAACTAGGCCTTTTCCTGAGTGAGTGCAGAAAACTTCCGCCTCCAAAACAGGCCCCGAAATGGCCTCAAATCAAAAAAACAAGGTCACCATGGGCTAAAGCCCTCTCCTATAGCATATACTGCCCTCTTGCTTCACCGCAAAGGGCGTCTCAACCTGAGACAATGCACTCTTGCACTTTCCGACTGTGCTACCTGCAGAGACTTGCTCCCAAAATAGAAGAATGAAAGCAACACTGGTCCTCTTACCAGAACACCGCGAACTTGGCTTGTTTTCTTGAGCTCCTTACCACGAACAAGGCTCTGATACCATGTCAAGATTGTGGGAGAGAAGGAAGGAGCCTCACTTGTAGCTTTCTTGCTTGCACAATGGGGGAATACACACAAGGGTGGAGGCTGAAAACAGTTTTCCTCTTCTTAGTTGTGTAAGCCAAAAAGAACTCTCGTACATAGAAATAGAATAACCCTATATATGGGTCTCAAACCAAACTCAACTAACTAAGGTGGCATACTAACTGAGCCACGAACTAGAGTAGATAAGGATAGCTGTCATCTAGCTATTATTCATGGGCGGTGTACCAACCGCATCTGTAACTGACAAGTCGGTGATATAAATGCACAACGGTCACCCTGGCATATCACGAGTGGAGCTCGATATCTCAACATGACTGATATATACAATATTCAAAGACATGTTGAGGAAGGAGTTAGAGGTCTTTGTAGATGACTTGTGTGTTCACTCTACTTGGTGAGAACACTTAGACGGTCTTTGAATGATGTTGACTATACTGTCTCTCGTTGAACCCCTTGAAGTGTCAGTTTTGGGTGAAATATGGATGTATCCTAGGACACATGGTGTCAAAGAATGGCATTGCCAAGATTTCTCAAAGATCAAGGTCATTGTCGATCTTCCATCCCCAACTGATTTCAAGGGTATTTAGTGCTTCTTGGGACACACAAGGTATTATCAATGATTCTGTTGAACTATGGATTGATTGCTAGACCTCTATACAAGATGTTGATCATATTTAAATGGACTAAGGAATGCCAATGTGTGTATGAGGAGTTAAAAAAGGCTCTGACCACAACACCAATTCTATGAGCCCTAGATTGGACACTCACGTTTCATGTGCATATCGATGCTTTGAAACTCGCCGTAGGAGTTGTGTTGTGCCAACCTGGTGAACACAACATGGATTGCCTAGTGAGCTTTGCTAGCAGACAACTCACTGAGACTAAAATGAATTACTCAACAACAGAGAGAGAGGGATTGGCCATGGTGTTTGCTGTAAAGAAATTTTGACATTATCTTTTGGCTACGCCTTTTACTTTCTTTGTTGACCATCAAGCCTTTTTCTATCTTGTTTACAAACCATGCACTACAAGATGCATTGCTAGATGGCTTCTTCTACTTTTGGAGTTTGACTTCTCCATGGTCTTGCATAAAGGGAAGCAGCATTTCATGGCTAACCATCTATCTCATATTCCCATAGGAGAAGTGGTTGGACAAGGCATTATGGATGAACTACCAAGACGCGCATCTATTCCTCTTATCAAGCCAAAAAGATTTGTTTAGAGCTGATATGATGTCGTATTGGGCAAATAACATAGTTCAAGTGCTTGAACATAGACTACTGGAATGGCCGATAGAAAAAGCCCCGACTCAGGCAGCTCATCTTGAAGTTCCAATCCTATCAGGCCGGCTAACTTTACAGGCTAGGGCAAGATGGGTTACTGCACAGATGTGTGTGTGAGCACGAGATGCATGACATGGCCACAGAGGCAAACGATAGAATTACAGGAGGACATTTCAACAGAGACGTGACAGGCCACAAAGTGCTACAATCCCAGGTGTGGTGGCCCACCCTCTTTTGAGATGCGATACGATTTGTGAAGCATTGTGACGAGTGCCAAAGGACTAAAGTTTCAATTCGTAAGGATCACATGGATCTAATCCCAATTATCGTACAACAACCCTTCGAAAATTGGGGAATTGACTTCATCAGACCCATTAGTCCTACGACACAATATTCACAAGCCAAATACATCATCGTGGCTATCGATTATCTGACAAAATGGGCAGAAGCACCAGCTACGAGAAAGAATGACACTCGTACCACTGCTAAGTTCCTATGGGAGCAAGTGATCTCACGATTTGGCTACCCCATCGAACTAGTTAGCGACCAAGGCACACACTTCCTCAATGAAGTGATAGCTCATCTCCTATCCTCCTTTGCATTGATTGATGAGGGAGCTGATTTTAATATCTTAACCCATGACCATTGGATCCAAATTGGCAAACCACAGTTGTGGCCCACTAATGCTAATCTCACCCCTTATGGAGGCCATCCTACACACTTTTGGGAAAGTGGAAGGTTGCAGTTTCTATCGAGTCTAAAAGTGTGCCGATAACCTTCTATGTGTTGCCCAACACTAACAATGTAGGCAAGGAATTGCTGTTAGGATGAACTTTCAAGAAGCAAACTCATTGCAATGTCGACTATGAGTCGCAGCGTATCCACCTAGTCGTGGGCAATGTTCATGTTGTTACAGCTTTTAGCAAGGGCATCACGACTCTTTCCAAGTTTGCAAAGCCACCGATAGAGAAACCCACCATCAAGTCTAAGGAGGGGGGTCGTGACTCGTCACAGCCTACCAAGCCTCGATGTCAGTAACCCACTAGAACCAATGTTGAAGCCCATGAACCCCAGTTCAAATGGGTACCTAAACAGAGAGCGCCACCTAGGAATAGAAACCCACGATCTCGGCAAAGCTAATGATCTGCCACCCGAAACCTAGGAAGCCAAGATGAAACTATAAACATCGACGTACAGTCAAACCGTGATGGGTCCCCAAGGCCTATTGCAAGCGTAAGGCTATTATGCGGGTAACACCTAGATTTGGCTGCCTAAAGCCAAAACAACCAAAGACCCTACTCAAATGCCACCCTCAAGCTTGACCACACAAAACATCATGTCAGAGACACTCAAACCATAAGAAAATCAGGCTGCTAAGTTCATAGAGCCTCCAAATCCTAGCTCAGTAGGGCCTGAACCAATCTATCGCCCAAAACAGCAGCCTGCTACTAACAAGCCACCCAAATGTAGCCCCAGTGCTACCCCTCAGACCTCAGATGCATCTAGTAGCACCACAATCACAACTACAACCCAACCCATCGAACATGAGGCCAAGCTACAACCTAAGGAGCAAACCATGCTACGACCATTAGCTGTTGAACTCTCTAGTTCTGTCAAGCCTCAACCACCCACCGGGCTTAGGCCCTCTTATGAGCGGTGATCAATTCTAACCTTGGCCACGAATCTCGCTGAATATATTGGGGACGACTTGGTCACTTGCCTTCGATACTTGGATGCTACATTCATGACATTGGCTAAAAGGTAGGATCGACTAAACTTAGGCCTCTTGGAAGAACCTATAGCAACGGAAGTACGAACACTCCCTTGCTTTTAGGACGAGTCAAAATTCGTATTTGTTAAAGCTTCCAAAGAAGTTGAGGAGTTAATTGCAACCGAGATATCCAAGAAACAAGCAATCAAACAACATCTCATTACGTTGTATAGCAAGAATACGATCATGGCCACAAACCAAGAAATCGAGAAGTTGCAATAGCTTGCTGACAACAGCTCCTCCTTCTTGCAGAAATGGTACGCTCTACGATTACAGTGGGAGCTAGAGGGATGCCAAATAATGACCAACACTGAACAACGACACGCAATCAAGGCATTTGAATATGACCCAACCTATGTCACTCCAACTTCGTATAGGGTGTTGACTACCCTCCGTAATCGACACCTCGAAGAACACATTAAGGGAGATCCTTATTTAGATCACATCCTCACTGAGGAGGAGGTGCATGTTGCTAGCCGAGTGGGCTACGGTGACTTCTTGCTTGATGTCCTCACTTACATTACGCATGTAAGCATCTGCCCTTTCGATATGATAGCTATGCTAATAATCCAAATTTCCATGCCTTTGGCTCATACGAAAGTAAAACACTAAGATTGTGCACTAAAGGCCCTTCATCCTCTAACCCTTTAATCCTAGGAAGGATTCTTCTTATTTCAAAAGGGGGAGGGGGTAAGATGAATCAAACCAAACACATAAGGAAAACAATAAAGGAAAAGCACACATTGCAAGGGTAGAATGCAATAACTTGTGATTGAGAAAAATATCAATAAAATTTGAAATCAATAGACTAATGGGGGGAAAAAGTCTACTTCTGCACTGAAGCATTTCAATTCAACAAGTATGTAGTCGTTTCTTGTTGCTTGTAATTATTATGAAAAACACTAATGGTGAATATGGCTTCATGACAGGCACCCATCATGACAGGCCAAGAAAAGGCTGGCAATTTGCCTTTTTCAGAGGAAGAACAAGCAAAATATGGACTTTCAGTGGAAACACGAGCCTTCAACCAATTCAAGTTCCAGCATATCTTCAACCTAGAAGGTGTGGTCATTGAAAAGCGGGCCGTGAGGCAGATCATCGAGTAATGCAATCTGCAAAAATACATGGAAACAATAAGCCAGGGGATGGACTACTTCCATTTTGTAGAGTTCCTGAGGAGTTTCCACAAGAACCATGACATCGTAGTTGTGCATGAGGGAGAGGGAACTCGTCAGATCAGATTGAATTGACTTAGAGTTGGTGGAAAAGGCATTGGGCTCGGCAAACAAAGTAGAGAGGAAGCTGAAAAGAGATGTATATGCCTTGCTAAGAATGGATAAGGTAAAGGTCCACACCAATGATGAAATAAGCTTGGTGGATTTCCTAGATCTTGAAGTCCAACTCCAAGCCAAGATGGTGTACGCGTTGTTCTCTAGTTAGAGGTACAACACCATCATGAGTCGCATCAATGTCCTCCTGCTAGAGAGCATCGCAGCAAGGTCGTTGGATGAGGTGAACCTCAACGGTTTTGTCACGAAAACCATTGAGACCTCAGCAAAGGCTTTGGCAATGGGAGGATAGCTTGCCAAAGGAGAATCTCCTGCCACCAAGGCTAAAAGGAAATCTTCGCTTCGTCTTCAAAGGCTACAATCATCAGATTCGGTCGGGTCCTCACCACGATCATCAGGAAAGCCTTGGAACAAGGGCAAGAAGAAGTAAGAGAAGGAGTAGATGAAACACCAAGCGGGTCACCACCTCACCAGGAATAGGAGGCGCAGTCCAATGGAAAGGACACTAAGTGAGGAAGAAGAAGACATGGAACAACAAGAGCTCCATTTTGTCTACAGTACAACAAACAATTGGTTTTTGTTCTCATTCTCTTTTTCTTTCTTAATTTTTTTGAGAATCGGTTTCTTCTGTTGTAACTCAACAAAATTAACGTCAACTAAAGTATTGGTTTTCTCCCCCTTTCTTTGCACTCTTCGTTTTATGTTCTCTCCCCATTCTCTCTCTCTCTCTCTCTCTCTCTCTCTCTCTCTCTCTCTCTCTCTCTCTCTCTCTCTCTCTCTCCCCTCTTTGTTTCTCTCCACCCCCTCATGTTTCCTTTCATTCTCCTCTCTCCCACCCTCTCTCTCTCATGACAAGAACAAACCAAGAGGAGGATGGATTGTTATTCACCCTCTCTCTTGGTTTTATAAAGAAAGAACAAGAACAAACCAAGAGGAGAATGGATTGTTCTTCTCCCTCTCTCTTTGTTTTATGAAGAAAGAACAAGTACAAACCAAGAGGAAGATGGATTGTTCGTCTCCTCTTCACAACAAACCCTCTATTTGTTTTTCTCCCACCCCTCGTGTTTTCTCACTCATTCTCCTCTCTCCCTCCCCCTCTCTCTCTCTTTAAATCAACTAGAAATCATGGCTAGAAATCTATAAATGTAAACTTACTATTTGTAAACAAACCTAATAACTTACTAATCAATTATTTAAATAGATAACAATTTAAACAATAGAAATCTCTCTCTCTGTCTCTCTCTCTCTCTCTCTCTCTCTCTCTCTCTCTCTCTCTCTCAATCAATCAATCATTGATCAATAATCTAAACAATTTAAAGAAAAGTATCTAACTAAACTAACTAATTAATAGATAAATCTATGAATATATTACCCCCTCGTATTTTCTCACTCATTCTCCTCTCTCTCTCTCTCTCTCTCTCTCTCAATCAACTAGAAATCATGGCTAGAAATCTATGAATCTAAACTTACAAATTTTAAACAAACCTACTAACTTACTAATCAATTATTTAAATAGATAACAATTTAAACAATACAAACCTCTCTCTCTCTCTCTCTCTCTCTCTCTCTCTCTAAATCATTGATCAATAATCTAAACAATTTAAATCAAAGTATCTAACTAAACTAACTAATTAATAGATAAATCTATAAACCTATATCCCTAAACTATAAAAATCTCTCTCTCTCTCTCTCTCTCTCTCTCTCTCTCTCTCTCTCGTTCTCTCTTTCTTTTCCTTTCTTCTTCTCCCTCTCTCATTTTTTCTCTTTCACCCTCAATACACCTCATTCTATAAAAAAAACAAAAAAGAAAAAAAGAAAGAACAAGAGCAAACCAAGAGGAGGATGAATTTTTTGTCTCCTCTTCGCAACAAACACTCTTTTTGTTTCTCTCCACCCCCTCCTGTTTTCTCACTCATTCTCCTCTCTCCCTCCCTCTCTCTCTTTCTTACATTCTTTGTTATCTTTCATGTTAATTATCTCTCTCTCTCGTGCTCTCTTCCTTTTCCTTTCTTCTTCTTTCTATCTCATTTCCTCTCTAATTTCCTTTATTTCACCCTCAATCCACCTCATTCTCAACAAAAATAAATAAAAGAAAAGAAGAAAGAACAAGAAAAAACTAAGAGGGGGCCATGTACTCACCGCAAAGGCTCGATGATGGATTCTTTGTCTCCTCTTCGCAACATCCCCTCTTTTTCCTTCGTGCACTTCCTTCTCTTCTTCACGAACGGTGATGGCAGTGACGACGATGGTGAGAAGCTCGCTTTCTCTCTCTTCCTCTCCCTCTCCCTCCCAAAGGCACACTCTTTCGCTTTCTCTTTCACTTTTTGCGACAAAATGCTGCACTCAAGTTTCACCCTTTTTTTTTTCTCTAAGTACCATCGCTATTTGCGATGCAAATAGTGACGACACTAAAATGTGTCACAACTGCTCGTCGCTATGCCCCCATATCCTTGTAGTGAAATTAGAGAGGTACATGCAGACACACTGAGATAAACACATAAAGAGGTTAATGAAAATAGTTGGTTTGGTATCTATATGGAGATAGGTTTGAGGGGATATACATAGATATTAATAGAAATGGGGAACCTACTTGGTTATCTCACGAAATAAGTAGAGATACATATAGAGACAAAAAGGTACCAAGGAAAAGGAGGTAGCTTAGTGCAGTGAGAGAGGATAGATAGACATATATAGATAGATTGCGTACAATGTTTATCGATATAAGTGATTGTGAGTAAAGGAGGTGTAAGTAGTTCTTTGTGTTAATGAAGGTGTTAAACAACATGGATCTTGAGCATGGTTTAGCTATGGAGGATAGAATACAAATATATGAACCATGATGACAGAGATAAGAGACAATGACTGTTACTCAAGTAAATTAGGTTCAAGATTAAGTGCTTTGACTCATAAACACAATCTTGAGTAGGACATGACAATGATTGAAAGGACACAATACAATAGCATTGCATTGAAATAATAGCCAAGTACATGCTTATATAGCCTTTGTTGTTCCACTCTCCTCACCATGCTTATGGGAATAGAGCATCTCTTCCTAGAGCATACATCATTTATTATATATTTCAACACCCTCCCTCAAATGATGAGTTTCTACACTTGCTAGCTTTTGCCCCCGTACATGACGACATGGCTCGAGAGACTAGCTCATAGGTAGCCTAGTCAAGTTAAAGCTTGAAACTGTACATCTTTAGCAAGGATTTCTACAAAACAACATCCACTAAGGGAAACGAAATCCACTATGGAAAAACATGATCCACTATGGGAAAGATATAATGAAAAATTCTTCAAAATAATCTATCAAAGTTGTTGATAAGTAGAAGCATATTCTTCATTCATGAATTGATTTGGATGGTTACCATTTTTACACCTATTATACTCTTTTCCTATGGAAACATTCACTGGCCATGTGACTAGTCTTACCACAATAATGACATGTGACCCAATCTTTGTTGTTGGAGTTGAATCCTCGGCCTGGGCCCTTTGCTCCATAATTTCCTTTGGTGTATAATATACACTCTCTCTATGTTGAGACAACTCCCTTTGCATCTTTTTTTTTAATTTTTAGTTTCTTCATCAAGTAGAGAATGCTCAATGTCTTTTTTAAGTGAGAATTTTAAAGCATTACTTAAGGCAGATACAAGGTTCTCATAAGGCTCTTGGTTTACACTTGCTATCAAAACTGCTATGGCTTTATCTTTATCAATGTTCTTCTTAAGAGTTGCAAGTTGAGTTTCTATTCTGTTAAACTTATTAATGTGCATGGTCATAGAAGAACTTTCTTTTATATTTAGCTTGTAGAATTGCATGAGTAATTTTACCTTGGAGTTTTTAGCTTGAGTCTAAAAATTTTTATCAAGTTCCAATCCATTTTAGCATCCGTGATGCTAGAGATATGATGATGATGAATGGCAGCCTATATGTATAACAATGACTATACAACCATGAATTGGCGCAATCTGACCAACGACCATAAATTCTTTCAATGTTGGGCAAGAGGGAGGTGGATGTTCCACTATGATGTAATCGGGAGAAGCTCTGAGAGTAGAAAATAAGTCCTCAAAAGAAATCTCAGTGAGATATGCCCTATTTTAAGAGATCCAACTCCTCCAATGCAGACACATAGGTGCTAGCTATGGTAGACAAGAGAGTGTGTGTGAAAATGACGTGAGAGATGAGGTCGTAAGCTAAAACTGAGCTAGAGTGAGGTTGAAAAGAGCTGAAGAATTAGAGAACTGAGCCGGAACCATGCTCACCATGGCTTTGATACCATGCTAAACAACACCAATCTTGAGCATGGTTTAGCTATGGAGGATAGAATACATAGACATGAACCATGATGGCATAGACAAGAGACAATGATTGTTACTCAAGTGAATCAGGGTCCAAGATTAAGTGCTTGGACTCATAAACACAATCTTGAGTAGGACATGACAATGATTGAAAGGACAAACTACAATACCATTGCATTAAAATAAGAACCAAGTATATGCTTTTGTAGCCTTTAGGTTCTTCCACTCTCCTCATTGTGCTTATGGGATACAGAGCATCTCTTCCTAGAGCATACATCATTTGTCATATCTTTCAATAGAAGATTGCATAATCATCGAAAAGAGGTCATACTAGAGCCATGAGAGAGTAAAGACATAGAAAAAACTAGCTCAAATTGTAGGGATATCCAAGAGTTTTTGATTTTAGAAATTTCAAATTTACCTCCAAAGACATTTCCAAAAAATGAGGCTACTGACCACAACAAGTTTGTTTTTTGGCCAAAAGCTAGAGTATAAAAAATCCCTAAAATATCTTTTAAAAAACTTTTGATTTTTAGTTTTTCTTGTTTTCAATTAAAATATCAATTATTTTGCATCTATTAATCATTTTGCGTTGAAAACCAAGCATCACACTCATGTAACTAACTTCTTTTTTAATATAAGATTTGGTTGAAAAGGGGTTTTTAGATGAGGATAGAGAAGAAATCTAAATAAATCCTTTGTGGATAATATAAAAAAGGAAAAATGAGATTGCAAAAGTGGAGAGAGAAGAGAATTATTTCACTATTCTTCTCTCCTCTTTTCCTTGTTTTAAAGAGGAGCAAGGGGTCGAAAAGGCCCATTTTTGAGTTCATTCTTCTCCTAATGGTTGGTAGTACTATTCTTATTGTGCACTCGTACTGAAAGAGGAGGAGAAGTAGGCTTAAGAATAAAAAAAGAAACCTAAAATTGATGCTTAGCCTTAAAGATATAGATAGTGGCTTCTTCTTAGACTTGGACCTTTTGGAGACAATGGTGGGCTTCTTTCCAACACGCTTGGCTATGAATCATCTATGCACAGAGAGAGAGAGAGAGAGAGAGAGAGAGAGAGAGAGAGAGAGAGAGAGAGAGAGAGAGAGAGAGAGAGAGAGAGAGAGAGAGGCAAAGAAGTGAGTATATAGAGCTAGAATATCATTAGTGTGGAAACATGTCATTCCCATGACTTGGATGATGTTGTGGGTTGATGGGTGTTTACTGCAAAGTGAAGGAAGCGAAAAATGAGGCATCATGAGAAAAAGCAAAAGGTGGAAAAAAGGAAAGGCGCCCTACAAGAGAGTAGGCCCACCAAGAGTATAAGACGCAACAATGGAACCCGCAAGAAGCCAAAAGTAAGAAAGTGTACCTTTAAATTATATAAAGGCGTAGCCAAAAGCTCTGTAAAAGAGAACTAGGCTCCCTCCTATGCAATTTGTAATGATGAACGGGCAGTAGGACTAAGCTAGAAAGAAAGGAGGACAATGGAAAAAATGGCCTAGGCCATGGTCGGCCATATAAGGAAAAGGGGATAAGGGGATGACCGCCCAATTAAGGGATTTAGGGTTTTGTATATAAAGTTCAAAAAGTGAATGAGAGCTCATTCTTTGGTGTGTGGCAAAGTGGACTCTTCTCCTTTTCTTATTCTGTTCTCTTACTTGCTTGTGAGTACTTGAGGGAGGGAGTGTGAGTGAGTGAGGGAGTGAGCGTGTGAGGGTGAGGGATCTTGGAGGTGAAGCCCTCCTCCATCTCCTCTCTTTTTCTTCTCTTCTCTTCTCTCGTCTCGCGCGTGGCTATGGAGGATGGAGTGTATTATTTTGAAAATCGAACCAACTCCAAATTGGACACACAACCCCATCCAATTGGACGCTCAACTTGTCCGATCGCAACAATCAGACACACCACTTCCGTTCGATTCCAAGAATCGAACAAGAAGGAATCAGACACACTACCCCATCTAATCGGGCGCTTGCCTGTTTGGTTGCGACAATCGGACCATAGAATTGGACCTAGTACCCTGTTTGATTGAAGATACATTCAATTGGACCAAGCACCCCCAATTGATTCTGAGAATCAGACATGTCCTAGTTGGACCAACCCGAGCTATCTAATTGGACACACCTTGTCCGATTGTGACAATTGAACTCGACCCTCTGTCCAATTCTTAGAATCCGACATTGGTAAATCTGACACTACTCTGCAGAAGAAAAAAAAAAACTAACTTGACAAATCCCACGACTAACAAGAAGCATGACCCGCTCTAGAAGAACCCACCAAACACCTCACATGTAGTTACAAACCTAGAAATCACGGTCGGACAGTTTGGAATAGTGGCTCGTGTTGTGGGCTGGTGGTAAGACCCCAACTCGACCCAGCTAAACGAGATAGCGCAGCAAAAAAACTTGATAAATCGGTGAGAATAGCTAGAAATCGAACACATGGCCCTATCAAACCAACCCGTAGACAAGGGCGTCGATGCTGCACACACTTTGTTTTTTCACTCACTCTGACTTCTAGCACTTGAAACACACTTGACGAGAGAAAAAAACTTGATTGTGCATAGTACACTGAAAGGAATACACCTACATGCACATGCACAGAGTGAGTGTAAGTTGAGGATTGGTTGCAATTAACAAGGAACTCAGTTAGACATAAAGCTTTGAAGGAACCCACCATGCACTTCTTTTATCACTAGGGGTACTTCTACATCCTCTATCTCTTGGACATTAGGTCCTACCTCTATAATTGTTTCTGCATCCTTTTGTAGCACTGGACTACTCTATACTACACTATTCTACTATGTATTGTTCTCTTTTGGAACTATGGGGTCCCTCTTCTTAGCACACATTATTGCAGCAACTTCCAATTCCACCAAGTTGGAGGTAGGTTCTTGGGTCTTCTATTGGTTTTCGGTGGTGTTGGCTTTCACAAGAGCTTGGACTAGGATAGTTTTTTGAAGTGTGGCCTTCTCCTTTGCATCCACTGCATAAGGGTTTGTAGTCCATGGACATTCTAGGGTTTGGACCATTTTGTGAGATATGTCCCTTTTCTCTACATCTATAACACTCCACTTCCGATCTCTAGTCACCACTAGACTGTCATCCTGGAAAGTGGCAGGGATATTAGTTAAACCAAATGGCATAACCAAAAAATGGTAAAGCCCATGATTAGTACAAGATGCTATTTTCACCTCATCACCCTCTCTCATGCAAATCTAGTGGTCAAACTCTCTAGGCTCGAGTTTGATATCTTGGGTTGCCATCTTGGATTCCAACAAGTTGAATCTTGCTTCCTCATCTTTCTTCCTTCTTTCATGTATCTCCTTGAGAGAGCAAAGATCTTCTATGTGATTCTTCCTTTAACAGTACAGACAAAAGGCTCTAGGAATAGTTGGTTTTTGGGTATATTCAATGGCTAAATGTCCCACCTAATGGCACTTTTTGCACCATGTATTAGATTGCATCACATCTCTTCCACCTCTACATACAGGACTGGATATGTTAGCTGTATTCACCTTCAATGTCTGCAACTATTATGTAATCACATCCATCAACTTTTCTTGATGCTTGTAACTAAATAATCCTTCAAATTTTCTCCTCCTGGAGCTCGCGATAGGGTTTTGTGAAGTCTCTATAATCATTGCATAGACTAGTTGGGTTGATCCAGTAGGTCCTGTGTTGTTCTGATTCTGATTCAGAGCTCCTGTTGAGACCGGTGGAGTTTTGGTTCTAATTAATAGGGTTCCAGTGTTATTATTGAGTTGCCATTGGAAAATTTGTTTGAGGCCACTGTTGTTGTAGTTGAACTATCATTTGAAATACTCATGTTTGCACCACCACTGTGGACTCGGTGCACTGTACTACAGTATTGTTTGCACCACCAGTGTGGACTCGGTGCACTATACTATAGTATTGTTTGCATCAGAGGGTAGGGGTAGGAAACAATCTCTGGGACTACATTTAGTGGGTATACCATTCCTGGCATGGGAGGAGGTAAGACTCCTCTTTCTGAGGTCATTGAGAGCCTTGCTTCAACTTTATCATATACTCTCACATGTTTCACTACAATCCGCACGTTAATTGGTCTTCTTAGCTCCACCAACTTACGAACTTCTGATTGTAGGCCTCTAGGAAAAACTCCCTTCTGGATGCATTCATCCAAGTGATGGTTGGTCCATCTCTTCAGTTTGGATTCCATTCTAGAGACATATGCTTCCAACCATCTACTAGACTGACTTATGTTCATGAACTCCTCTTGTATCTGCTCTTCAAAACCTTCACGCCTGAATTTAGTTAGGAAGGCCAACTTGTCCCATGTGCCAAAAGTTCTTATTGCTTGTATCTCATACCATTGAAATGTTGCACCTTTGAAAGTGGTGGGAAATATCACTAAGGGGTTCTGGCATTGTTGGCTACACACACTACCATCAACTCAACTACATGAAAATCAAGGTGTTCATTGTACTCTCCCTGAAAGATTGGCAATGGGACTACATTTGTTAGCATGCCATCAATATTTCTAGGATGGATTTGATTAGGAAGGGGACCTTGACTCGCCATTGGGACTTCTGTAAAGAGTGCCGTAAGGACATCAAAGGAAGCTTCTAATGCTAGCTTGTTCTCGGCTTTAATTTTTGCACCTCTCCTCACGTACATTTGAACTTGTTCTAGTGCTCTTAATCACGTCATTCATCAAGGAGTTAACTCCACCCAGTTTGATTGTACTCAATAGAAAAAAATCCAAAGGGCTTCAATCTTTGAAGGACTCTCTTGCCAACATTTCTTTTACTTCCTTCTTTTCAATGTCTCTAAATTCAACTTTCATTCCACTACTACAAAGGGCATATTCAGTTTTGAAGGTATCAAAATTCATTCTTCTAAGGATCGCCATAGTGCCATTGTCATGATAATACCAACTTTGGAGGGTTTCAATAGCATAGGTTGTGAAGAACACTCCATCTACTAACTTCCAATGGGTTGCCAATTGGACAATTAGAAGGTTATCAATGAACCAAGCATCCCACGTATCTTGTTGTTGAGCATCAACGAACAAATTTCAACTCTTTTCCTTCTTATTCTTGTGAACTTCAACTGACCACGACTCCTAAAGCTTCTTCACAATCTCCCACTTGATGATGTCTGGAAATTCTTCAATGAAGGCCGAATCTCCCATGGATGGGCATTCTCTCTGTTTTTTCTTGGCTCTTCAATTTTGTGGGAAATAATTGGCTATTGTGATGCAACTTTTTGTAGCTTTAGAAGACAATGGGATCAATCTATCGCATAGAGCCCATATCAAGATAGTGACATATTTCCACCATTGAGAGATGCATTTCTTGTAGAAAGTGACTCTAGCAATGAAGATCTCCAATTCTTCAACATTAATATGAATTCTACAATCTTCCATTGCTTGTATTTCTCTTCGACAATGCCACTTCTTCCATTTTCAGCCTTTGTTGGTGCTTGTTGGTGGTAGTTTTCCCCGACTATGCACCAAAAACATGGAGCTCTCTCAAGAGAAAACCAAGGAAATAGGGATCTTACTGCAATAAAATCTATATTGTATTAATCAACAGGCATATTTTCATCATTTATGTGACCATAACAGAAAAAAAGAATACCAGGCACAACAAATCTTCATGCAACATCATGGAAAGAATCTCCCACGTCTTTATCTTTAAGAAAATTGATCGCATTATTCTTAAAATCCATCAAAAAAATCACAAAGAAACAAAAGAATGCTCCAGTTTGAATGGAATCTCATCACATAGTATTCATCTTCAATGTCTTCATAGTCTTTTCTCAATCTCTCATGTAGATACAATGTTTTTCAGCATAGAAATGACTATCTCTCATACTTGATCTCTCTCACACATATCCTCACTCAATAGTACATTGTAGCTACAATAAATCATCCTCAGTAATATTCTCTTGGCCATGGATACTCCTCCCAAGAGGCATGTCTGATATGAAGAGTTACTAGAGCCACTGTAGTGTCCCTTGAGAGCTCACTACTGTCACTATCACTATAGCCTTCACTTCAAGTCTTCTTTAGCTACTTCTTCTGCTTCTTCCACTTATTTTGAGATTGTATTATTCCTCTTCCAATATTGAAAAGAAATTTTAAAGCTAAACATCCATCCATATGAGCATTCATAGAAGCAAACAGAACAAAGACAAAGGCTCTACAGAAGCTCAACAGAACATTACAGAGGGTCAACAGAAGGCATAAAAAGCTTACAACTCAAACCAAAACCACTTTAAACCATCCAAAGACATCCAACACACTCTTAATTATTCCTCAAAAGACTTATTAACATATTATAATTAAGTCCCATGCATATTATACATCATGATAAAAGTGTATAAGATAGGTCTCCAATCACTTGTTGACCCTTTCTATCTAGCCATTAGTTTGTTTGATGATAGGCTATAGAGGATGCCAACTTAGTATCCATGGAGCTGAATACTACCTACCAAAAGTTACTCATGAACTTAGAGTCCCTGTCACCTATGATAACTTGTGGTAATCCATGAAACTTGAAGACGTGCTCCATGAACTAACTGCCCACCTATGATGCAGTAAACTACAAATGGACTACCTTGGTAAATCTATCCACTACCACATAGATATTATTCCATCCCTTCTTAGTCATAGACAAGATAGTAAAAATCCATGGTTACATGTATCCACTTTTCTTTAGGAAGGGATAAGGGCTACAACAAACCACCTGACTTATGAGTGCTGCCTTTATTCTTTTGGCATGGAATGCACCTAGTAACATAATCTTTTACATCCTTCCACAATCCTTTCCAATGAAATCTCTTGGATACCTTATCATAGGTTTGAACACATCTAAGTGTCCAGCTATGGGCAAAGAATGCATCTCCTCCATATTCCTATATACATGTGATATAAAATCAAAATTGTGCAATGTAGCCACCCATCGACACTACTAAGAAGTGAGATTTGAGTAAGCAAGGAAATACTTGAGGACCCTCTGATGACTCTTGACCTTGAATTGGCTACCATACATGTAATGGTGCCACTTCTTAATTGCTTGGAGTTTATATGTGGTCATACACATTCATAGCCATCTCATTCTCTATAAGCTTGTGACTCTCAAAGGTAAGAACACCATGCTCTTGTAACAATACACAACCTATACCTCTACCACTGGCATCATACTATATACTAAACTCCTTAGAGAAGTCTGGGCATACTAAGATAGGAGCAAAAGTGAGCAGTTCCTTGAATTGATTGAAGTTTTTATGTCCAACAGCATCCCAAAAGAAAGCTTGCTTAGAGCCTTTAATTATGAATTATCTATTGAATTTTTGGATTGATCTGCTACCTCTTTATTTAGGTATAATATAAATATCTAAGAGTAGTTTTTGTACTCCTTGAGGTATTTAATAGTGATAAATTGAAAATTAAGTTTGCTATGGATTCCATGTAAATGGATAAGTTGTCCATTAATGACAAACTTTGTATACAACTATGAAAAATCCATAGTAATCTTGGCCAATATCATTAGCCAATCACATCCAAATACCCATCTATGGGCCCCATTTCTAAAGTAATTGAGTTCACTTTTGCTTCATAAAATTTCAGCTAACTATATGTGAGCTAGTGAATAGATTGGGTGTTGATTTCCTCTTTGCCATTGGCTACTTGCACCTCAATAGGTTGTTGTAAATCTATGGGAAGACAATTCGGCTTATCAATGACTAACTTATTTACAAAGCTATGTGTACTACCACTATCTATGAGGATAAAAATAACTTTCCCATGGTAACCCTATCCTCCATATGAAGTGTATTAGGGCTCCTAGAATCTATCCAAGCGTCCATAGAGATAGAGCGGTGATGGTAGTGTGTAGATCAATCCCACTCGAATCAAATGGTACATTCCCAAATCCATTTAATGGGTCATAAAACTAAACTTTCTCAAGATCCTCTTCACAATCTTCAATTTTAGCATGTCCAATGACATTTTGATCTTCAATTTCTCTTCATCAACATCTTCAAGGATAATCATATTTTGGTTCTTGGCCTTAGCATTCTTGTAGGTGCACTTTGAAATATGGCTAGTCATATACTTTTCACCGCATTTAAAGCATATACCTTCTCTTTCCTTTCTCTAAAGAGATCCATGGGTATGAAATTTCCACCATTTGTTGAATTATTTTTGGGGTCTATTGTCACCTTGATTGTGCTCAAATTCAGCAATGACTACTATCTTAGAATTGCTTGCCTTTCTTGAAGCATTAAAGGGTGGATATGTAGGAACTTTGGGATTGCCAAAAGACATGCTAGATCCATAAGAATTCCTTCCAAATTTTTCCTACCTATTCCAAAGTCCCTCCCAAAGTTGCCCTACCTATTTCAAGACTTATGATGTCCAAAAATGGACTGAGTAGGACCATCCTTCCTACACTTACGAGTATACCTTTCAGCTAATTCAATTTCTTGGAATAGTGTGGCTAGTTTTTGGGCCATAACATTAGCTGATAGACTAGGCTCCAATCTATAAATGTATTTGTGTATCTTTGCATCATTGCTCATGCTTTTCACAAGCATGGTAAGATTTTAAAATTGATTTGGTAAACTCTCTAATAGTCATACTTCTTTGGTCTAGTTGATACCATGGCCTTGCCAATTTTTCATTTTCAATAGGGGATATAATTACTTGATCCATCTTTGCCTTGAAATCTTTCCAATCATCAACCAAACAATTTTCTCTCTTGACATATCTCCATCACGTATAAGCAAAGCCGTCTAGGTGAAGAGTATAAAATTTTTTATTAGCTAATCCATGGAAGATACCAAAATATGAGTCCAATTTAGATGTCAACTCCTCTAAATCTAAAGGAGAAGATGAGTGCCCACTATACTTTGTCAACACTATCTTATCTTGGAGTTTTCTTTCAACAACAAAGCCTTTTACTACCCATTAAAAACATGGGATATATGCCCCTATACCTACCAATGGGGGTTGAATTATTTGAAGTAGTCATTTGATAAGATTTTTGAAATCTACCTACAATTGGAGGTTGTTGAATTCTTATCCCTCGAGGATTGGATGCATGAATGCTCAAGACCAGCTCTTCATTTCTAAATGAGATTTCCCCTATATCATAGGTGGAATTAGGTATTTCAAAGATGGAATAAGATTGATGATTAAATATGAATCAAGCCTCAATCATCAAAGTAAAATGAAAGCCCCAAATTGCTCCATAGCCTCAATGTCCATTGATTGGTCCAAACCAATGCTTGTAGAGTATGAAATCCTTGCATTAGAAGAGTCTTCAACCATTTTGAAAGCTTAATGTCAAGAAAATTGAGCTTAATGCATGACACCCCCAAAATGTTGGCCCATAGTGCCCTTTGATGCTTGAATCCTCTTCAATGTGTGCAATCTTGTCTCATTCCTGGAGTAGAAGCATTCTAGAGGAGTATTGAAGGCGGGAAATGATAAATGTTGAAGAAGATGAAAGCTTCAAGCTATTGGCTATGGCTACCCTACTATATATTAGGGTCTTTTTAAGAGAAGAGAAGCAAGGAAGCCAAATCTAGAGCAAGAATGCTTAGATGCTAAAGTAAACTTGATGTTGATGAAGCATGTGAAGCATGGTAGAGAGATTTGATGCTAAGAATCATTGGAGAAGAGTTGTAGATAAGTGCATTTTGCAATATAAAAATTAGGATGCTTCCTGCTATTTATATCTGACACAATACTCGATTATGGTTGAAGGCATGCTTGGGAAGCTAAAAGGAATGTTTCCCCCATGGTTTCAAGAAAAGAGGAAACATAAGGATGATCTCTCACTTCTTACTTAGTGGAAGCATCCTCTTAGGATGATCTCTCACTTCTTACTTAGTGGAAGCATCCTCTTTTCTTGAAACCATGGGGGAAACATTCAAGTCTTTGTCATACTTGATTAGGTTTAGGGGTTCCTCGCCCACTACCACCAAGAGGGATTTGACAAAGGCTTTGGAAATGGAGAGATCATCCTTATGTACCCTTCCTTCCTTGTCCTAAATGCTACTTATTGTCTCTCTCTTAAATGATGCATGGCTAGATTTTCATTCTATATCAAACTGGTATCAAACTTAGCTTTTAGCTGCACCTTACACCCTTGAATTTTATATATTTTCATACCTTTAATGTGATCCTCAGCATCTTGGATTTTCCACACTAGAATTGGGTCATTAGGCTTGTCAACAAATAACACAAAGAAGAGAAGCACGACAATAGTTAGCAAAGTCCATGAGAGCCCTATTAGTTTGAACTCTATGATGACCATACCACTTGGAGAAGTTAACCACTACCTCAATGCACTTCTCTCTCCTTTCAAAAGGATTACTATGTTCTTTACTAACCGCCTTCCATCATGCTTGGGCCTTCTTCTTATACTTGTTATCCTCCAAGAATGAGACATTAAATCTAAAGTATGGCGGGTCATGATTAGATTGTCGATTTTCGACCATCTTGCCAATCATCTCCACTAGTACATGATTTGAGTCGTAAAAACCTACTAGTAATCTTAGCGTGGAACTTGGGGCTAGCCACCAAGAGGAGTGATTGGCATAGAATCTATCTTAGCTAAGTAGCATACTAGTTGGAACCTTTCTATTAATTATGCCAAGTGAAGGACTTGTTGACATCATTTCCTACTATGCGGCACATGTCAACTAAATCATATGAAAGACATAGGAAATCCCATGCTACCCTTTTGTCAGAAGTGATGGGCATTGACACATGGGACCCATCACCTTTAGCTACCATGATCATGTTGAAGTCCGTAAAGACGAGTGTGGGAGCACTCATTAGGTCATGATCAATCTTCCTCCATTTGACTACCCTTTTAGCTAAATTATTCAAGGAATAAACTAATACCAGGTGCACCTCCTCTTTATCAACTTGGATAGAGCCTATAGCATAGTAGCCCTCTAGGTCATTCTTCACCATTCTTGGTCGCCATTCCTCCTTCACAAAGATGAGGATACCCCCCTTTCCCCTTTTGCATGCAACCAAGATGCATGCATACCCTAGCAACTCATTCCCTCTTAGTTCCCCCTCCTATGCCTTAATATTTTGTAAATTCAATGCATTTGGTTGTCTCTTCCTTAGCATCCACTTGCATTCCTTCCTCTTAGCTACCAAGCAAAGCCTGAACATTCCAAGTTACAACACTACTTTTAGTCAAGTTTCTCATACTATAGGTACTTATCATCCTCCATATCCTCATCCTCGTCCATGAGTGCAACATATATATTTAGGTCCACCAATGGTAGCTTAGCCATTTGTTTGAAGGAGATCTTATTCTTGCCCTTTTGTTATCTTTGGTTGTTGTGGCTTCTTGATGGTATGTTCTCCTTGCCTTGTTTTGGATTCTACTACCTCACAATGGAGCTCTCTTTTTCCTTCGGATGTTTATTTTCCCCTCCTTGAGAAGATGGTGCAAGTTTCTTGCTTGTACTCGAATGCATCTCCTATGCCTTCCTCTTGCCAACTTCCTTTTGCAATTTATCATTAGTATCCTCATTGTTGACTCCTCCAATGTGACACTGAGGAGCATTGGGCGGTTCTTGCTTCGGACTTCTCATGGCACTCCCTTATGCTTTTGACTTCTCTATGGCACTCCCTTGCGAAGTGGCTAGTTTGATGGCATAGGTAGCAAGAATAAGGAAAAAAAGGGAAGTTTGACCTCGATTATAAGCTCATGCAAAGTAAATGGTTAGTATAGTATATTACCCAGTGCCTCCACCAATGTGTGGACATCTCCATCCATCCAATTTGGTAACTTCGGGAATGAAATCAGCACTGGACACTCATGCATTAGTCTTTCCAATGGTGAGAAGTCTAATGACCATGGGAACACATGCACAAAGTCACCTCAGTATCCCACTATAGATCCCAAGATCTAGTCATGTTCCTATTTTGATCCCACCAACACAAGGAAGAAGCCTCTCCTGAAAAATCTACACTACTATAGGGTGGATCTCTTAGAGTAGGTGGAAATGAACCACCTATCAAACTCATCCTTTAGGTAATTTGTACAAGAAGTAGAAAAAAAAGCCAGTAAAAGTAAAATCATCATAACGTTGTTTAAGGCATCGAAGAGAGATGGCCATTGGTGCATGAGAATACCTTCTTCTGGTCTTTTGGTTCGTTAACTGGCTCCTTGTCTTCTTTGAAAATGATTTGATCTCATTGTGCATATCCTTCTTGACCTCAAACATGTTAACTCAATCTTTCTTGTCTGTTGAGAAGTAATCCAGTTCCATGCTCTCTCCATTCTTTCCTACCTTTGGAGGGAGCTCTAGCCGATTGCTAGGCTTAGGTCATCTCTTCCCATGGCCACTTGGTTGCATGGGGGGGAAAGGCTAGATGACAACTAGCAATTTCCATGTCATAATTTCCTGATAAAGGCTTTTAATGCTCCTAATGGTCCTTAATGTCCCCCTTGCCCATGACAACTCTCGTACCCTTGAAGACTTAGTACTCATCATGATTGAATGTTTTGAAGTTCTAGTTTAGAAGGCTAACGTAATGTATCGATACTCTTGGATGTACATAGGCAATCATGTTTGAGTTAGAAAGAACATTACAAATATGAAAAACAACTCTACAAAAAGTATAAATAGGTATAACAATTGACCATATAGATAAAGCTAATGGAAAGTGAAAGACTTTGAATTGTTGCCATGAAGTGGGGATGTTAAATTCACAAGAACATTGCATGTTGCAACCGTCTTACATGAGCAAAGATGTATAAGCACAGAACATATATTCCTTTGAGCGTGCCATCTTGCTAGTGGCACACCAAGTAATCTATAGTGATAGGGCCTCAACATGACACACACATGCCATGCAAGTTAGCAACTTGAAATATATTTGGATCTATAAATGTGAGAGCGGATTTTTGGGACCCGTTTTTAAAGCAGAAAAGTGGCTTGGGAGGTGTAAAAGATTGATTTTTCATGCAAAATGAAATGGTTGCAGATCAATGAGATGGAGTTTTCTTAGATAGAGTTCAATGCCAAGAATGCAACACAAGTCTCAGTTCGTCAATTGGAGTCCGTTCGACCCCCCATTTGTTGAGATGGCAAGCTCAACACCTGCGGACATTGATGATGGACCGCCTGGCTAGATGGGTCTACATGTCTACACTTAGCATGTTGGTGGTCATCATGATACTCACATGACCACTGACTTATCACTTATTATATTTAGTTTGTTACACCTACCAAAGGCATAGTGTCAGTCAATTAGTGTAGTCTGTTATGCACTGTTTGACTTAGTAGGCCACTTTCTTTTATGTTGTATCTCATCTATACTTTTGATACATTGTATAGTGTGTGGAAGAAGAAGAAGAAGAAACTAGCAAGAAAACGTTTTGGCCTCCATATCTCTTCTTGTGTTCTTGAGTGAGATTCCTCTTGTGTATAAAGTGTGTGTTTGGCGCAGCAGCTCAAGCGAGCCCCCCCACCACGCGATTCTTGACATGGTATCATAGCCGTGCCACTGCGAGAGGCTGATTTTGAACGCTGAGGTGAAGGAGAAGAAGCAAGGTTTGAGCAAGCAAGCAACAGGTAAGAAGCTCTCCCATTCTTCCACTCTTTCTCTTAGATAGTGCCTATGGAGGCACCGGAAGCAGGGTAGAGCGAAAATCTCAGATTGCTGTGAGATTTGATATGCGAGCAGAGCACTGTATATTCTGCAAAGATCAGCTCCTTAGGGCTATCCCGTAGTTATTTTGGGTGTCTGAGGCCGTTTCAGGCCCCGGTTTAGAGCCGCAAGGTTGCGGACATCAATTTCAGGGTACACTGTGATTTCGACTGTATTGACTGAAAGTGGATGCACAAGTTACAGATTTTGAATCTGTAATTATTAGGTGTTTGCAGGAAGAACACATAAGGTTTATCTACAAACAGGTTGCAGATTACATGTACTATTGAGCAATCAATGAAAAAGGTTGCTTGGTGTATTGCTGTGCACGTGTTGTGGAAAATTGTAAAAGACTAGCTTGCTGTGTTGTATCCTTGTTTGTGATAATGGCAGAGAACAATGGAAATCCCATTATTGAGAAGCTCGACAAGAACAACTACCCTTCTTCATGGAAGTTTCATGTGATGAACTTCCTCATTGGAAAGGGCCTTTATGAGTTTATTTCAAGTGAAGAAAAGAAGCCAAAGCTCGGTATCCCTCCGACTGTCTGCAGATGAGTTAAAAGCATGGAAAGAGTGGAATGCGAAAGACAAAAAGGTGATGTACTGGCTATTTGCAGTCATTGATAATACTATGCTGGGACATATCAGGAATGCAAAAACTTCACATGCAGCTTGGACAATTTTTGAGAGCATGTTTTAAGTAAATACAAAGGAACGAAAGATTCAACTCAAGCAAGAGTTGAATGCCTTGAAGAAAGGGAAAATGTCTGTCAATGAGTATGTGTTGAGGGTAAGGAGCATTGCAGATGCTTTAGCAGCGATTGATGCAATGCCGGATGATGATGATTTGTTTTCATTCACTCTGAGTGGCCTTAACAATGAGAAGGCATGGAAATCATTTGTTACTTCAGTATATGTACGAAAACCATTTCCATATTTTGATGAGCTGATCTCTCTCATGATTACTGAAGAGATCAATATGCAAGGTGATTCATCTGAAAGAAATGGTGAACATGTCCAAGCATTTTACTCGAGTTCAGGAAGGGGACGTGGTAGATCCTCTTCGAGAGGCCGTGGTATGGGACGTGTTGGCGATAACTAGCAAAATAGGTTCAATCAACAGTTTGGTGAAATGCAGGTTTCTAGAGGCAGAGAAAACTTTAGAGGCAGGGGGAGCTCTAGAGGAAGAGGTGGATGGCAGAATAGAGACTCTAGAAATTCTGCTATTGTTTGCCATTATTGTGGTAAAACAGGACATATTGCAACCAATTGTTATGCTAAGAAGGATGATATTCGGAGTGATAAATTGCAGCAAGGAAACTATGCATCGTCTTTATGACATAATGAAGACAAAACTGAGTGCTTGTTTGTTATGCAGCATATGATGAATGCAATTACAGGAAAGGGGACACATAATGATGTATGGTATGTCGATTCAGGTGCATCTAATCATATGGCCAGTCATGTTGAATGGTTTGGGGAGATGCAAGACTTACAAAATCCAAGTTATGTGCAGATAGGTGATGATTCATGCCACCCAATTTCACACATTGGAAAGGTTCCCTTGTCCTTGTATGATGGCCGACAAAGAGTCCGACAGATGTATTACATGTGCCATCAATCACAAAGAATCTAGTGTCTATGAGCCAAATGGTAGAGCAGGGGTTGCAGGTCCGATTCAATGCAAAAGGTTGTTTTGTAGAAGACTTTAATGATAAGTGTAAGTTGGTGGCAAAAGGAAGTAGAGTTGGCCGCATGCTCACTTTAGATGCTGGAATTCATGCAATGGATGCTGCTATGTATGCTAAAGGAAAAGGAGTAGTTGTAAATATTGAAATATGGCATAAACGTATTGGACATGCAAATGTGAAAAGGCTAAAATTAATGCAGTCCAGGGAATTGGTTACAGGGTTGCCTTCTTTTAGAGTTGCATAATTGCATAAAGTCTGTGAAGCATGCCAGTTTGGTAAGCAAGTGAGACAACCCTTCTCCCATGATAGAGAAGTGAGTAGAAATATACTTGATGTAGTACATACAGAAGTTTGGGAGCCTACACATAATGTATCTCTTGGTGGCAGCAAATACTTTATCACATTTATTGATGACTGTTCAAGGAAGCTATGGGTATACTTCATGAAGGAAAAGAGTGGTGTTTTTGTGCATTTCAAATCTTTTAAGGCAGCAGTTGAAACAAAAACAGACTTAAAATTGAAGTGCTTGAGATCAGATGGAGGGGGAGAGTACCTCTCTAATGAGTTTAGTGGCTTCTTGAGGATTCATGGGATAAAGAGGCAATTTACTTGCAGGTATACCTCACAACAAAATGGTGTTGCAGAAAGAAAAAACATGCATATTGCAGAAGTTGCACAGGTATTAATGGCTGAAAAGAATATGCCCAAACATTTTTGGTCTAAGGCTATCCATGCTATTGTCTACATTATGAACAGAACTCCCACAGCTGCAGTTCATGGGATGACTCCTGAAGAATGCTTTATTGGCAAGAAGCCCAATGTATCACACTTGAAGGTATTTGGCTGTGTTGCATACGTTCATGTGCCAGATGAGCTACGGAAGAAGCTTGATCCAAAGGCAGAAAAATGTGTTTTTATTGGATACTCTTTAGAGCAGAAAGGGTATCATTGTTATAACCCTGTCACAGGTGAGTTCAAAGTGAGCATGGATGTTATCTTTGATGAGATGGGAAGTTGGTATACACGTGCTGGTGATGTTTTGGATGATGATAATGATCAGGACAGCTATGTGCAGAAAGATAAACAAGAATCACGGAGTCTTAGTGAATTAGAAACATCATCTGGTACTACACCTACAATGAGCCCTTGGTCTGGGAGACTAAGGAGTAGCCCAACATCTTCAAGTGGATCTATAATAAGTGTTGCAGGGAAGGACAAAGGAAAGAAGAAAGTACTGGATGGTAATGATGCATCTACTAGTCATTTGGGATTTGATGGAGATTCTAGTGGTTCGGAGAGTTTGGATGATGAGCTTGGCATTCCTTCAGTCAGGACACCAAGTGCACAGAGAGCTCATAGTAATGTAATAGGCTCCATTGAGTGATCCGGTGGTACGCAGATCTAGCAGGGTCAGATACCTTGTTAAAAGATTTGGTTTTGAAAATTATGCAACTCAACATTATGCTTATATGGTGAAACTAGTTGAGGATGTTGAGCCCACTTGTTTTGAGGATGTTGTTGGTCATGCTCATTGGGATGCAGCAATGGATGAGGAGATGGATGCATTAGAAGCCAATAAGACTTGGGATTTGGTACCCTTGCCTAAGGGTAAAAGCTATTGGCTATAATTGGGTTTACAAAATCAAGCATAATGAAAATGGTTCTGTTAGCAAGTATAAGGCTAGGCTGGTTGCAAAAGGCTATGCTCAAACATATGGCATAGATTATGAAGGGACATTCAGTCCAGTTGCTAGGATGGCAACTGTTAGATGTGTGATGGCCTTGGTAGCAGCCAAAGGTTGAAGCTTGCAGAAAATGGATGTTAAGAATGCCTTCTTGCATGGTGAATTGCAAGAAGAAGTGTACATGGAACAGCCAGTACGTTATGAGGATGTAGAGCATCCCACATATGTGTGCAGGTTAAAGAAGACGATCTATGGGCTAAAGCAAGTACCAAGGGCATGGTCGGACAAGATTGGAGAGTATCTTGTCAATATTGGATTTTGTATTTCTGATGCTAATCACTCACTTTATGTGAGAAAGAGAGATGCAGGTTTGGTCATCATAGTCATTTATGTGGATGACTTGATTATTACAAGTGAGAATGACAATGGGATTGCTGATGTTAAGGGCTTCTTGAAGAAGAAGTTTGAGATGAAGGATTTGGGTGAGTTGAGATACTTTCTTGGTATTGAGGTGATCAGATGTGATAATGGCATATGGCTATCCCAAAGGCAGTATGGCTTGGATATGTTATCCAAGTATGGAATGACAGCATGTAAGCCTCTTTCAGTACCATTGGAGCAAAATGTGAAGCTGAGTGCTAATGTTGGAGATGAGATAGAAGACCCTACTATGTTCAAGAAGATAGTAGGGAGTTTGATTTACATGACTATCACAAGACCAGACTTGAGCTATGCTGTTGGTCTTGTCAGTCAGTTTATGCAGATGCCTAGAAAGCCTCATTTGGATGCAATTAGACGTATATTGAGGTATGTGAAGTCCACTTTACATTATGAACTTTTTTATGAGGCAGGTAAGGATGTACGGGTCTTTGGATACACAAATGCAGATTGGACTGGTAGCATGTCAGACAGAACGCAACACAAGTCTCAGTTCGTCAATTGGAGTCCGTTCGACCCCCCATTTGTTGAGATAGCAAGCTCAACACGTGCGGACATTGATGATGGACCGCCTGGCTAGATGGGTCTGCACGTCTATACTTAGCACGATGGTGGTCATTATGATACTCACATGACCACCTGACTTATCACTTATTATATTTAGTTTGTTACACCTACCTATAGCTGGGGCAAAGGCATAGCATCAGTCGATTAGTGTAGTCTGTTATGCACTGTTTGACTTAGTAGGCTACTTTCTTTTATGTTGTATCTCATCTATACTTTTGGTACATTATATAGTGTGTGGAAGAAGAAGAAACCAACAAGAAAACGTTTTGGCCTCCATCTCTCTTCTTGTGTTCTTGAGTGAGCTTCCTCTTGTGTATACAGTGTGTGTTTGGCGCAGCAGCTCGAGCGAGTCCCCCCACCACGCGATTCTTGACACCATTTAATCTTTGCAATCAAGGTTTCACGTTATAAAGTAGCTATGTGATACATGAGCTCGAAAGTGCGTGACGGAGGCTAGATTGATAGATTCCGACAGCATGAAGCTAGCTAGCTATCTAGTCCATTCACGAATCAGAGTTCGTTTGGGCCTTCGTTCGGCAAAAAACCACTTATGTCCAAGTATGAACATGAAAAATTGAACTAGATTATTTAGTCATTAACTTTAATGAATAATTAGAAGAGACATAACACAAGAAATCTGAAATGTGGGAGGAGCATTTTTTTCGACGTCTCTTCCTTGATTAAAAAATGATTTATTGTGGTGGCTGTTGGCATCAGGTTGAGGGAAGGTAGCAAGATGAAGAATTTGGATGCTTCCCATTGCAAGAATCCACACAAAAAATGACTAAGTAAATCAAAAGGTTAGTTTTTAGTCTTTCTCTCTTCTCTCTCATCTTGTTGTGTGTTTTCATGGTTGATTCTATAAGAGAAGGGCGGGCAGAGATGAGAAATTTTTATCATGGGATGATGCTGGAGCGTAAAGGAGCATAGATCGAGGTTGGAAGGATTGTCAGGGGGGGTTGTTGGAAAGCATTACCAAGCCTCTAATCATGAGATACGTACGTCATAGCGCGGGTTGTATAAGTAAGCGGCGGTAGATTTTATTGTTTTATAATAAATTTTGGTTGGAAATGGTTGTATTCAGTTATCAATACTCCGATTTTTCAAAAATATTAAAGAAATCAAGAAAAATCATTCACCTAATAATTTCTTTATAAACATGCAAAACCCGCAAATTGCAGTTTTAAGGAAAATCATGCGGTTTTGGGGTTTTATTGTGTGTATAGTGTTCGTATGGAATGGAATGTGATATGAAAAAAATTCTCAATGAGATGAATCAGTCTAAATTAGTAAATAAAAAATATTGATGTTTATCCATAAATAAATAATAATAAATAATAAAAAAGAGAAAAATTAGGTTTTTTGTACTGAATTTTTTTAAAAAATAATATTTGTATTTGTGAATGTATGATAAGGTTGGGGCATGAGGTTTAGCCTCAATTCAGCCTTATCTCTATGTTGAAGTGGGTTTTTATTGCTTTCATGAAGGAAAAAGACATAAAAATACATTCTAAACCTACCACTAAATGTGCAATCTTAAGCAGTAGGGGGTATTAAGTGCTTATAATATGCTGAATTCTGATGTTTTTCTAATGCATGGCATATAGGACACATGTGGTTTAAAATTAAGAGGGTCTAGTAGTGAGCATGTTTGATGCTGACCCTAGGCAATGCAGTAATTTCGGTTTAGAGTAAAGGCATGACAAGATATGTTTTGCACCTTCACAATGTTGGTTGTCAATAAGAAAATTGTTTGAGCATTATAAATCATATACAATTGTATTGTACGCAAAACATGGTATCATCCTGGATGCATAGCGATTGTTTTCATGAAACGATGACCTACATTGAGAAGGTGAGGTATCCTAAGTTGTAGGGTTAGTGGTTTGATCTCTTTTGGGGATATTCAATGAGAGCGATCTATTATCTCCTGGATCGATCGATCAAAAGAGTGGATTATGTATCAAATGTGCTTTATGTGTTCACGACGCATCTTAGGGTCAATCCCCAAGGTGTAGGAGAGTTGTAGTAGGGCCGTCGGCAACAATCTGTGGAGGGTGGCTCTCCCTTTGTTTGCACTTACGTGGTATATTACATCGATATGTGTAACGACTCCCTTTGAGGAGTATGGGAAGGCTTATCCGTTGGATTACAATCCATACAAAGGCAAAGTTCTACATTAGAGGTTAGGGTAATATAACCCTTAGACGCTCCAAGCTGCTGCAAGGCTGTGAGGGGTGGTTTGGGTATGTAGTAGAGGCCCGGTTAGAGCCATAGAGCCAGTGTCAGGCCTGTTTTAAATCCCGACAAGATGGCGTGTGGTGGGGCTATTAGTCACTACCCTTCACAAGGAGAAGGGACCACAACTCCAACATGCAATGTGACCAACTTTCAAATGCATATTTGAAAGCTAATTGTTAGACATGCAATGTAAAAGCTTAAGCTTTACCTTAAGAAAACTTCACTTAGATATCCAAAGATGACCTAGGGTACAAAGCGCATTCCATTTTTGTGATGCCACACTCCACGCATGGCGAACCGCTAAACACAATAGGAGTTAGGTCACTTAGTTGCAGCACTCTTCTCTTAAATAAGTACACATCACAAATGATAGGGACTAGTGGAGTGGGCAAGTGCAGCGCGCTGGTTGCCGTGTTCGTAAGTATTGGACGTCCGTCAACCATACCAGACTCAAACAAGAGAGAGAGAGAGAGAAAAATGATAGGAGGGCATCGTTTGAGTGCCAGATGCCTGTGACATATGTGGGTGCAAAGACAGTAGAGGGCTGCAATCAAGTGGGCAATTGGGACACCCGAGAGAGAACAGAGAACCGAAAGAAGGGCGTCATGTGTGTCTCGGATGCCTGAGATTCTGTATCATATATGGGTGCAAAGACACCCGCATGGGTCTCAGATGCCTGTAGATTTTGTATCATGTGTTGTAGATTCTGTATCATGTGTGAGTGCGAAGACACCCACGTGGGTCTCAGATGCCTGTAGATTCTATATCATATATGGGTGCAAAGACAACCTCATGGGCCTCAGATGCCTGGAAATTTTGTATCATGTGCTGTAGATTCTGTATCATGTGTGGGTGCAATGACAGTAGAGGGCTGCTATGAAATGAGCAATTGGGACCCTTGAGAGAGAACAGAGAAACGAAAGAAGAGCGTCATGTGTGTCTCAGATGCCTGTAGATTCTGTATCATGTGTGGTTGCAAAGTCATTACAGGGCTGCTATGAAACGGACAATTGGACACCTGAGAGAGAACAGAGATATGATAGGAGGGCATCATGTGGGTCTCAGATGCCTATAGATGCTATATCATGTGTGGGTGCAAAGACAGTACAGGACTGTTATCAAAATGGGCCATTGGGACACCGGAGAGAGAAGAATATATAAGGGGTTCATGTGAGTCTCAGATGCCTGTTTCTGCATAAAATGTGGGTGCAAAGATAGTATAGGGCTGCTAGGACACCTGAGAGAGAACAGATAAATGATAGGAGGGCATCAGGTGTGTCTCAGATGCCTGTAGATTCTGTGTCACACGTGGGTGCACAGACAGTACAGGGCTACTATCAAATGGGCAATTGGGACACCCAAAAGAAAACAGAGAAATGATAGGAGGGCATCATGTGGGTCTCAGATGCCTGTAGATACTGTATCTTATGTGGGTGCAAAGACAGTACAGGGCTGCTATCAAATGGGCACTTGGGACACCTGATTACCAAAAACCACTCTTTTGGAAGTGTCTCTCTACAACAGCCTCATGGTTGTGGGATCAGCCCAGTCAGGAACCCACTCCCACAAGTCAGGACCAGCATCTAGAACATAAAATCCATAGCCTATGCAAAGAAGGGCAGCTTGACAGGGCCATTGATGCCCTCCTGCTCATGTCTCAACAGGGTTTTGCTCCCTCTCCCAGTATTTATAGGTCTGTCTTAAGAGCATGCATAAAAACGAAGGCCTTGCCTCAAGCCAAGCTGCTTTATACACATCTTGTTATTTGTGGATTAGATTCAATCACTTATCTTGCTGAGTACTTGGTTACAACATTGTCATGTTGTGGTGGCCTCAAGGATGCCTTACACGTATTTCAGTGTTTGCCACATCGAAGTGTTCGCTCATGGGCTGCCATTATTTTTGGATACTCAAACTGTGGAAATGATCTATATGGTTTGGAAATGTACCTATGTATGTTACAAGATGGTGTGCAGCCAGATGTGCGAACATTTGTGAGTCTGCTGGAAGCTTGTGCCAACATCCCAAGCCTAACACTTGGTGAGTGCATGCATGCAGAAGCAGTGAGTTACAGCTGTGAGATGGATCCTTTTGTAGGGGAAAAACTGCTTGAAATGTATGCGAAGTGTGGGAGCATTTCAGATGCACAAAATGCCTTTGATCACTTGTCTGTGTGCGATGTAGTGTCATGGACTGTACTGTTGTCTGCATACACAGAGGTTGGCCAGGCAAGAAAGACCCTGAAGCTTTTCAAAAAGATGCACATGCAGGGTGTGCAAGCTAATGAGAGGACTTTTCTAACAGCCCTTCAAGCGTGTTGTGCACTTGCAGAGAACAGTAAATCTGATATTGTTGAAGGAGGTGAGATGGAAAGTTCACTTAAAATTGGTCAAGCACTCCATGCTGATGTCCGCAAGCAGAACTTTGAGTCAAATGAGTTCATTTGCTCAGCTCTTCTAAGTTTGTATGGCAAGTGTGGAAGCATAGTGGAAATGGAAAATGTGTTTAGTCAGTATTCTGGCCACACCTTGGAGGTATGGACATCAATGCTCTCAGCTTATGTGGAACAGGGGCAAGGAGAGAAGGCGTTGCAAGTGTACAGCAAAATGCAACATAATGGTGCAACTGCCAGTCGGTGGATGTTTGTAAGTGCCCTCCAAGCGTGCTGCTTACTGGCAGAGGAAGAAGAAGCCACTCTTGTTAGAGGGCAAATGGTCAAACAAAGGGCTCTGGAAATTGGGAAGGCATTGCATGCAGAGACACAGAGGGAGGGTTTGGATTCAAATGGTTTTGTTAGTAGCACACTTATGTTGATGTATGGGAAGTGTGGAAGCCCAGCACATACGAAGAACTTGTTTGATGAATTCCCTCATCCTGATATTATTTCATGGACTGTGATGCTTTCAGCATATATTGAACAAGGGGACTGGGGAAAAGCTTTACAGCTGTACAGGGAGATGCAAACACTTGTAAGTGCAGATGAGCGAGCTATCCTAATTGCCCTTCAGGCATGTTGTATGCTTGCAGAGAAGGAAGAGAGTGTTTTTGTGAATGGAAAGTTCACCAAGGTTATGTCTTTAGGAACAGGCCAGGAGTTACATAATGAGACACTCAACAAGGGCTTTGAGCTGGACGTCTTCATTTGCAGTGCCCTGATGAGTATGTATGGAAAGTGTGGAAGAATAATGGAATCAGAGAGCATTTTTCATGGGTTGTGGCAGAGGGATGTTGTACTGTGGACTACGATGATCAAACTATATGTTGAACAGGGTCAACCTGTAAGAGCTCTGGAGCTTTATAGGGAGATGCAAGAGAAAGGCATTATAGTCAACGATGTGACACTTGTCTGTGTGTTGCAGGCTTGCTGCGAGACAGCAAATCTAGAGATCTGCTGGCAGATTCATTTTAAGATTATTTCTGGTTTTGCTAAACAATGCTTTAAATTGGCTAATTCTCTAATGCATGCCTATGGGAGTTGTGGAGCAATATTTGATGCTCGGGAGGTCTTTGATAATCTGCCCCAGCCAAATGTAGTGTCTTGGACTTCCTTGATTGCTTCTTATGGTCGACCAGCAGATTACATGGCAAGTAAGTTGGTAGTTCAAGAGATGGAGATGACTGGCATAAAACCAAATGCATGCACTTTTGCAACTGTTCTTTGGGGTTGTTGTCATGTGGGAATTATTGACAGAGGAATATACTGTTTTCAGTCGATGAACAAAGATTTTGACCTAACTCCAGGCATAGAGCATTATATCCTCATGATGGACCTCTTTGGACGGGCAGGAGATTTTACAAGGGTAGAGAACCTGCTTTCAAGCATGCAGAAGCAGCCCCATCTAACAATGTGGCTTTCTTTGCTCAATTCATGCCGAAAGCATGGGAATATAGATCTAGGCAAACAGGTGTATGATCTGGCTGTGGGTTTAGAGCCTGACCAAGCTATTGCCTATGTACTGATGTCAGACATTGTCGGGTGAGGCTGATGGAGAATGCGAGTTTGCACAAGAGGTCCTATTGAAGCAGTTCCAAAAATGAATTACAAGCAAAGGAAAACGTTGGACATACATCTAAGCATAATTTAAGGTTGCTCCTATGGAGCAGTTCCAAATATGATTAAAACAAAGCAAAACTTTGGATCTGCAGCTAATCATAGAGGACATAAGCAACATTTTTCCTTCAGGGATGGTGGTACTTCAGGTAAGATGAAATCAGAAAGGGTGGATGCTACTATCAAAAGAGAGCACAGCTGGAAAGTACAACTCAAAATAGCATTTAAATAGTGGTCTGCCAAAAGCAAGCCAGCACACCAGAGAGCATGGTCACTTTCACCCATGCTATCAACTCTAGGAGAGACTATGTTACTTGAAGCACATTCATTGTGGTCTAATACCAAACCCCCATGGCTTAGTGGGAAGCACTTATTTTACTGCACTTCAGATCTGGCACAGTTTGTGAAACTAAGAAAGTAATCAGGGAGATGGCCTTTGCATAGGTCTTCCTAGGTATATAAACTCAAGAAGGATCAGGAGGATGCAAATACAAGGGGGAAGTGGTTTCTTGCCCACTTTCTTAATGGGATCTCCAGTAGAGGATTAACATGAGGTGGTATTTTACTCACATCCAAGTCGGTTGCCACAAGGAGTGTTTAGTGATGGAACATTCTTGAACTGGTCCCTGGGTTTTAAAAAAGATGTGAAGGAAACCTTGAACTGTTTTGGTTGGGTGCAAGGGAATGAGATAATCTTGTATAATATGGATTGTGACAGCACATCTATATTGTTTAGAAAGAAAGGACGTTTTGGAAGGGAATCTGGAATAGATTTTAAAGAACTTAAAGGGTGCGGATGATATAGATTAAATGCTGCAAAACTTGGACCGCGGCACACGATCTTGTGAAATATGGATCATGAGATAGTGCAAGATGTAAAGGAGAAACTCGTTAGTCTTCTTCTATCTTCTCCCTTTCTTGTAAAGGTGGTGTTGTGTAGATCTAGCAGGGGCTGTCATCCCTGCTCATGGACAAGATGCTGTGTTTCCTCCAGATGCGAAGGAAGCGTAGTCTAGAGTCTTGTCAGTGTCACAAGTTTTCCTGGAGTTGATCCCAATGTACCCTAAAGATGTGAATGATGGAACTCAAGCATTGGGGCTCATTGATGGCTGCTTAGGTCTGGTCCTTCCTATAAGGCTCCCAATGATCTCTCAAACCCCTCCGCAAATGTGGAGGGTCCAAACCTTACTTCCCAGGGAGAGCCTCCAGCCAATCACCATATAGGAACCAACATTTGACAAAGATGGTATTTTACATATAGCGGCCTTATAGAGGTTGCATCTCTGACTTACATAAAGCCAACAAAAGACCACCCAACTGATACATCCTAGGCTCACTTTTGGTGGGCCCATGATTGTCATCTTACATTAGGATGTGTCTTGTTGAAAATGTGTTGTCTAGATCACGTCTCAAGCATGTCAAAATGAGAAGCACATAGGCCAGGCAACTAGCCTTAGTAGATGTATAAGGATGAGAGACTCGCCCTTGGAAGGTGGATATGGATAAGAGACCTGTGGACAAGTGGCATGATGAGTTGGCAATCAAATATGTCCAAATACAATGTACTTGGGAGTAAGCTTTGCTACATATCAAGGCCCTACCTAATGCAAAGTTTTGCACATGAGCTTATAATTATGTTTACATACCCTTTTATCTTCTCCAAGTCATGCAATGGAAGGGTTTAATGTTGAAATGTTTTACATACAACACATTGTATACCATTTCAACACTAACCCTTACATACTATGAGTTGTATGTACCTTGCCAAGTGCTTGTAATTGGTTTCAAGGACCATCTCATGTTCAAAGTTATCCTAATGCAAAATCTAATGCGAGCAAATCTTGGGGAGATCATTGTGTATAAAAATGTGTATCACGTGTTCAAAAAAGGGGAATATAGAAAAAGATAATCTCATAGATATACATTCATAGAAGGAAATATCTTAAAAGGTGCATATTTATTCATAGAAGGGATTTTTATATTTCATATAATTTTTTTAAATAAACGGGTATAGTCAAATCATAGAATTGGCTTAGATTTTTGCAAGAAAAGGATATTATGAACTTTACCGAAGGTGGGATACGATGAACCTCCTCTGAAGTGTGAGATTAATAATATCCATTTGTGCACGGTTTAACTTTACTTTATTAACATATCGAGATCTCATGGAAGTCCATTACACTTGCATGAGATGTGATATTTAATATCCCATTTCATTATACCTTAGTTAAAACCCTTTGGGAGCCCTCTTCTCTTTGCTTGACTAAGGCACATCTATTCTTATGATTGCTCTCTCTCTCTCTCACATAAAATCTATCTTTCCTTTCTTAATTTCCTCTCTTTACATAAAACCCCTCCCCCCCCCCCCTCTCTCTCTCTCTCTCTCTCTCTCTCTCTCTCTCTCTCTCTCTCTACACACACACACACACACAATGATGACAATGTGTATACAATTGAATGGGAATTGAAAAACCCCTAGGTTTTTGTTTAGCTAGGAAATCTGTTGTCTTTTCAACACTCTGTATCTTTGGCATGCAAGGATGCCTTATACTTAAACATGCTTTCTCTTCTTTTCTCAAACAATGTGCCTTTATGCTCAAAAAATTCTAAAATGCATGTTGGTTACCACAATGTCGATGTATTGGTTTTGGCCTCATGTAATGCAAGGGTCTTTGTGTCCTAAATGCATCTTAGGATATAAAAGAGAGTGCTTTTCCAAGATGGGTGGTTGCCATGATGACTAAAAAAGAGAGTTAGATACTCTTGGTTGGAACCTAAGTTTCCCCACGATGCCTAGAAAAGAGTATTAAACACTCTTAGAACCTAAGTTCCAAGTGCAAGTTGTGTAGAGTGCACAAAGTGCAATGGTGCAAGGGGGTGTATCCTAATGTACTGCATAAAATGGCAAGGGTTTAACCCTTGTTGGTTATTCCTATATGCAAGGAGTATGCAAGAAGGGTTATGTCTTGAAGGCTAAAGGCTTGTGTCCCTAATGAAAGATAGAAGAACCTTAGGCAAGGGGGATCCCTTTAGTGACTAATATTTGCCAATTGGCTAGTATTTTGTATACCTGTGATTTTTTTTTGAAAGTTAAGTAGGTTGAATTTTAGCTTTAAGATTTTTTATTTGCCCATATTTCTAAGGTATATTGAGGTTATAAAGGCTCTTTTGCCATTCATTTGAAAGAAATATGTTAAATTTGTCCCAAATGTTTACAAGTTTTGGGATACATAGAGAAACATTTGCCACATTGTCCTATACTGAAGGTTTATATAGATACCCGAGAGGGTCACTATGTATGAAAATATGTATCACATGAATTTAAAAAAAAGGAATATAAAAAAAGATAGACTTACATATATACATTCATAGAATGAAATATTATAAACCTTATAAATTTATTCACAAAAAAGGTTTTTATATTTAATAATTTACCCATCTATGCACTCTTCAACTTGACTATGTTAAGGTACTTAGGGTGATCTTATGAGAGAGAGAGAGAGAGAGAGAGAGAGAGAGAGAGAGAGAGAGAGAGAGAGAGAGAGAGAGAGAGAGAGAGAGAGAGAGAGAGAGAGAGAGAGAGAGAGAGAGAGAGAGAGAGAGAGAGAATATTTGTGGTACTTTGATGCTCCTTTGATGCATGAGTATTTGAACATAGACCAATCATAAATGCTTACATCGAGGTAAGAGTACATTGCAACATTGTAAACTAGACTTCTACTAAACTTCTAGGTTTATGTACTTATAAGATAGCCTCACTCATCTCCTATTTGCATAATACTTGTAGTAGCTACCAATGATGGGTAGAAGAATGTGTAACTTTAAAGGCCTTTTGTAGTGGAGAGGTTGATGTGAAATTTCGTAAGGCACATTATTTTGCAAACAATGGATTTTTTGCTATGTAATGTTACCTTTCACTAGCAAGCCAATACTCTGCTAGACTTTCTATGTGTAGCATGTGTATAAACTCTAAGTTTTGACGCATAAAAATCTAAGTTGTGTGTATGTGATGGTAGCAAACTATTCTCTATGACATTCTTCCAGATTAATGTCCAACCTGATTGTAACAATAGTTTCCAAGAGAACCCCTACAAAATGATTGCTAATTTATCCTCCCAGGTATATGGCAATACTGGAATTTCCTTCCATTGGTGAAGAGAGTGAAGAAGGCCTTGATGCTCAAGTGGTTGAACAGGCATGCCACAAAAAATCTAAGTTGTGTGTATGTGATGATTGCAAACTATTCTCTACGACATTCTTCCAGATTAATGTCCAACCTGATTGCAACAATAGTTTCCAAGAGAACCCCTACAAAATGACTGCTAATTTAGCCTCCTAGGTATATGGCAATACTAGAATTTCCTTCCATGGGTGAAGAGAGTGAAGAAGGCCTTGACGCTCAAGTGGCTGAATAGGCATGCTGCATACACTCCCACAAGGATTGTAGAGAGGCCCCCAAAACTCCTCAAGCGTAGATGATTAGTAGGGGTATCATCAGTGGAGTTGATGCATTGGTTGCTTCCTCCCGTCCACCCATCCTTGAACTTCTGCAACACACTTCCTGAGCTAATGTAAGAATCCCCTTCAACACCTCACATGTCCAGGTTGAGTTCTTTGCAAATGCCTACAAATCACACATTTTCCCAAAAATTAGAGTTCATAGTCTTTTTTAGATGCTCCATTCATGATCAATGGCTTGTCAACAGAGCATGCAAAGACATGATTTTTGCATGAATTCATGGTCATACTCTAAACTATCGTTACTTGTAAATTGGTGGTCGTACATTGGACGATAAGGTCCTTATGCACATTCACTAATGTGGCACAAGAGAAGGCATGCATGCGTGAATTCATAGTCATATATTGGACTGTGGTTACATGTGAATTGAAGGTCCTACATTTAGCCTCCCAGGGGGTGTACGCACAAAGTCCTAAGAGGGCATGGTACTATCACAGTTGTAGTAGGAGGCCATGGTTTGTGTATGCCCATGGAGTTTCTATGGAAGTTGTTTTCGTTAAGGTGTTTAGTGCCATGATGTAGGTTATGTGCTAGACTGCACACAAAAACCTTGCTCAAGATATCCTAATCCACCTCCTGGCTGCCATCAAAGAGCTAGAGATGCCTTGCCTAAGCCCTCTTACTAAGCCATGTGTAGCATTCAAGAGGTCATGGAGCAAGAATAGATTTTGACATTACTTGCAAATTCTTGGCCCAACCATCAAAGAAAATTGGAATGGCACCACTACGGATCATCCAGATTTGCCATTATCATTTAAGGAATATACCTTATTCTAATCATAATAGCAATGGGCCAACATGAATGCCTTTATGTCTTGCTTGACTATTGCTTGTGTCATGTATTTCTCCTTGTATGGGATATGGAACATAAGCGAGAGCTTTGAGGAGTTTTGAGAATGGGGGGCTAGGATAACTGTGTTCTAGCTACTTGTACGTGGGTCCTTCATACATGGAGCCTTAGGAATGACATTGCATAAGCACATCCACCCTATTATCTCCAAAATGTATATGATGGCAACTCCCTTTTGGAAGGACTAAATTTGGTATAGTATTGAGTGATGGGCCTTCTAGAGGCATGATTTTAGTGCTACCATGGGGCAGCATAGCTAAACCAATGAGATGGTAGCAAGGGCTCACAAAAAAATATAGGATATTGAACAACAAGCAAGTCATTGTTCATGGACAATTGGCTATCCTCTTACTTACTGTTGCAACATTATCAAGCAACATTGTACTTGCCTCTATCTAGGTGTCTAGTGGATATTCTTGGTTACCATTGCAAGATTATCACACACTATTATCTAAGAGAGAAATGGAGTGTCCATGGTAGTTGCTTCTATTTGTGTATCTATTGAATGCTTGGTTGTTGGAACCATGGAGGCCTTGATGAACATGCACGTGGTGAGAAGAGATGCTAAAGCTGTATTCATGGTGTGACAGGTCATCTTCTATGATTTGGTTTTGATTGTCATCAAAAGATTTATGACAAGGATGTTATTGATGAAAATGAGTCACACGATAGTGAAACATTAGAGATCATATATGTCAACAATTTAGAATACTCTTGTCCTTGACAGAGTGGTTGCTACTACATCTTAGTCGTCTCATGGGAGCAATAGCATGATAAAAAGATCAAGCTTGTGGGTGCCGAAGTTGGAGAGCATCAGTAAGAGCGGGCCCCCTAGCTCTATTTTGTCTCCTTGCATCAATGTGTTATGACGATGAAGTTGAGAGTCTTTGAATGACGATGATGTGCTTGTAGAGAATTTAGATAAATGTGTGTGTGTGTGTGTGTGTGTGTGTGTGTGTGTGAGCATGCATTATCTTGTGAAAGGGTGCTTACAACAAGTGAAATCAAAACTCAAGCCGACACTCGTGGCTATGTATGCACTGGTGATGATACATAGCATAATATTCAGCATATAGGTGTGGTAACAATAGTTATACACGATGGCAAGAAGAGGAGTTTGTATGATGTGTTACATGTGCCATCTATAACTAAGAATCTATTCTCTATTGGGAAAAATGGCAGAGCAAAATCTGTAAGTCAAATTTAATAGAGATAGACGTTGTCAAACTCCCAGGAAACATACTTATCACCTCTATTAAATCTCAAGCATGAGATATAATATCCAAGTTCATTTTCAATATGTGTTTTGAAATCCTTGAAGACATCTAGCACCTTATTTTATGTTTTAAAATATATAGCCATATATACGTGCTAAAATCATCAATAAATGATACATAATATCTGGCACCACCAAAAGATGCATTATGGGCTAGACCCCATACATCCAAATGCACCATTTGTAAAGGTCTAAAACTATTTTTGACATGTCTAACAAACAAAAACTTGGCTTGTCTTCCAAGCTGACAAGCAAAATATACATGTCCTAAATCTGTATACTTGAACTTTGGCAAGCCAAGTATGATCTCCTTTTGCTGCATAGTTTTTAGCCTTTGTATGTTTACATGACCAATGTGGTTATGCTAGATTTTCACATCTCGAACTGCCCCATTATCATGGGCAAATATGGATGCTTTTAACTTAGGAATAGATAGGTGATGTGTCTTCTACTATCAGTCATTGGATAGGATGGCTGTGCAGTCATGGTTTTGCATCCACTAATACGAATATGTCAGTGAGGGGAAGATTTGATAAAGGCAAAGAGAAGATGTTTGATGATGTTACTAGCCTGCTTACATTTGGATATGAGTCACCTAGCAGTGATAGTCTTGATAGTGAATTGGGCATACCATTTATTATGACACTTGGAATAAGGCTAAGTAGGTATATACCATCTCATGAGAGCCAATTGCATAGTGAACCTCAATCAAGAATGTAAAAAGGGTCAAAATTCTTGTTGATAGGCTAACTTACAATGGGTATTTAGCTAGACATTTTTCCTACATGACTAAAGTGATGGGTTACAAAGAGCCTATGAAGTTTAGTGAGGCAGTTGGAGATAAAAATTGGTGTGCTACCATTTATGAGGAATGCACAGTATTGGTTGAAAATGACACATGGGATTTGGTTAGCTTGCCTAAAGGCAAAACACTTATTGGCTATAAATGGGTTTATAAAGTGAAATGCAAGGCAAATGGATCATTTGAAATATACAAAGCCTAGCTAGTTATGAAGGGGTATATGTAGCAATATGGCTTGGATTATGAAGAGACTTTTAGCTTGGTTGCAAAGATGGAAATCATGAGAATTGTCATTGCTTTAGTACCATCTAAGGAATGGAAGCTTTAGCAGACGGATGTCCAGAATGCATTTCTAAATGGAGGATGGTGACCCTCCTGATCTATCTTACTATCACCCATCCTAACCTTAGTTATTCAGTGGGGTTGATTAGTCAATTTATGCAGAAGCCCCATAAACCACATTTGGATGCAATTAGGAGGATTATATGTTATGTAAAAGATACTTCTAATTATGGGCTATTTTATGAGCATGGAGAGTCACTTGATTTGATGATAGGCTATACAGATGATGCTGATTGGGCTACTTGTGCCTATGATAGAGATCAACTAGTGGTTATGCTTTCAGTCTAGGTAGTAGTATGATCAACTTGAGCAATAAAAAACATCCTATCATTGCTTTAGCATAGAGGGAGAATATAGAGGTGCAACCTTAGCTACATGTAAAGTAGTTTGGCTTATGAAATTGCTACATGACTTGGGTATACAATTGGATAGGAAGTTCACCTGCATTGTGAAAATATGAGTAGTCTGTTATTGGCTAGTAATCGAGTCTATCATGTTAGATCTAAGCATGTATAAGTTCATTATCATTTCATCATGGAAATGGTACTTGCAAGACACATTGATCTACTTCATGTGAAGGCTAGAGACCAAGTGGCTGAATCTTTACCAAATCATTTGGTAGAGATAAGTTTGTTCACTTCAAAGAGCTACATAGAGTACAACAATTATCTTGAGATTGATAGGTAATGTTGGGATTCATGCTCAATAGTACTTATGATTGACACTAGATAGCTGTATAACTCCATGTCTTTGTTTATCTCATCCTTGTTCTTTTGATAGATAGGTAAAGAGCTTAAGGATAGCTAGAAGTACTTTGACTGGGTAAAAGATAGATTGATGATGGCTTTGGAAGGATGCTAGGAAGGCAATTTGGTCAAGCTATGCGACCATATTATTGATCTTTCCTAGTCGGCCAAGGAATATTCTTGGCAATATTCCCTTTATCTTTGAGTGGGGGACTTTGCCCCTGCACCCTCGTCAGGGGGCACTTGGCTCCCTTCAAACCCTCTAGCCAAGGGCCATAGAAGCGGCCCTTAGATCCCAAAATAGGGGTCCTTGATAAATCCCACATCCCACAACTCAATGCATTGCTCCTCAAATTGCTATCAACATAACTACCCTATCTAATCCAAAGGCTAGATCCAAAAAAGTCACCTTTTTGCCATCCAATCACATAGAACTCATCTGACATACAAGTCAAAACCCAACCGTGCTCACACATGGCTTCTCATTATAATGGGAGCCTTACAGCTTAGACAACATGGATCATTGCTAGTGCCTTACAAGGGTGGGGCATTAAGCATATCTAATGAGTCCACCTCAATGTTGAACTACATCCTTGACCCAACACTAAGCCTTTGAGGATGAATTTGAATTGAGCATTGATGGCAAGCAAAAAAATCAAGAAGTATGCCGATAAGATCAAAGTGTGTGGTTGTTCGTGATCTCCATGACCCCCTTCCCACAAATAATCTCGATGTGCAAGCGGTGCCTTCCCCTTATTTTTCCAAATAAAAAAAATGCCCCCCTATCATGTCAGCTTTTGTGGGTTGGGGGGCCCTTTGGGTCATACCTCTTTCCCTACGAAGTCCTTTTCACACTCTTCCTTGCTAGCTCTTGCAACTTTGTCATTTGACACCTGATTCACAATCCAAATTTTTTTTGTCCGTTGTCAGAGGGGTTTTTGTCAAAAGGTCGAATCCATTGGGGATCGGAGGTAGAAGGAAGTAGAGATAGGAGATGAAAGAGAAGATAAAGAATACACAAGTGGTAAAAATGAAAAAGATAAAGCACAATGAATTGAATCAATATGTATTGAAAGAACCTAGAATCCTTGCACTACTCAGAAGCAATCTCCAGGCATTAGATCTCCTAGAGCTTCTTCGTAGAACAAAAACGTGGATAAAAAATAACATCTCCTTCTCTGCTGCTCGGAACCCAAATCTGATGTCTCCGTTGGCTTCAAAAGGGGGGTAAAACTTCAGGACACCTGCTCATGGACCTCCCAGATCACTTCTTTTTCCTCTTCCAGTTCAAACTGGAGCTTTCAGCCTATTTTTAGCGATTGTGACGCGCACGATTTTGCCAAACTGTCTTTTTTATGAAAATCCCATAACTGCTTGAAAAAGCAACTTGCTTTTTGCATGCCATCCTAACCTAGAAGCTTTTCTATCTTTTTCAGGTTTTTACAATAAATAATATAAAAAATAGGCTAAAATTATCCAAAAATCTAGTATTTTTGGATAATCCATGCAACTCACACTAGTACTAATGATTCAAATCACATTGACTCTCTAGATCAATAAAGAAGTCAGATGATGATGCATTCCATGCTTTTTCACACTGTGTCCGCATAGCATCATGACATCCACCCCCTCTGAACTTGCATATCCTTCGGTATGTGCCAAAATCCTAGTTGTCACCGGATTCTGAGTCCTCCTCATCCTCTGTAACCATAGCCTTTGCTTTTTCCTAGCTATCCCCTGTATCATGGCCACCATTTTCTTCCGATTCTAGCAACTTATAGACAATAGATTCTCGCCCCTTGAATAATTTGATTCTTTTCCCTGCTACCGGAAGTTTTACTGCTATCCAATCCAGCTCATTTAATGCATAAGTAGCATTATCAAATACATGTCTTACCACATAAGGTCCAAATCATTTTTTGCAAACTTAACGCATGGCACTATGCTGGTTGTCTAAACTGCTATCATAAACGAATACCCAATCCCCATCTTGTATGGTTCTTGGTCTCAGTCTATGTCTTTTGTCAAACCGTTTCTTGTTATGTATCCTTGCTGCCCTTAACTTTGCAATTGCTGCCTCTATGTCTTCTGACTTTCTTTCCAACTGTCTAATGCGCAAGGCCAACAACTCCTCTCGATTCAACTCCTCCTCCTAAGGTAGCACACTCCATGTGACTGTCATCTCTTCTATCAACATGATAGGTTTTTGACCATACATCAATTCTGTAGGCATATATCCTGTAACAGCACTATGATTTGTTCTGTTAGCCCACAAAGCATAAGGGAGCAATCATGGCCACTCTTTTACCTTCTCTCCACATGCTTTTTCCAATGCCTTCACAATAGGTGGATGACCTCTTTCACTTTTGCCATTTCCTTCAAGGTTATAGGCTGAAGTTAAAGCAAGCTTTATCCCCAACCATGCAAAGAAATCATGAGCTTCATCTACATCCAACTCATCCCAATCTGCTGTAATTATGCCCACACAGCCATACCTACAAAAGATCTCTTCTAAGAGAAAAGTACACACATCATTTGTTGTCTTAGTACGTAAAGCTCTCCCTTCCACTTGATTAGTCAAGTCTTCGTGGGCAAGCACAAGATACCTCATTTTCCAAAGACTTGTATGCATTGTGACCAAATCCACCACCCACTTAAAATGAAGAAACAATGGATATCTAGGCTACAATCCATCCCGATGTCTCATAGATGAATACATTTAACATGTCATACATGTTTCCACAAAGTGGGCAATATCCTTATACATACCCTGCCACCAATATCTTTCTTTGATCTTTGCAAAAGTACCCCAAACACCTCTATGGCCAGCCCACAAGCTTTCATGAAATTCTTATATAACATTTACTTGTGAAGCTCTATCACCCAAAACTCGCAATAGCATACCTTGTTTCTTTTTAGCATGTTTCCATAAGTATCCATCTTTTAAGAAAAACCCATAGGCTTTCCTCTTGATCTTCTTAAACTCCTCATCTGACCATTCATCTCTCTTTGTTAATGTACTAAGGTATTGACCAATTCTCAGCCACTCTCCTACATATTTGTCTTCCAGAAACACTTCTACACAATATGCAGAACATCTAAAGTGTCTTCTATTTGTTGTCCAAGCTTCTGTTGTTAATGTTGTAGCAACACCTTGAATTGCTAAATTATCTCTAGCAACATCATTTTTAGTCGTAAGAAAGTCATCTTCCTCCTCATCCATCATCCCATCTTCATTCTCATAGCGTGCTGGAGATAACATGTCTGCCACTGGGTTATCTCTTCCTACAATATGCTCAGAATTCAGGGTTCAAAGATTTGATGTATGCAATCCACTAGAGCATAGCAATGTCTGGGATAGCACACCTAGTAATCATACCCAATACCAACAAACAATAGGTCTCAATGACTACATGAGCACCCATAAAATACTCCTTATCACATTTAAGGGCTGTCACAATTTCCCATATTTCTCTTTTAACCTATGGATACCTTCTCTGTCATTCAGTCGATACTTTAGCACAAAAGTATATTGCATATCTTTGCCCTTCCTCATCATCTTGCCCAATCACCCATCCAATCTCGATTGGGCTTGTATCCACAGTAATAATGATAGGCTTTCCATGTGAATAGTCAGCCTTTCTCAATGTAGGAGCAGATTTTAAGAGTTGCTTCAATTTCTTCATTGCTTTCTGATGCTTTCTTCTCTGACCTTTCCTCAAAAGTTGATATAGAGCATTGGTTACATGTGCAAAGTGAGGAATCCATATCAAATAGAACACACATGCTCCCAAGAATCTACGCATCTTTGATACATTCATGCATACATCTTGCATTCTATCAATCCCATCTATTTTTTGTGGTGATGGTCTTTGCCCATAGGGCCCACACATATGCCCAACAATTAAAACATCTTCAACTCCAAAGACAGACTTTTGTCCAGAAAGAGTTAAATGCACCTCTTCTAGACTCGTCGAAATCCTCTCACAATCCACAATATGGTATGCAAAAAATTGTCTGCATCCATGAGCATCCATCTCTTCCTTCTTTTCATCCACTGCACACCCTTTGATTGGAACATCATCCAAGAAGGGCATTGTCAATTGTGGTATAAAATCCCTGAGTACCCTATTCATAGCATTTGTCATGTGTGCCACTGAGTTTGTTGCACCTTGTGGAAGAGTACACATCCGTACTAACCCCAAGGGAGTCTTCATGGTTGTGATATCCCTGCTTTCAATTGCAAGTTGAAACTAATCATACCCTGAGTAAAGATCACCAAAAGAATAGATCGCTCTACCGGCAAAAGCCTCTGCAAATTCATCAACCGTAGGATCTACACCCACATTTTTTATGGTCACTTTATTGATCAATTGCATGTCTTGAATAAATCTCAAAGCCCCATTCTTTTTGGGCACAGTAAACCAACAATCTGAGTACGAGGCTGAAGAAGGCTCCAAGATTTTCATGCTAATCTTTTCATTTAGCAAATCCATCAACTTTGGCAAGTAAGCTTTAGGCCTCAAGTTTCATGGTACATGTGGTGCAGTAAATATGATCATAGGAGAGATGACATTTGGATCCACACAACCTATTTCACTTGGCTGAAATGCAAATGCCTTTCCGTGCCTAGCCAACATCCCCATAAAACAGTCTCTCTTAGCAGGCAAAAGAAACCCTTCTGCACCAACTTTCAATTCTTGTAATGTTTCAGATGTAAACTGATGACCTATATCTTTAGGATCTCGTAAGCTTGGCTGCCTTGATACTTTTTCATACAAACCCTCACTCTCTCATAGAAGTGGCAAAGTAATTGGTTTCACCTTTTTGTCAACTATTTTATACTTTGTCTCCACAAGTGCTTCAGGCCATTGTAATCCTTCCTGCTGTTGAGCAAACAATGCTATAGCATCATACATATCCAAAGAACATATTGACAACACTCTGTTTTCAACCTCATTTTCTGCATGTATAGTTGTTGAAATTTCAGCCATAGTGTCATTAATATTCAGCCCATAAAAGATACTTGAAATGCTTTCATTTTTAGCTAACAGTCCCAATGCTTTCAGTTTCTTAGTAGCCCATTTCATAGATATGTGTTCAGCCTTGCACATAGCTTCCATAGGCTTAAACCGACATGAACTGTTTGCTGTAAACTGAGAATAACCAATAGTAAATACATGCTTCATTCCATCAAGAGGCGAGCATATCCTCTGAACAACACTACTGTAGCCCCACATTACAGCAGTGCTTAATGAAAATCTAGGTCTTTGAATTCCATTGAATTTGGAGCCAAAGGAGACTCTCGAAGTGTATCCCGATTTCTAAGATGATTAATACAAAAAGTAAGAAATTGGATTGCTTTCCTCCCATCCTTGGTTCTGACTATTGCATAAGTAAAACCACCATCAAGCACCTTTGTTTCCATATGCACTCCTCTAATATAGGGCTGTCCCAAAATCACTGCATATGAGGAATTATCCTGCACAAAGAAGGGTTGCTCTTCTTGTACATCACCAATCGTCACTTTCACATTAGGACATGCAGCATAAAGCTCTCCCGAAGAATTATTTGCAGCCCTCATACGCCAACCATGATCAGTATCTACAGGCCATGCACCATTTCCATACAATCCATGCTCGATGACATTTATCTTAGACCCATGGTCAAGTAAAGCAACACAAGGAGTTTCACGCTCCCCTATTTTCACTACCGTTTCAGTGGTAGTTCTAGCCCAATGATTTCTTGTATAGAGACTTCGAGAAATAAATCCTAGATTCTCTTCCCCATATTGTTGCATATGCCTTACTCCACCATGCATATTGCTACAAGATAATGCATTTTCAGCCACTTTCTTCTCTTTTCCACATGCTATCCACTTATTAGTAGCATCTTGCATAGATAATAAAGTACTTACTTCATGCTCATATTCAGCCTGAATACCCAACAAACTAGTTTCCTCTTCAAATTGTAGCAATGCACTAGTGGTATCACCAAGAAACTGACGCTTTCTCTTAATTATGTCAATGATCTCATCATGAAATTCTCACTTGGCAATGCCAAGCACCTCTCCCAAGGTGAATTCCACCCGACTATTTAAGATCTGTTCTTCAAGAACCTTCTTAAGATTTGTGGCTGTCTCAATGTCAGACTGCAACTTATATCCTACTGTTTGCCCTTCTTTTTGCCCTCTTGTTTGCTATCCTGTTTTTGCTCCTGAATGACCTCTTCCATAACATGCTTGGGAGGTGGCTGATTTGCAGCTTTAGGCTGATCCACACTTCTTCTTGTCATTATTTTAGATTTCCCTGCATTATCTTCATCTCTTTTTCGTTTTTCTTCCACAAGTACGTCTGTGTTTTGTACCTTTGCTAAATATGCATACATTGAATATGCATCTACCTGTGATTCCCAACCAGTTATGCCACGAATGTCTTGCCCTGCATCAGACATTTCACTATCAGTGACCTTTCTCTTTTCACTTGCATGTAAAGCATGTGTCCATATTTCAGCCTTTGTACCAACCATCACTTGGTCATGCATTCTATCCAACTGCAGACCAAAAGTAGAAGCATGTACCACTGCATAAGCATTTCGAACTGCCAAGTCTTCCAACAACTTCTGCATACCTCCCTTTTCGAAATTCAAAGCAAGAGGCAATCCAGTTTCTTGTGCATGGATCGTAGCATCTTTCCAAAAGATGAGCTGTCATGCCAAGGCCTCCTGATAGGCAGCACAATCCTTTCTATCATGTTGCAAACTATCATACCATATACATCTTTTTCCTGGCTTAGGGGCTACTGCCCATCCCTTTTCCTCTTGTCCTTTTTCATCCAATTTTGCAACCTTCAATTGAAGTTTCGCATCCCTTTGACCAATTCATCTAAGACATCTTCCCTAACAAAGGGAACAATAGTAGGTACAACTATAGGGTTAGCCATAGAAGTAGGTGGCTTACTGGATATATCAATTGTCTTGCTTGTTACAGTGGGCAAGCTAGAGACATGCAATCTTTTTCTTCTTCTATGCTTCTTCACAAGTCCAATAACAGCTTCCTTGACATGTCTCCACTCCGTTTTAAGACCTATCTCTGTAGTCTGATCCTCCAGCAAATCATCAAGCTTCTCTTGAAGCCCAGGATCAGCTGCCTGTAGAAACAATTCAATTTTTCGACTTGCAAGAGCTTGTTGTTCTGCAAGATCCAACTGCTCAAATCAACTTTCAAATTCTCTTAACAATTATGTAGCCACAAGACCCTTATTGGGTTGTAAAACCCACTCCTAAAAAGTCTTGCGCGTAATCAAACTGGTATCTTCAATGTAAAATTCTTCCTCAAGTGCCTTCTTGAAAGCTACCCAGTCAGCATCCTGCATGTATAATTCAGTAATCCGCGCTTTCAGTTCATGTACAGTAACACATACAAAATACCGGCTCCATGCAAGTTGAGCCACCCCAAAGAATTCCATCATCTGAGCATAGGTATGTACATATGCAGATACATTCCTACCATTGAATAACTTCACCTGACGCTCAACTGCTTGCAAGCATTCATCACAACACTTTCTGTTTGAGCAGAAGCTTGCATCACCTGTTATTGTTGTTGTACCTGCATAAGCATATTCATATTTTGCACCAACTATTGCAAAACATCACTGGAGATTGTGTTCGAAGGTTTTCCCATCTTGTCTTTCCTTCTTCTGATGACCTTTCACATCAGGTTCACTAATGTTAGAGGGGTTTTTGTCCAAAGGTCGAATCCACCAGGGATCAGAGGTAGAAGGAAGTAGAGATAGGAGATGGAAGAGAATATAAAGAATATACAAGTGGTAAACACGACAAAGATAAAGCACAATGAATTGAATCAATATGTATTGAAAGAACTTGGAATCCTTGCACTACTTAGAAGCAACAAGCATTAGATCTCCTGGAGCTTCTTCATATAACAAAAACGTGGATAAAAAATAACAGCTCCTTCTCTGCTGCTTGAAATCCAAATCTTATGGCTCTGTTGGCTTTGAAAGGGGGGTAAAACTGCAGGACACATGCTCATGGACCTCCTAGATCACTTCTTCTTCCTCTTCCAATTCAAACTGCAGTTTTCAGCCTATTTCCAGCGATCACGATGCGCACGATTTTGCCAAACTGTCTTTTTTATGAAAATCCCATAACTGGCTGAAAAAGAAACTTGCTTTTTGGATGCCATCCTAATCTAGAAGCTCTTCTAATTTTTTCACATTTTTAGAATAAATTAAAAAAAACTAAAATTATTCAAAAATCTAGTATTTTTGGATAATCCATGCAACTCACACTAGTACTAATGACTCAGATCACATTGAATCTCTAGATCAATACAGAAGTTGGATGATGATGCATTCCATGCTTTTTCACACTGTGTCCGTATAGCATCACGACACCCTCTGTCTATCTCAAAGTCCCAAACTTCTTCAAACTCATCTTGTTTCATTTTGGCACTCGTAAAAATTATGAAAAAAATCTACTCCATTCTCCTTCTTTGGGACACTAGAACAACTTTACTATCCCATCATCAATCAACTCATGCATATAGTGACATTGGATCTCAATGTGTTTGGTGTGTACATGAAAAATTAGACTTTTAGCAATGGCAATGCAATTATGATTGTCACATTTGACAGATGATTTTTTATGTCGAGAAGTGCTTTAAAATAGCCAAAAACTCCAAATTTAAGGGAAAAATAGACTTCGTCAAAGGCATCGGTGGCAATCGATACGATTTTAAGTGGCAATGCCCCGAAAATGCTTAAAAGACCCACTTGACGACAATTGATGAATTTTCATAATTATTTGGCATGTCAGATGGGACCTTGGGAGACGCCCAGTAGTGGAGGACTTCAAGAGGGATGCCTAGGATTTTTCAGACTGCAATTTGGACACCGGACGCGGAAGAGGGAGTGCCTGGGAGGCCAAGGATCAAAGGCAAGTGGGAAGGGACTTAATAAGTCCAAAATACATGACACTTGGGGGATCCCTTTAGGGAGCCCAACCAAAAAAACGATTTTGAAGGGGGGAGGGGGGGGGGGGAAGGGCGCCGTTTTTTTTACGCTGTGCAGATGAAGGTGCCTTTCTCCCAATCATTGAGAGAGGCTATGGGGACTGTAAGCAACCCCCCCAATTGATCTGATACATGATCTACACTTGATCTTTGCTCCCTATCGCTCCAAACCACACGTCAAATGGCTGCCCGGTTGTGGAGATCAGATTTCAGTATTTCTCTCTCCTCCCTCTCTCTCCTGCAAGGGGCAACTCCTGCGTGTGAAGAAAAATGAAGCCCGGTTGGTGAATGCTCGTTCGGCGTGGTACCAGATTGCTTCCAAACCGAAGGTGGGATGAAGATGGCAGTGTGGAGCCAGGATGAGCATCAAACGGGGCTTGGTTTGCAGACCCGCAACAAGTTTCAAAACCCAAAATAATGAAAAATACACGGTAATGACATTTTTATAAAGAAAATGGCTCCTTTTTCGCATTTGATGGGGTTAATAATATTCTTATGGGCTAAAAATTGATGGACATGTTATTGGCTACTGCTGATTTTAGTCTTTCATCATAAAAAACTCAAAAAATATACACTTAAAGTGTGGAAAATAAATGGAAAAAACCTGAAAAGCATGGTTTTTAAAGGAAAAATGAGAGTTTTTGGGCTTAAAATCGGAAAAGCATGAAACAAAACACCAATAAAATCTACATGTTTGCTGTTTAAGGAATAAAGAGCCATAGCTATGAAATAATGCTAATTTTCTTCCATTTTTATTGATAATAAATAAGGAAAAATAAGAAAAAATAGGAAAAAATGGTTTTTAAAAGGGGAAAAAATAGGGAATGGACGAGGAAAATTATGGATGTGTCTATGGGTGTATAATGAGGATAAAGCATAAGGGTTTGCCTCAGGTTATCTCCATTTATATGTTTTTGTGAGTATTTACTGCTTATTTTGTGCGAAATACACATGAAATCACCCCTTTACCTATGCAACGAGGCAAAAGCTTAAACGGTAGGGGAGGAGGGAAGTTTGAGTGCTAAAATATAATATAAAATATGATGTATTTGCTACATTATTCATATAGGATGACATTAAGTTAAATAAAGGGAAGTACAGCACGAGTGTAAGGCTCGATGTCTTCTCTCATCGCAGCAATTACGCGTTAGTGTATAGAAACATGAAAAGAATGGATTTGCATAATGCATGAGGCTATTTTTTCAATTTTTTGAGCACTTAATCATATACACATTTCCATCAACCATCGTTAAATGGTATCAATTACAAGCTTCTGGATGTATAGCACTTGGTTTCTTTAGGACTTGACCCACGTAGAGAGAGTGAGCAACCCGACTGTAGGTCTAGATGGTAGGTCCAAGGGGACGGATAAGTGAGGATAAGTGCATTCCTGGAATGATAAATATATTGGCACTAAGAGGGGATTTTGTTTTGAATGTGTCTATATGTGGAAGCAATGCATCGAGGGGCCAATCCCCAAGATGTAGGGGAGCTGAAGTAGGGCCACAACAATCAACCGATGGGGTGCCCTTGTGTCTGTGATATGCAGCATTTATTGCCTATATATGTATAATCTCCCTTTGAGGAGATGGGAAAGGGAACATTCATTGGATTACAGACTATAAACGCACAGTGATTAGTGTTTAGGATAGTGTATCCCTCGACAGACGCTCATGACCCATGAGGCCGTGTGGTGGGGTTGTCTGTTGAGTGTATGAGGTCCAGTTAGTGCCTTAGCCAGTGCTGGACCATTTTAGGTCCCATCAACATCTTAGCATTTTTGGATCTTAATTATGTACTCCCATATGCCATAGGATCCTCCTTAAAAAAGCATACTACTTCACATGTAGCAAAATAAGTTGCCTTGTACTCTACTTTGATAGATGATAATGCCACAATTGGTTGCTTCTTATTGATCCAAAAGAAGATTCCTAAACTTAAAGGGAAACAATATACATAAACTAATTTTATATAATCACTTTGACTTGCCCAATATGAGTGAAAGCTCCCCATAAGAGCACTTTCAGAAATGTATGTGATAGCATAGTCAAGAGTTCCCTTCAAGTATCTAAGCACTTGCATCCTAGATTTCCAATTACTTTCTTGTGGATTGTTTGAGAACCTACTCAAAACTCCAACAAAATAACTAATATCTGGGTTGGTGTTACACAAGTAGATGAGGATACCAAGCAACCCCCTGTGCCTTGTAATGTTTACTAGTGTTGATGTATCCTCAATGGATAACTTCACATTGCTATCCCCTTATACTCGATCATGCCAAATGCTTTTAAGATCTCCCATGCATACTTCTTTTGAGAGACAAAGATTTTGCCAAGGCTCTTGCCAAACTTTCATCCCCAAACAATAGTGCAACAAGACCAAGTCTGTCATTTCAAACTTAGAGCTCAAAGCCTTTCAAGTCAGATGGATTATATATTTATAGTCTCTTATAGTAAGAAGGTCATCCACATATAGGAAAATCACTATAGACTTTTTACTATCCTTGTAAACATACAAGTTAAAATATTAGGTACATCTTTTGAAATTTAAGCCTAAAAAGAATGTGTCTATGTGCTAGTAACATGCCACCCTAGGGGCTTGTTTCAGTTTATATAATGCCTTGTTCAACTTACAAATTTTGTTCTTAGAATGGGAACCTCAAATCCCAATGGTTGAGCCATGTACACCTCCTCCTTGAGATCTCCATTTAATAATGTTGATTTAACATCCACCTAGAAGTCCTATGTGAATAGTGGTTGTTCTAGCCATTGGAGCAAATGATTTTTGAATATCAAATTCTTCAACTTGTGAAAATCCTTGTGGAACTAATATGGCTTTGTACTTTTTTATGCTACCATCTTTCCCAATCCACTTGGGCTAATAGTCTTCCTCTTTTCTAGTCAATCCACTAGCTTCCAAGTATCACTGCCATCTTTCCTGACCCATTTGTTGCCAATAATCTTGCTCTCTTTTAGTCGATCCACTAGCTTCCAACTATCATTCTTAATCATGCTAAAATACTCAACTTACATAGTTGCTTTTTATTCTAGATTGGCAAGTGCTTCTTCCGAGTCTGCTAGCTTCTTTACTTCTCTCATAATCTCAAGCACAACATTAAGGCAATGTTGACTATCTGAGTAGAAGCCTTTCTTTACTTCTCTATCCTCAAAGACCTCCTTGGTCCATCTGCCTTTTCCTCAATTGTGGTAGGTATAGGATTGCTATGATCATATAGTTGCTTCACCCATCATGGCAATGGATTTTTTGATGGTATGATTGGATGTTGGTGAACTATTTCCTCATCATCCAAAGATGATGCTTCCTCCTCCTTGAGAGTAGGGATAGATCTTGGGATAAGACTACTTCTTTACTGGATGATAAAGTGGAAGAACTTATATACTACTCCTCCACTCTATGTGGCTACTTCTTAAACATCACATCACAACTCGCTATGATCTTCTTTGCCTCTTGGTCATACAATTTATAATTCTTTTGCTCATCACTATAACCCAAGAAGATACATTTTGTGTTTTTTGGATTTAACTTTTTTCTCTTATCTTTTAAAAAATGTGCATAGCATTCATATCCAAAAATTCTAAAATGTGAAACAAATGGTTTTTTACTAGAATAGGCCTCATGAGGATTTTTGCCCTTAAGAACCTTTGTGTAACCTCAATTGAGAATGTATATTACAATATTAACAACTTTTGTCCAAAATTGGTCATGCCCTTAATCATGCATCTTGCCATTTCCACAATGGTGGCATGATGTTGACGTTCAACAACACCATTTTGCTGAGGTGTATAAGATGTCATCAATTGATATTTAATCCCTTTGCTCTTGAAAAAGTCTTCAAACTCCTTTGAGTTGAACTCACCACCACCATCTATTCTAAACTTTTTCACACTTTGCCTTGTTTCATTCTCAACAAGTTTTAGCTATTCTTTAAACTTACCAAAGCTTCAGTCTTATCACAAAGGAAGTACACCCACATCTTCCTATTGTAGTTGTTCACAATCAACATAAAATAAGAAGATCCTCCTAACGCTTGTGTAGGCATTTTACCACACAAGTCAGCATGCACTAACTTTAGAGGAACATGTGTCCTTTTCTTGCTTTCTTGTCAAAATGCCTTTCTCTGTTGCTTGCCCATCATAGAAGCTTCACATGGTTCCTTCATTTTAGTTACTATAGGTAGGTGAGTAACCATACATTGCTTATGAATCTCCTTTAACACTACAAAACTAATGTGACCAAATCTTTCATGCCAAAGTTTACTTATGTCCACACAAGTGGTGACTATAAGAGCACTTAGCTCATATAGGTTATTTCCTCTTTCTCCTTTATGGATGACTTTTCTAGCAATGTTGATAATTTCTACATCTATCTTACTAAACATCATCTCATAGCTAAGATTAGTTATAGAAGAAACTAATAGCATTTTTCTCTTAATATTTAGAACATACAACACATTTGAAAGTTTGAGTTCACTATTTGCAACAATAAATAAAATAGTACCTATGCTCTTAATAGGGCATTTTGCATCATCCCCAACTGTCACATTGATAGATTCTTGTAGAGGCTTCATAGAACTATGTAGAAATTTCTTATTGGTCATGTGATGGGAGGTACCACTATCCAATACCCATGAGTCAGTGGTAGATATTTTTTGTGCCAAGGATCACACTTCCTTAATGGTTGTCATGAATAACTCCAACTACTCTACTTCAATTATTTTGGCTATCTCCTTTCCCTTAGTCTTCACAGTGCCATGTTGTTCATCTGCCTTCTTGACATGAAAATTAGCAACTGCATGCCCTTTCTTCTTGCAATAGAAGCACTCTCCTTGAAAATTTTTCTTACCACCCTTCTTTTTTTTAATCACTGTGGCGGTAGAGAATGCTGCATCTTCATTGTTGCTATCTTCTTGAGCTTTAAGTTGTAACTCCTTCTCCATTCGTAGTGCATAAAATTCCTCAAACATCAAAGCTTTGGGTCTCACTTGAGTGTTTAGGGAAGATACCAAAATCCATCAAACTTTGGTGGAGAAATTCAAAGACATCTTTGAGGTAGCTCCTCACTAGTCTTTTTATCCTAGTGCTAGCCATTTGGTCATGTAGATTCTTGATCTAAGTGATGAATGCTTCAGTTATCTTTCCTTCAGTAAACTTCTCTATTACTAGTTGATTCTCCAAGTTTTGAATCCTTTTCTAGTTTTATATTTGGTACTAACACCTTAGTACATTCCAAGCCTCTAATGCCTTGCTTGTATGGCTAAATTAAGATTAAAATGATGTTAGATTATCTTGTAACTAAGGCACACAATGCATCTATATTCCTTCATTTCCAAGATCATAGAAGATTTGCATTTGGAGGAATTATAACACTTGAATTTGATGGGTCAGAGGTAGGTTGTGGTTTTGGGTCATCATAGAAGAATCAAGGATAGTTGTAATATTAGACTTCCACAAAGTGTAGTTTGTACGATCTAACTTGCCTTCGCTAAGGGTTGGTGGACAAATCCTTGGTTTTTGAATTGTTGATACAACAACAATACCACCAGATGCGTCAGCATTGCTACTACCTGATGTAGCAAACTAAATTTCTCCTCTTCGCTATTGAAGCCCTTGCCTCTCACATACTCTTCACTCCTTAGAGCCCCCTAGGCTCTGATACCATGTAGAAATTACATGAAAAAATAGAAAAAATTTGAGCAAGGAGTAGAGAATACAAAGCAAATGTGAGAAGAAGAAAAAATCTTGAATTTCAAACAAATTGATACAAAGATAGTTTTTTTCACCTATTCACTTTCATTATGAATCTTAGATGGCAATCGAGATATATGATAGATGAAGAGCTTAAGGGTATCTAGAAGAACTTTGATTGTAGATTGACTATGGCTTTGGAAGGGTCTTTCTTTTATAGACTAGGAGGGCAGTCCTATTTGACCATATTATGAAACTTCACTAGTCAACCATGGAATATTTTGGGGAATATTTCCTTCACTATCAAGCAAGGAACACTACCTCCAAACCCCCTCAAAGGTGCTAGGGCCCCCTAGCTAGGAGACACTTTTGTGGCCCTAGGATCCCAAAATAGGGATCCTTGATAACTCCCGCACTTTACAACTCAATGGATTGTGCCTCGATTTGCTACCAACATAACTACTCTATCTAACCCAAAGGCTAGATCCACAAAGGTAACCTTTTTTCCATCCACTCACATATACCTCATCTAATATGCAAAGTCAGGATCCAACCAATGTTGGTACTCACACATGACTTCTCCTCATAATAGGAGCCTTACAACTTAGAGCACAATGGATCATTGGTGGCACCTTAAGAGGGTGGGGCATTGAGCATATCTAACAAAGCCAATTCATGCAAAAGCCATACAAGTCACATTTAGATATAGTGAGTAGAGTCTTGAGATATGTGAAGAAGACAATTGACTATGGCTTGTTCTATGAGAAAGGAATCAAGCCTACATAGTTTGGATACACAAGTACACACGAGATCCACATGTGGTTATGATTTTTCTTTTGGTTCAGGTATGTTGAGTTGGGGCAACAAGAAGCAACCCGTAGTTGCTTTGTCAAGCACAAAAGCAAAGTATAGAGGTATAGCATTGTTGAAAACATGTGAGCAAACATGGTTGAGACTACTTCTATGTGATATGGGGATGGAGATATATGGTGGAGCTATCATGTATTATGATAACATTAATAGCATCATGTTGGCAAAGAACCCAATCTACCATGTAAGGATGAAGAATATTGGTGTACTACCATTTCATCAGAGAGAGTCATGGATGGAGAGATAGACTTGGTACACAGTAAAACTAATGACAAAGTTGTAGATATATTTACTGAATCATTAAGTACATGTAAGCTTTAGTACTTTAAAAGTGCACTTAGAATATTGTATCCAAGCTCATTCTGATCTTGAGGACATGTGTTGAGAAATATAACATAAGCTAAGTATATATCCTATGTGTAAACTAAAGAAAGAGAGGCTTTGTATAAATAGACTTTAGGGATCAAAATATATCTATTACTTTAGTGGCATACTTTGTGTGTGAACTATTGACAATGAAAGATAGAGAAGAAGAAGATTACTTGAACCTCCATATCTTATGCCATCTCTCTTCCATAACACATCCATATCAATTCTTTTCATAGTTCATATGGGATTTAGAATGAATCCAAATCCTTAAAAGGTATATGTAGCCTTTAAATTGACCCTAACGTAGACCAAAAAGAGCTTTTATTGATGGTCATTGGGATCTTCATGCCAATAAGGCTTAAGCATCTTACAAGATTCTCAAAATACTCAACTTACAAGATGAGAATCCTACACTCTTGTAAGAGTGGATCGGATGGAGTCATAAGTGTTCTTGTGATGTAGGATGGCTCTAGAGGTATAAGAAAACTTAGTGGGGTTCTAAGCTTAATAATATCTTTCAATCATGGAAGGTTGTGTTAATGAACATAAAATTATTTTAGGAAAGTAGATCAATATAGTTGAGTACTAGTCTTAATGTCCATGGGAGTTTGGAAGATAGTTCCACTCTCTATGAATTAAGTGCAAGGTTAGCCCACTCTAACATTTGATTGATTATAAAGTGACCTAACTTTATTAGGTAGGTGTTAGAACAATATTAGGAGTAATTATTCCATGCTTCCTCTATGAATTATAATCAATATTCCCATGCCTAAGTAAGTTCAATGCCTTTTTAGGAAAAACTAAATGTTATTGCGTAGAAACATAGGTTTTAGGATGACTAATAGAGGATTCCTCTCGATTATAAGGGAGCTGCTCATAGAAATATGGGTTTTTGGATGAATACTAGAGGTTTGTTCTTGATTATAAGAGAGGTACCTCATATATTGATATAAACATCTTGATGAGGTGCTTTTCTGAATTTAGTGAGGGGAAGTGGGGATGGTGCTATTGGTAAAGGTGCTTTACCTCTAGATATGATGCTTTAGGATGTTTGGGATAGTCTAGATCTTTGATAGCTGGTCATGGAAATTCTTTGTGGATTAAGTTATTGGTGGCTTATCCTCCAACTGTTATCTTGGAGGGTTCAACTAAGGGATTTTCTATTATGTTAGAGAGTTATAGGTAGTCATTAAGTGAACTAGAACATTGATCTCTAGCTATTATAACATGCCATCTTGCAATCTAAAATTATATCTTCTTTAGTATAATTGTATTCTAGTCTTAGAAGAATGGTTCCAAAGATTTAGTTGAGAGCTACTTATGCAATTTATAGCTTGTCCTTCAAATTCTTGATGCCACTTTTCTCTACTAATTTTATAAATCTTTATGGCTTTGAGGTGCTTATATTGATGTATGATCTTGAGATAGCTTATTATCTCTTATTGCTCCTTTAGCACATCCCTTCATGCATTATTATTGCCAAATTTGAGGTGATCTTGCAAAGTAAGGTTCTTACTTTATTATTTAATTACTTCATCTCATATTGTATTGCCATTACACTCTAGAAATCCCTTCTAATATCATGGAGTCATTTGAATATATTGATGCTATGTCGGGACCGAAAACGGGCGACGCTGGCTCTATGGCAGTAGATAGGCCTCTACTACACACCTCAAACCACCCCACATGGCATCGCGGCTAGGAGTGTCTAAGGGGTATACTACGCTAGCCTCTGATACAAAACTTTGCATTTGTATGATTTGTAGTCCAATGGATAATCCTTTCCCATATTGCTCAGAGGGAGTTCCTAAACTCAGAGGGAGTTCCTAAACATATCATTGTAATGCACCACATAAGCACTTACAAAGGAAGCGCCCCTTGGTTGATTTTCACGGCCTCACTACGGCTCTCCTACACCACGAGGATTGGCCCCAAGATGTGCCGTGAACATATAGAGCACATTCAAAAATAGCTCCACTCTTTTAATAAATTGATCCAGGAGAGAATAGATAGTTCTCATTGAATACTCCCCAAGGAACCAAACCTCTAACCCTATAGCTTAAGGTACCTCACACTCTCAATGTAGGTCATTGTGCATGAAAAAAATTGCTTTGCATCCAGGATGATACCATCTCGGGGGGGTCACTCATGAATATATGTATATATAATGTGAGTTCAAAATAAGGGGGTTTTTTAACACCATTTTTATACTTTTTTACATACAGAAGGGTGTCATATAAAGGGACTACTTATAGATTGAATAGAAAAGGGTTGTGTTTTATTCAATAAAAATTCACAGATTAGGATGTTTAAAAATAGGCCATGAATGCACGTTATATAGAGAATATATATAAGGCGAACCCCCCGAGGATACCATATGGTGCGTGCAATGCAATTGTGTATGATTCCCGCGCTCAAATTAGTTTATTCATTAACAATCAACATTGTTAAAGTGCAAAAACAAAAATTTTAATGCCTTTCTTTTAATTGGCGATTGCTGCATTGCTTAGGGCTAGCATCTAATATTCTTGTGCTACTAGACACTTTTAACTTTAGAAAACAACATACTCTATATGCCATGCATCATAAAACATCACAATTCAGCATGCTTTAAGCACTTAATATCCCCCTTCTCCCTACCACCTAAAGTTATGCATTCTGTGGTAGGTTTATGAATATTTTTCATGTATTTTTCTTTCATGAAAGCAATAAAATCCCTCTTTAACATAGAGATAGAGACTGAGGCTAAACCTCATGCTTCAGCTCTACTATATATTCACGAACATAAATCTGATTTTTTTCTATTTTTCATATGTGAAAATCCTATTTTCCCTCTTTTTTAATTTTTACTTTTTATTTATAGATAATTACTAATTTACTAGTTTAGATTGATTGGTCTTATTAAGAGTTATTTTCCTATCATCTTGCATCCCATAGGAACATCATACACATGACAAAACCCAAAAAACACATAATTTTCCCTAAATCGCAATGTTGCAAATTTTGCGTGTTTGGCATAAAATTACTAGATGACTGATTTTTCTTGATTTGTTTAACATCACTGATAAGTTGGAGTATTGACAACCAAAACAATCATTTTCAACCATATTCAACCAAAATTTATCATAAAACAATGAAACCTACGACTTACTCATGAGATCATGCCTTATGATGTATGCATTTCATAATGGAGGCTCGTTGACACTTCCCAATAGCCACTGAAAATCCTTCCAATCTCAATCTACACTTCTTTATGCTCCTGTATCATCGCATGATCATAACCTTTCATCTCAGCCCACCCCCTTCTCTCATACGTTAATCCATGGAAACACACAAGAGGAGAGAGAAGAGAGGATAGGGAAATACTAAAATAAGAAATATTCATTCAATGCATCATTTTCTCATCTGTTTTTTGTGATGGATGGTGAAGAAATCCTTCATCTTGTTGCCCTCTTCATTCCTCCTGGTTCCACCAATTGAAAAATGGCATTTTGTAATATCTCCATATGACTGTGAGACCCCCCTTCCCCTTTTTTTATCAAATTAAACAGAAAATTTGTTATGTCCCCCTATCAACGCCGTCAGCTATAGCGGAGGGAGGGGGAGCTATACTCATAGTTGACAAAGGTGAAGGAAGAGATGAAGTATGAGTCGACGGCGAGCTGGAGGCGGTGTCAACAAAGTTGATGTTAATGGCGAAGAAATCGATCAAGCTAAGGATGATAATGACAATGGGGAGGAGGGGCACACATGTGCCACCTCTAGCCCCCCCTACTATCTCTTTTCTCTGCCCCAGAAGTCCCAGGGGGGAATTTTGGCCGCCTGTGTGGAGGCAAAGGGAGGGGCCCCTGTGTCACACCCCCCAATAATACCCTTCTCCCCCCCATAAAATCCCCTCCAATAAGAAAAGAGGGAACATTGATTTCTTCCTCGTGCTAATGCCGATTTGCAAAAGTTGAAGAGGAGAGGGAGAGAGAGAGAGAGAGAGAGAGAGAGAGAGAGAGAGAGAGAGAGAGAGAGAGAGAGAGAGAGAGAGAGAGAGAGAGAGAGAGAGAGAGAGAGAGAGAGAGAGAAGAGCCTCAAGGGAAATTCCTCTCTTGGATGGAGTTTCGAGTACTGTCTCTCTCCATCGCTATTTCCAAAATCTCTCTATCAACTGTCCTCTAGTTGGCAAAAGGTTGTGGAGGTCAAGGCAAAGCGTAGGAAAATCCGGCACAAAGGAGTGCTCTGAGGGAAGAGAAGGGCCGCATTCCAAGCTCCGAAATGGCCCTGAAGCGCAAACTTTCCCAAGTAATTGGAAAAGCCACAACCACGGAAGGAGGATCAAGCAAAGATGCCACCACGAACACGAATGTGTTATTGAGTGTAAATGCTAATTTGACACTCCAAACCAGGTATCGTTACATTGTCTAGCCCTATGAACGGAACAATAAAGCATAATCATCGCAGAAAGAAATCATAATTTTGCATCGTGTAATTTGCATGACTGGAAAGATAGTTGTAAAGGCTTGAATCAAGTTCATGATGATCATGATTTTCCACGAATCGATTAGACATCTATGGGTTGTTGCAATACTAAGCTGATTCTTAGGCATGAATTTTTTCAAGTGCATCTTAGGTTTCCAATATATATAAATATATAGTGTAAGTCAATTGTATCCTATAAACCATTAAAGTGAATTAGCTCGCATTTACATTAGGCATGATGAACTCATGTACACTCGCACTTAAAAATATAGGTCACACTTTATGATTTGTATAAATTCACTAGAATGAATTTTCATGAATGGAAATCCTACATCATATCATCAACTCAGGAAAGACTTGCATCTAGATTTGTATGGTGCCACAGATAGTTTTGGTTACGCTACACGATAGAGATTCATATTAAACCCTCTATGATAAATAAGGCTAGGGTCTAATTTTTCCTATTTAGGGTCAATTGTAAATAAGCCAAATTATTGTTACGATCATGGGATGACTTAGAATTGAGTAGACACACTTATAGGTTTCTATCCTAGCAACTAGCCGCAATAAGTCCAAAAAACCCTTAGAGATAACGTTTTGAACCATGATACAACTCGATGTCAATTCAAGAAATCTTGTATATCATATCCACAAGAAAGAACGACCATTCGCCACATGACATTCGATGCTTGCAACTACTCAAGGATTGCAAAGGGCTTAGTTTACTCTTGGCTTGCTGGAGGAATGAACAAAAAAATTATGTTACAAAATCTTGAGGGAGTGAAACCCTAGGGTAAACTTAGAAACCCTGATAAGGTTCTAAGGAGAAAAATGGTTACCAAATGACCAATCAAAATCCTAGATTGAATTATTTAAGACTTGTGATCCCAAGATAAGAACCCTGGGCTAAAGGCTAGCAAATTAGGGCAACTACCATCCGAAAACTACTAGATATAAACCTAATGGAATAATTGCTTGCCCCTATGGCATAAGAATGAGGGTCAGAATGAGGGTATTCCCTATCCCTCAGAGGGTCATTACAATTGACACCAAGGTAAGAAAAACCCAAAAAGGGTGAACGCTAAGCATTCAAAAATAAGAACTCCACCTTAGCAGATGTCCTAAGCACTCACCTTCATTGTTGTTTGTGCTTGTAAAATCAGAAACACTATCTATGAAAGGATTGTATGACCCAAGCTCACATAAGAAATAGGTATAATGAATCAAGTTAAAATTCATGGAGGGCACACCAAACCACTCTTAGCTAGCCGCGAACCCTATCCAAGGGGGTTCTAATAGCTGTGACAGGAATATGGATCGAGCCTGCCACGAGAGGTCTCTCAGTGGATTAGTTTGGACATAGAACGTCCGGATGCCAAGGGGGCTCTGGCTGTAAATTCCTTGTTTACGGATCCTACTCAAGCGATCTGCGTGAACCCGAGATAGAATCTCGAGGTCCTGTTACTAGTGCAAGGGCAAAACTTGGAGGAAAATAAGATGCGTCCTTACGGATCGTGGGAAGCATCCTTTGGAAGGAACTTGTAACTCAGTTGAATGGTTAACATAAAATTTACTCCCAAGGAACTTGTCTGAGCTATTTTTGTGTTGGTGCCATAAGGTATGCGAACGAACCCTATTTCTTAAAAGTCTTAATTAAAGAAGCTGATTTTAATGTCACACATAAATGTGGTAGGATCTAATTAGATAGCTAAAGAATGCCTATTTAGGGAAGCGGGTGAGTGGAACTCGCGACAAGTCCGTCCTACGGAAGGGTGGTCCCAAGAACTGGGAGGGTTCTCACAAGGTTCTACAGTCATAAGACCTTTAGATATTGTTAGGTTAGAACCCGATTTATGTCATTTTAGGGGACTAGAAAGGGATCGGAATGGGACCATACCCTACGGGTAGATAGGTTGAGCGACACATCCCTCTCGTTTCCCATTCTCTTTGAACCAAGTGTGGCATGGGTCAGCTTCGACTGGGTATCTCTGCATAAAGTAGGATGTCCAAGACCCGATGCTAGAATGCTGTCAAGAGACCTTAACCACTAGGGACCCAAGTTTTAGGTCGATCCTAGTGGGTTCAGTGTGAACGTTCTGTTGCGAGGCAGACTCGAGAAACCTTAGGAAACAAACCTCATAACATTGCATGGGAGTGCTAGGTGGCGTCGCTTAGATTAGTCTCTTGATGGACCGCTAAAAACGTGCATGGAAAATCGATATGTGGCACATTACAGTTGGTATCAGAGCCAGCCAATGAGTAAAACAATTAGGTTAGGAATGAGTTGGGAAGAGTGAAGAGATGTTTTCATTAGAAAATATTTTTTCTTTCACTCACTTGTGGATTGTTCCTGCTTCCAGGGCTACGACGCATGGAGCAAGTTCCTCATATTTCATATCGTGTTCAAGACAGTAATGAACTCTTCAAGTTATTGCAGACGATCTGACATGATGGGGATCCTAGATCAACTCTACAACCCTTCATTGCTGTATTCGAAAAGGTGTTGGACTCTGGAAACATGAGTTACTGCTACATCGATGCCAATTGACTCACCTATCTTCAAAACAATTTGAAGAGGCTAAAACAATTGGAGGACTTGAAGATTATCAAGTTATTTATCTTCCATGAGGCTTGTGTGAACTTGATCCTACACATCGGATGCCGACAAGTAGAACAAACTCACTATATCTATGAGGAGGTGATCAAAGTCTTGCCAGTACATAGAATTAAAATAATGGGGCAAAACAAACGTCATGGATATTGAGGATTTCCTAAACTTCCCATGACTTACCACTTCCTAAGAATCCATTCCCCAAGTCCATATTACTATTCAAAGAATTGGGTTTTGATCAACTCAAGCATAGCTTGGTGACAACACCAATTCTCAAACTCCCTAATTTGAGCAAGGAATTTGAAGTTGTCATGAATTCTAGCTCACTTGCGCTAGGATGTGTACTGACGCAAGAAGGTCATCCTATAGCATATTCTTCGAGGAAGCTAAAACCCCATGAAAAGAATTATGCTACCCATGACCTGGAGCTACTAGTAGTTATTCATGCTCTCAAGCTTTGACGACACTATTTGCTTGGTAACAAGTTCTCCTTGGTCACGGACCATAAGAGCCTTAAATGGATTTTCACTCGGACCCTGACCTCAATATGAGGCAACGTCGTTGGATTGAAGTTCTGCATGAATATGACTTTTAGATCATGTATCGACCTAGAAAAGAGAACGTGGTCGCTTAGCCTTAAGTCGCAAGGCATACCTCAACTCTCTTATTATGGAGCAACCTTCAATGGCGGAATCATTAGCAACTATGGTGTCAATGCCTAGTAACCCTATCCTTGAACTAGCTAAGGAGGAAGCTAGCTATGACCCAAAATATTTGAAGATGATGAAGGAGATTTTAGAAAAGGACCAAAACCCTAGGGCTAAGGGCAAGTATCAAGAATTTTCTATCAATGGGGGACTTGCCTATTTCATAACAAGATTATGCATACCTTCAAGCAAGAAACTTAAACAGAGAATACTTTGGGAAGCACATGTCCCCCCTTTTTCAAGCCATCCTGGATACGTCAAAACCCTCAACACGATCAGGAAGAGCGACCATTGGGAAAGGCTTAAGGGAGATGTACTCAAATATGTCACAGAATGTTTGTCTTGCTAGCGCATTAAGGAAGAGCATGTCAAGATGCCTTAGAAGCTGTAGCCTCTTGGCATTCCCCTAATGAAGTGGGAATTTATCAGCATGGACTTTGTTGTTGGATTACCTTCAGTTCAAGGAGGATACAATTAAATTATGGTTATAGTAGATATGCTCACCAAGATTGCACACCTCATTCGAGTTCAAGACAAACTATAAAGCTTCAAATATTGCCAGATTATTCATCAAGGAGATATTCACACTCTATGGGTTGCCTAGAAGAATCATTAATGACCGTGACTCCCTCTTCACATCGCACTTGGAGAGGGATATTCAAGGCCATTGGGGCCCAACTCTGTTTCAGTACAGCCTATCACCCTCAAACTAATGGAAAAACGAAGAGGGTCAACCAAGTCATTGAAGATATTCTTAGAGCATATTGTTGTCGTGAACCCAGGAAGTGGATCCAATATCTACCATTGGTAGAGTTCGCCTATAATGCTTCCTACCAACAAAGCATTCAAATGACACCTTTTTAAGCACTATATGGGCATGCTTGCCATACTCCATTGAACTTTTTAGATCCTACCTTAAGGGTAGAAGCTTCCAATAAAATTCTTGAGGAAATGGATGAGCAGATCAAGGTCATTAGACAAGACATTAGAGTTGCCAAGGATAGGCAGAAAGCCTATGTAGATCTAAATAGACAAGAGTGATTCTTCAAAGAGGAAGATATGGTTTTTACTCGTGTACGACCCAAGAATAGTTCCTTATCATTGGGGTAATTCAAGAAACTGAGTCCAAGGTATTGCGGACCCTATACGATCCTCAAGTGCCTAGGGCCCAATGACTACAAACTCCAACTCCTTGAGAACGTAAAGGTTCACAATGTATTTCATGTTAGCCTACTAAAGAAATATGTATCCAATCCTAGCCATATACTCAATGATCAAAAAGTTGTAATGCCTAGCCAAGGAGTCCTTGAGCTGTGGCCAAATAGAATCTTAGACATTTAGGAGTAGAACCCTCAGAGAGTACCTCATCTAGTGGAAGGACTATCAGGAAGAAGATGCCACATGGATTGATGAGAGTACTCTCAATCAACAATACCCCCAATTCCTTTCGAGATGAGGACATCTCGATTCCTTAAGGGGGGAAGGATGTAATATCTCCTCGTGGCCATGAGAACCCCCATTTTTTATCAAATTGAATGAATTTTTTTTTACGTTCCACACCCCAATCGACGCCGCCAGTTGGCGGAGGAAGGGGGATCTGTACTCATAGTCGACGAAGGTGAAGAAAGAGATGAAGTATGAGTCGACGGGGAGCTGGAGGCGATGGTAGCAAAGTTGACGATAATGACGAAGAAATCGATCAAGATGAGGATGATAATGATGATGGGGAGGAGGGGTACACGTGTGCCGCCTCCACCCCCCCACTATCTCTTTTCTCTCCCCTAAAAGTCCCAAGTGCATGGCGGGGGGAGCATTTTGGCTACTTGGGTGGAGGCAAAGGGAGGGGGCCCTGTGTCACACCCCCCAATAATACCCTTCTCCCCTTATAAAATCCCCCTCTAATAAGCAAAGAGGGCCTGCTAATTTCTTCCTCCCCTTGCTGTCGATTCACAAAAGGGTGAAGAAGAGAGAGAGAGAGAGAGAGAGAGAGAGAGAGAGAGAGAGAGAGAGAGAGAGAGAGAGAGAAGAGCCTCAAGGGAAATTCCTCTCTTGGAAGGAGTTTCGAGTACCCTCTCTCCCCATCACTATTTTCGAAATCTCTCTATCAAGTGTCCTCTAGTTGGAAAAAGGTTGCGGAGGTCAAGGCAAAGCGTAGGAAACTTTGGCACAAAGGAGTGCTCCAAGAGAAGAGAAGGGCCGCATTCCAAGCTATGAAATGGCCCCAAAGCGCAAACTCTCCCACGTAACCAGAAAGGCCACAACCACGGAAGGAGGATCGGGCAAAGATGCCACCACTAACACGAATGGGTTATTGGGTGTAAATGCTAATTTGACACTCCAAAACCGGGTACCGTTACGGTGTCTAGCCCTATGAACGGAACAGTAAATCACAATCATCGTAGAAAGAAATCATAATTTTGCATCGCATAATTTGCATGATGGGAAAGATAGTTGTAAAGGCTTGGATCAAGTTCATGATTTGCCATGAATCGATTAGGCATCTATGGGCTGTTGTAATACTAAGTTGATTATTCGGCACATATTTTTGCAAGTGTATCTTAGGTTGCCAATATATATAAATATACAGTGTAAGTTGATTGCATCCTATAAACCATTAAAGTGAATTAGCTTGCATTTACATTAGGTATGATGAACTCATGTACACTCACACTTGAAAACATAGTTCACACTTTATGATTTGCATAAATTCACTAGAATGAATTTTCATGAATGGAAATCGTGCATCATATCATTAACTCAGGAAAAACTTGCATCTAGATTTGTGTGGCACCACAAATAGTTTTGGTTACACTACATGATATAGATTCACCTTAAAGGATAGATTTAAGAGGCGCATGTAAATTGTTAAACTTAATTGCAAGAGGCAGTCCGATAAATGAAACCCTGTATGATAAATAAGGCTAGGGTCTAATTTTTCCTATTTAGGGTCAATTGTAAATAAGCCAAATTATTGTTACAATCATGGGATGACTTAGAATCGAGTAGACACGCTCATAGGTCTCTATCCTAGCAACTAGCTGGGATAAGTCCAAAACACCCTTAGAGGTAATGCTTTGAACCATGATACAACTCGATGCCAATTCAAGAAATCTTGTATATCATATCCGCAAGAAAGAATGACCATTCGCCATGTGACATTCGATGCTCACGACTACTCAAGGATTGCAAAGGGCTTACTTTACTCTTGGCTTGCTAGAGGAATGAACAGAAGTTTATGTTACAAAATCTTGAGGGAGCGAAACCCTAGGGTAAACTTAGAAACCTGGATAAAGTTCTAAGGAGAAAAATTGTTACCAGATGACCAATCGAAATCCAATATTGAACTATTTAAGACCTGTGATCTAAAGACAAGAACCCTGGGCTAAAGGTTAGCAAATTAGGATAACTACCATTCGAAACTATTAGATATAAACCCAATATCGCAATTACTCGCTCCCCCTATTGCATAAGAATGAGAGTTGGAATGAGGGTATTCCCTATCCCTCAAAAGGTCATTGCAATTGACAACAAGGCCAAAAAAACCCAAAAAGGGTGAACGCTAAGTGTTCAAACATAGGAACTCCACCTTAGCAAATTTCCTAAGCACTTGCTTTCATTGTTGTTTGTGCTTGTAAAATTATGAACACTATTTATGAAAGGATTGTATGACCAAAGCTCACATAAGAAATCGGCATAATGAATCAGGTTAAAATTTATTGAGGGGGCGCCAAACCACCTCTAGGTGGCCACCAACCCTATCCAAGGGGATTCTAATAGTCGTGATGGGAATATGGACCAAACCCGCCATGAGAGGTCTCTCCCTGGATTAGTTTGTGTCAGGATTTTGGGAGAGAAGGAAGGAGTCTCACTTGTAGCTTTCTTGCTTGCACAATGGGGGAATACGCACAGAGGTGGAGGATGAAAACAGTTTTCCTCTTCTTAGTTGTGTAAGCCAAAAGAACTCTCATACAAAGAAATAGAAGAACCCTATATATGGGTCTTAAACCAAACTCAACTAACTAAGGTGGCATACTAACTGAGCCACGAACTAGAGTAGATAAGGATAGCTGTCATGTAGCTATTATTCATGGGCGGTGTACCAACCGCGTCTGCAACAACTGACAAGTCGGTGACATAAATACACAACGGTCACCGTGGCATATCACGAGTGGAGCTCGATATCTCAACACTCCCCCTCGAGCTCAATCCCAATTCCTGCACACCAAGCAGGTCTCTGAACTTGTGCAGCTTCTCTGCGCCCAATGCCTTCGTGAATATGTCAGCTACCTGATCCTCTGTGCTGACATAAACTAGATCAATAAGACCTAGTAAAACCCTCTCTCGCACATAGTGATAATGCACCTCAATGTGCTTTGTTCTAGCATGATAGACTGGGTTATTTGCCAAGTGTATACTACTCATGTTATCACAATAAATGACAACTGGCCCATCTGTAGACTGATGCATATCATAAAGTAGCTTATGCAACCAAGCTACCTCACATGCAGCCATTGCTGCACCCCTGTACTCAGCCTCTGTGCTCGACAAGGCAACTGTAGGCTATTTCTTGCTGCTCCAAGTGACTGCAGTACTCCCAAAAGAGAACACATATCCACTGGTAGATCGTCTATCAGAAATACTACCAGCCCAATCAGCATCAATGTATCCATGCAACTGTATCTGAACCCCAGTCTCATAAAATAGTCCATACTGCAATGTGGACTTCACATACCTGAGTATGCGTCTAGCCGCATCCAAATGTGGTTTCCTTGGAGCCTGCATAAACTGACTTACCAATCCAACAGCATAGCTCAAATCTGGCCTGGTAATAGTCATATAAATCAAACTTCCTACTATGCGTCTGTACATAGTAGGGTCTTCTAGAAGCCCACCTGCATCTGTGCTCAGCTTCACATTCTGCTCCAAAGGAACTGAAATAGGCTTACAGCCTGTCATTCCATATTTGGATAGCATGTCCAATCCATACTGCCTCTGCAAGAGCTGTATCCCACTTGGTGATCTAATCACCTCAATGCCAAGAAATAACGCAGCTCTCCCAAATCCTTCATCTCAAACTTCTGCTTCAATAACATTTTCACATGAAGGATATCTTCATCACTATCACCTGTCATAATCAAATCATCAACATAAATGACAAGTAGCATAATACCTTTCTCTGTTTTTCTCACATAAAGTGAGAAATCTGCCTTGGAAATCTGAAAGCCAATAGTGACAAGATACTGTCCTATCTTGCCAGACCATGCTTTAGGTGCTTACTTCAAGCCATACAAGGCTTTCTTCAACCTGCAAACAAACTCAGGATGAACATCATGGACATAACCTGGTGGCTGCTCCATATAGACCTCTTCTTGCAAATCACCATGCAAGAAGGCATTCTTTACATCCATCTGATGTAAAGACCATCCCTTTGATGCAGCCATAGCAATGACTGCTCTTACGGTTGCCATCCTTGCAACCGGACTGAATGTTTCTTCATAGTCAATGCCATATATTTGTGCATACCCCTTGACTACTAATCTTGCCTTGTATCTGTTCACAGAACCATCTGCATTGTGCTTCACCTTATAAACCCACTTACAGCCAATTGCATTTTTACCTTTAGGCAAAGGTACCAATTCCCATGTAGCATTTGCTTCCAAGGCATCCATTTCTTCATCCATAGCTTTCTCCCATTTTTCTTTTCCCATGGCTTGCTCAAAAGAAGTGGGTTCTGGTTCCTGTATCACTTTGACCATATATGCATAGTGAATGGCTGTAAATCCATCATATTTCAGCCTATCCACAGGATACCTAGCTCTCGTAGACCTGCGCAAAGTAGGTTCACTCCCAGGTGCTCTCAAAACATCCCTGGTCTTCCTTACTCCAGGTGTAACAATAGAAGGAATACCCAACTCATCATCAATGCTCTGTTCTGAGCCATTGGATTCACCATCCACATAAGAGTGACCTGCATTCACATCAAACATGGGCTGATCAACCTTCTCTTTTCCTTTTCGTGATACCTGCATACCACTATCTGCATTGCTTTGAGAAGATTCTCCTGATCTCAATCTTCCTGTCCATGGTGAAGAATGTGAACCATTGCTAGAGGACGCTCCAGGTCCACTAATATTTTGTGACTGTTGCTGTGAATTCTGTGCAGCATTACCATTTTGTGCATCTACATCATCAATCACATTTACTGGTTTATACCAGCTACTCATCTCATCAAAAACAACATCTCTGCTCACTGTAAACTTACGAGTAGAAGGGTTATAGCATCTATACCCTTTTTGTTGCAGAGAGTAACCAATAAAGATGCACTTCTCAGCTTTTGGATCCAACTTGGATCTCAACTCATCTGGCACATGTGTATAGGCAATGCAACCAAAAATTTTCAAATGAGAAATATCTGGTTTCCTACCAGTATACCTCTCCTCTGGAGTCATTCCATGTATTACTGCAGTGGGAGTCCTGTTCATTATGTAGACTGCTGTAGCAACTGCTTTAGCCCAATAACAATCTAGCAAGTCTTTTTCATTGAGCATGGCACGAGATACCTCTCCAATATGCATGTTTTTCCTTTCTGCAATTCCATTTTGTTGTGGGGTATGACTGCATGAATATTGCTGCTTTATGCCATGCTCCTGCAAGAACTTTGCAAACTCATTTGAGAGGTACTCTCCCCCTCCATCTGACCTTAGGCATTTTATCTGCAGGCCTGTTTCTTTTTCAACCATAGCTTTAAGAGTTTTGAAATGCCCAAAAACTTCACTTTTCTTTTTCATAAAATACACCCAAACTTTTCTGCTATAGTCATCAATAAAAGTGACAAAATAATGACAGCCTCCAAGAGATGCAGCTTTAGTAGTCCACACATCAGAGTGGATTAATTCCAATGGCTTCTCACTCTCTTGAACATGTCTAGGAAATGGTTTCCTTGCCTGTTTTCCAAACTGACAGGCTTCACATACCTTATGCATTTCTGCAACCTTGAATTTAGGCAAACCTGCAACAATATTTTGGGCCTGCATTGATTTAAGTCGTTGTACATTAACATGACCAATGCGTTTATGCCAGATATCAATATCTGCAACTACATCGGTCCCATGTGCAAACATTGTTGCACTCAATTCAGGCATGTCTATATCCAATGTAAACATTCTGCCCTTCTTCTTTCCTTTTGCTATCAAGCGACCTTTATTTTTCATATCCTCAACAAAGCATCCATGAGGATTAAATCTGACCTGCAAGCCCTGCTCAACCATTTGACCAACAGAAACCAAATTCTTAGTGAAATTCGGGACATGAAATACATCGGACATGTATTTCTTTTTCCCATCCTGCATAGACAAAGGAATTTTTCCAATCTGCACAATAGGATGTGCAGTATCATCACCAGTCTCCACAAATCCTGGTTTTTCCATTTTCCTTGCATCCTCCATCCATTCTGCATGACCTGTCATGTGGTTTGATGCACCTGAGTCAACATACCATACATCATTGCTTTCTTCTGCACTTGTCACAGAATTGTTCATGTGCTGCACCATAAACAAATGCTCATTTCTGTCATCACCCTGTCTACTAGAAGATGCATAATTCCCTTGTTGCAGTTTTCCATTCATGATGTCATTCTGCTTTTTATAGCAGTCTTTAGCCATATGACCCATTTTACCACAGTAGTAGCATTCAACATTACTGTTTGCATTTTGGCCTCTTTGCCATCCACGACGACCTCTTACGAACAAGGCTCTGATACCATGTCAGGATTTTGGGAGAGAAGGAAGGAGTCTCACTTGTAGCTTTCTTGCTTGCACAATGGGGGAATACGCACAGAGGTGGAGGCTGAAAACAGTTTTCCTCTTCTTAGTTGTGTAAGCCAAAAGAACTCTCATACAAAGAAATAGAAGAACCCTATATATGGGTCTTAAACCAAACTCAACTAACTGGTGGCATACTAACTGAGCCACGAACTAGAGTAGATAAGGATAGCTGTCATGTAGCTATTATTCATGGGCGGTGTACCAACCGCGTCTGCAACTGACAAGTCGGTGACATAAATACACAACGGTCACCCTGGCGTATCACGAGTGGAGCTCGATATCTCAACAGTTTGGACATAGGAGGATGCTCGGATGCCAGGGAGACTCTGGCTGGAAATTCCCCACCTTCGGATCCTACTCAAGCGATCTGCGTGAACCCGAGATAGAATCTCGAGGCCTTGTTACTAGTGCGAGGGTGAAACTTGAAGGAAAATAAGACGCATCCTTATGGATCGTGGGAAACGTCATTTGGACCATTGGTAGCCATTGTGAAATATGCACTAGCGCCTCAGACACCAACCAACCTTTAGCCATGCTACCTTTTGGCTGAGCTCGTTGTACACAAAGCCCTTCAGCCATGCTACCTTTTGGTCGAGCTCGTTGTTGCACAAAGCCCTTCAGGGTTTTCATAAAGCACTCCAAGAAGAACATCCATCACGTATGGAGAGGTCCAACAATCTCCATTTCATCTACAAGATGCACAAGAAGGTGGATTTGTATTGTGAGCATGCTGGTAGACAAGTATTTCTCAAAGAGACAGACCGTCTCCACTGTTCCCTACCTCGCAGATTCAATAGAGGACGTCTTAATCTCCTTCTGTGAGATCCATTGCACTAAAGTCGACAACCTGTAAATCGCCCTGCATATTTCTAGAGTAAGGCATCCTGCAATCGCAATCGGTAGTACAAACTACCACAAACAAGGAAGCATAATGAACAACGACTACACTCCAAATAGCAAAATACGCAGGCCACTTACAATCCATTCCTAGTACAAACCTGACATATCTTATGCCAATCATGGGATTTTAGCCCTGATAATTGGTTGTCTTTAGAAAACGCAGACCTGAGAGAACGCATCATACCCATCGGAGTGCAGATAGACTTGACTATTTGCTTCACAATGCGCTCTTCTTTAGTGGACAAAACCCAAGGAGGGCGAGGCAGCTGCAAGCGACCATCAGCACTCGACTGTGGCCAAAGCGCCTCCATCTTGCCTACCTCCTTCAAATCCATTCGTGCCCCTACAGTGTCTCTCTTTCCTGTGATGTGGTCCCATAGCAAGATGCCCACGTTCTTGAAAATATGCATGGGATCCAACAAGTGGTTGATCTGTAAGTGGGTCCAATATGGCAACTTGTAGAAAACTGAGAACCGTCGCATTCCATTTTGATGTGACTCCGTGTTGACCATTTTCAGCTCGTACCAGCTTTGGGCATTCATACGTGCTGGAGGTCGTCCAATAAAACCTTCCTTGAGTTCATGACCCTCTGGCAAGACAGCGGCGTGTCCTTGATATACCATCTTCTTCATGGTTCGTGACCTTTGGGAGTCTAACTGTGGCCTGAACAATGGACATGTATGATAACCTGAGGTAACCAGACCTGTCCCAACACCTCTATCCAATGAATACAAACTTGAACGAGCTATGATAGATATTACCAACGAGAACGGAAGCCTACTTACCTGAGCACTCTCCGAATCCCGAAAAGTCATGCATCGTCCACATGAGAATGGCTCGAATATTGGAGGACCATCAACCATTGCACTTGCCCATATCTTGCACGGTGACCCCCTCCTCCCACAAAATCTTAATCTCACCGACTAATGGACGAAGATACACGTCCATATTTTTGACTTTGTAGCAGTCGGGAACGAGTAAGCTAAGGATGAGATGTCCTTTCTTTGTAGAAATCCATGGAGGGATATTGTAGTTGAGAAGGACTATAGGCCACACACTGTAAGAAGTTGAGTGCAGACCGAATGGGTTCACGCCATCCATAGCAAGACCAAGCCGAAGATTCCTTGGCTCTCGAGCAAAGTCTAGGAAGGTAGAGTCAATGTGGCTCCATGCATGTGAATCCAATGATATTTGTTGAACTCCAACTATGGACCTATTCTGTGCATGCCACGTTGTCAAGCTCGCCATGCCGGATGTACGAAACATGTGGTTTATGCGAGGGATAAGAGAAAAGTGTCTAAGAAAATTTTGAAGGATGGTTTGCCCTTGCATGTCCTGTTGATACGTGTGAGCACCACACTTTGGACATGTCTCCATAGTCTCGTATTTTTCTCGAAACAGTATGCAATCATTGATATGTGCATGGATGTTGTTGTAGTCTATGCCAAGTTTTCGTAAAACATGTTGTGCATCATCACGAGACTCAAGCATGGTATTTACAAGTGGTAATATATGATACTTCAGTAAACTGAAAAAAAAATCATAAAACACCTTGAAAAGGCACAAATGTTTTTAATGATAGTGTCGAGAAAAAATCAACAAAGTGTACGTACAAGGTACCTGAACAACTCGATCACACTCACATCGCTCCACCCGTATTTTACTTGTACACTTAGGAGTGCAAGCAGTGTCTTCAGGAAAGATACTCGGCACCCATCATATAATGGTATGGATGCTTCCTCTCTAAGCGGATCAGAAGTTGTGACATCCATGGGTATCAATGCATCGATCATTGCCTCCATCTTAGGCTCCAAGATTGTAGGTAAGTCTGGAAGGCTACTTGTCTCCTCTGGTATTGACGGTATAGGTTGGGTAGTACCTTCCAAGTGGTGGATTGGCTCAAGCACTCCATCCATGTCATGCCCACAAACTCTTCTAACTGGCTGCAAAGGGTGCACTCCTCCTTAGGATGAGACGTCACCTCCCTGGATAGAAATTTTGATAGCCACAACCAATGTTTTTGTATATGGTATTCAATTAGCTTACGAATACAATGCATTATTGATATAAACTTTTCTTACCATTTGCTCAAAATCTAAGATCGCCTGATCAATGATCTTAGATTGAAACTCACCGAAGCATCATATGTGTTCTATAAACAATCGACGTTTTTTTCTAATTGCTAGCTTACATTGAGAGGAAGGACATGGGACACATTGATTAAGATACGCCTCGCGATCTTGAACATCACGACCTTCATCGTTTTCCATTTGTCTATGTTATGACAAACAATTTGTTTTTGTTATCATTCTTTTCTTCTTTCTTAAATTGTTTGAGAAGGGATTTCTTCTCTTGTAACTCAGCAAAATTAACGTATGTAAAGTCTCCACCCACCCACAAAATTAACGTATGTCGGAATGTTTCTCGTCTCGTGGTATTGCGCTGGACCTCGCCACCACTCTCTCTTTGTTTTTTATCCATTCATTCTCTTCTCTCCTTCCATCTCTGATCTCTCTCTTTCTCTTTCTTTATTATATTGTATGTTTATTCCCTCTCTCTCGTTCCTTCTTTCTTTTTCTCTTCCTCTCCCTCTCTCATTTCCTTTAACAAAACATCTCTCTCTCTTTGCCACCACTGCCACTGCTACTGCCACCACTGCCACTACCACTGCCACTATCACTACCACTACCACTACCACTACCACTACCACTACCACTACCACTACCACTACCACTATAATAAACAGAAAAGAAGAAAAAACAACAATAACTACTACTACTATAATAACAACAAACAAGAAAAGAAGAAAAAACTACTACTACTACCACTACTACAACAACAACAACAAACAAGAAAACCACTACTACTACCACAACCACGACTACGACGACTACGACTATGACTATGACTATGACTATGACTATGACTATGACTATGACTATGACTATGACTATAACTATGACTATGACTATGACTGTGACTATGACTGCCACTGCCACTGCCACTACCACTAAAATAAATAAGAAAAGAATAAAAAACAACAACAACAACAATAACTACTACTACTACTACTACTACTACTACTACTACTACTAAGAAAACTAAACAACAATAAACAAGAAAAGAAAAAAAAACTACTACTACTACTACAACAAACAAGAAAACTACTATTACTACTACTAGTACTACTACTATAATCACGACTACGACGACTACGACCACGACTACGACTACCACAACAACTCTCTACCACTACCACTACCACTACCACTACCACTACTACTACAATAAACAAGAATAGAAGAAAAAATAACAACAACAACAACTACTACTACTACAAACAAGAAAAGAAGAAAAAACTACTACTACTACCACTACTACAACAACAACAACAAACAAGAAAACTAAACAACAATAAACAAGAAAAGAAAAAAACTACTACTACTACTACTACTACTACTACTACTACAACCACGACTACGACTACGACTATGACGACTAAGACTACAACTACAACTACAACTACAACTACCACAACAACAAACCACCACCACCACCACCACCACCACCACCACTACTACTACTACTACTACTACTACTACAACAACAAAAAACCACTACCACTACAATAAATAAGCAAAGAAGAAAAAACAACAACAACTACTACTACTACTGCTACTGCTGCTACTGCTACTGCTACTGCTACTGCTACTGCTACTGCTACTGCTACTGCTACTGCTACTGCTACTGCTACTGCTACTGCTACTGCTACTACAAACAAGAAAACTAAACAACAATAAACACAAAAAGAAAAAAAACTACTACTATTACTATTACTACAAAACTACTATTACTACTAGTACTACTACTACAATCATGACTACGACAACTACGACCCTGACTAAAACTACCACAACAACAACAAACAAGAAGAGAAGAAATTAAACAATAACCACTACTACTATCACTACCACTACCACTACTACTATGACTACCGCAACAACAATAAACAAGAAACTAAGAAATTAAACAAAAACTACCACTACCGCTACCGCTACCACTACCACAATAACAAAAACAAGAAAATAAGAAATTAAAAAACAACTACCACTACCACTACCACTACCACTACCACTACAAACAAGAAAAAAAGAAAAGAAGAAATAAAACAACAATAACAATAACAACAACCTCTCCCTCCCTCCCTCTCTCTCTCCCTCCCTTCCTCCCTCCCTCTCCCTCTCCCTCTCTTTCTCTCTTTCCCTATTATATTTAATGTTTTCTCCCTCTCTCTCTCTCTCTCGTTTCTTCTTTTCTTTTCTCTCTTCCTCTCCCTCTCTCATTTCTTCTCCCTCTCTTAATACACATGATTTTTAACAAAAACAAGTAAAAGAAAAAGAGAAAAAACAAAAACAAAGCAAGAAGGAACAATGCACTCACTGTAAAGGCTTGGCGTCTCCTCTTTGCGACGACAGCTCCTCTTCGCCCTCCATACAATTCCTCCTCTTCTTCGCGAACGGCGGCGGTGGCAGTGAGAAGCTTTCCTTCTCCCTCTTTCTCTCTTTCTCTCCCTCTCCCTCTCAAATGTAAGATGGAGTTCGCTCTTCCTTTCGCTCTCTCTTTCGTTTGTTCGTACAAAATAATGTGTCGGGTTTCGGCCCACGTTTTTTCGTCTGAGCACCGTCGCTATTTGCATCATATTTGCAACGCAAATAGCGACGCCATTATTTTACGTCGAAAAGCACCGTCACTATGCCTCCGTATCCTTGTAGTGTTTGCCAGTCACTTTTCTTTATTTTTCTTTTTATAAAATCTTTAAACCAACTAACACATCACTTGTCTTTTCTTTTAAATGACATCCAGTTCTAAAAATCTTCATATCTCTCTTTTTTTAAAAAAAATATTAGTTAGTTATTAATGTTAGTTAATTTTACTTTAGTTAGTAACCTTACTAACTTATTAATTGACTAACTAACTTTTGAACTAACCAACTAACTTTTATTACCTGGGAATATTACACCTCTCTTCCAATGAAATTTTCAAAGAGATAATTTAATCCTCACCACATCAATCCCCATGGAAAACGATTTGACTAGACCATTGAGTTAGAAAACCTTGCACTCAACATGAGTCAATTGTTATACCTTCAAAAGTTTGACAAAAAAGCCCTGAGAAATTGAATATGGAAGATAGCCCCAACGTGAGAAAAATGAAAGAGCAAGGCAAACTTAGAAAAAGTGAAGGAAAAGCCTCAATGTAAAAGGAAGCACACAATAATAAGTCCATCAACAAATAATCTAGCAAGAAAAGCATTGGTCACATTGTAGTTCATTTTGTAAAAGAGCGCCAAGATCCCTCCTGTGTAATTGTAAATGTAGACTGGCATGGGTGAAAAAATCATGTAAATAGGAAGGAATAGGAAAAGAGGACCGAGGCTAAAACGACCGGTCATGTAAAAAGGGATGGGTACCCAAAGAGGAGTAGGGCATGTATAAAAAGGTAAAAAGTAAATGAAGAAGGTCATTCTTATGTGTGGCCAAAACTATCTCTCTTCTTCTTCTTCTTCTTACTCTTTCTTGTACTTGTGCTTTAAAGAGGAAATGTAAGAGGGAGTGAGTGTGTGAGGGTGAGGGATTGTGGTGGAGAAGCTCTCCATCTTCTCCTCTCTTCTTCTTCTTATCTTGTCTTGTCTTGTCTTGTCTTGTCTCACATACAACGATGAAGCATGGAGTTGGAGCTTGAGGATTGAGCTTGCACCTTGGATCATGGAGCTACTGGAGAGCTTGAGGGAGGAGGCAACTCGATCGGGCATGAAGGTAAGCTCATTACATGCATAGGTGTGAGAGCACATATGACTATGTGAGAGATAGCCATTGCACTTGGCTTGAAATGCTTGAAGCAATAAGTAGTCCATGGGTCTTGGCGGTCAAGTGAGAGGATCCCACATTTTGGTTCCATTGTTGGGATAAAAAAATTCAAGCTTTGAGTGCTTGCGTGCTCTAAATTGAGTGACGAAGTAGGAGTTCAACTCGGAAACGTCACTTGGTTTTAGGTAGAAAGTAAGGGAGTTTGACGATATTCAGTTTCTTTTATGCATTAGTTTAGGTTTAGGAAGCTATTTGTGAATTGGTTGGAATAGGTGTTGTGCATTTTGATCAGACTTGAGACATTAAGGTTTAGGAGAATAAGAAAAATAAATAAAAGATAACTCTCTGGATAACAAGGAGACATGGAAAGAGGGGAAGAAAGGATATAGATTTTTCATGTCTAGGAAAGAAAATGGAGTGTAAAGGGAGAAAGAGAGAAAACAAAATGTGAAAAAAGGGAAAGAGAGAGCTCATTTGCATTCAATGATATTGAGAGAGAGCTAGTGAGAGAGAGATAAGGAGTGACAAATCCATAGGCTGCAACACCAACGATTCATGTCTTTATGCTTCAAACTCTTCCAGCTATGCTCTGAATCCTTGTTATTGATTGTTGATTTAATTTGGAATCCTGAGCGATTTAAATAGTGGCATTGAGTCATTAAATAGGGTGTTTTTGTCATTTGATGAGTTTTTGGGCATTGCTCAGATGACGATTGTAGGCTTTTGATGGCCTGGCTCAGACGTGCGAGGCATTTGAGTGACCACTTAGACGTCCGATTGAGATGGACCTGCTGACCACTCGGCCTCAGATAGCCAATCGGATGTTCAGATGACCCCAAGTCCAAGTCTGAGTCTGACCACTTGGATGGCTGAATCTTTTAAAAAGTCCACTCACACGTCCAAACCTATGACTCAAACGGTCAAATCCATGACTCAGATGACCAAGTCCAGGACTCAAACCACTTGTCCAAAACTCAATTCGGACTGATTTTTTACCTTCAGGGGCTTGTAGGGCCTATTCCTCCCAACTAACTAGAACTAGGTTGAAGTTTGGAGACCAATAGATGAAACCATAGGACTGTTTACACTCAAAAAAATGAAACTCAACCTAGCAGTCCTTGGGGAGGATTGAAAGAACTAACCATTAGTCGGTACCTAAGTAGAGACCCAAGTTGACTCACTTGGATAGTGCCCAACAAAACACCTATCACGACCCATAGAGAACTCAATTTCAACCATTGTAGGAGTAGTAAAAACCCTTCCAGAAGCATCAAGAACATGAAACTAATTGACACAGTTGACTCCATCAAAGCTCACACTCGGCAATGTAGGCATTTTAGCACATGTGAAAGCTAGAAATCCTCATTTTGCATAGTGTACATTAAGACACACGAGTGGTATATAAGTGTTGCACATTTGTAAACTATTGGATTAATAAGGAACACACTAAGGGAGATTAAGCTAAAAACAAACCCACTAGTAGGAGTATAATCCCAAGAATTAGATAAGAGACCCAAAAAACCAAGACATAGAGGGGACCAAACCATCACATTACTGAGAAAAGAAAAGGCTCGTTGTCAAAGGGTTTGCAGTTCATGGTATAAAACATGGAGTTCTTATGTTTGCAGAAGAACTTCATTAGGATCCACATAAGAAACTTTCATACATAATTCAGTCATTACTCCCTTACAATTGACTTAGATGTCATTTAATCTCATAAGTTCCTTTGTAACTTGGCATGCAATTTTCAATTTGTATCAAGAAAAATGGCAATGATAGTGTATATGAGGACCTTCAACTTGATCAACAGGTGGTAATTGATAGTTTAGAGGTTATGTCACATTGGTTTATGAAGTTCATTAGCTTGGAAGATCCAACTATTGTCAAGAGCACTCCAAACTAGGTCCACAAGAGACACAAAGTAATAGTTGTACAGGACATATGACTTGCATACTTATGTGAACTCTTTTTTGTGTGGAAGAAGGAGAGGAATGCAGCCCGTGTTTTGCAGTGCATTTTTCGGGCCTGCACACCTGTGGAAGATGGAAGGAGAGTTGAAGACTATGGCCAAAGCATGAAAACACAAAGCAAACTGAAGATAAAGAGGAGATACAAACAAAGAAGGTAAGAGTCATTTTTGCCCATCCATTTGGTATCACAAAAATGAGTTGTATGACAGTTCATGAAAGGGAAAAATAGAGAAAAAGTATTCAGCCTGCTCTTATGAGCATCCTCTTCCATTCTCTTACCATATTCGTGTACCATTGAAGCCCTTCGTGTGCCCAAGTACTTGAGTGACTTTGGGGCAAGTCAAGAGGTGATTTTTGCCAATGCATGGGCTGAATAGGCTCTCCCAAAACTATCATAAATAGGGCAGCCATTAAAACTCATTCATTTGAAGGGGTTTCTTGAAATCTAATCACTTCCTTGTGTAGACAATGCTCCCGAAACAATAGGGCATTGGTTGAGATTGTAATGGAGACTTTCCCATGAGTTTGTATACATTTATGAGTCAAGTTTGAGGGCTGGAAATTACTGTTTTAATGGAGGGATGAAGTACATTTGTGGTTCTATTCATGCATTTTTATCATCCTTTGGACTCTATGTCACTTGTAATGAGTTCTATCTCTCTATACATTGTATCTCGAAGTCTCAGTACATGTATCTTCATGAAATGAAGGGCATTAGAGCTTGAATTTGTTGTAGGAAATGGAACAAAATCTGACATAGATCTATGCATAAACCTCATGGTTTTTGATGTAATCAGTTTCAAGTTTATCATGGTAAGCTTGTATGGCACGGCTATGTAAGATATTGGTTACTCTCTATCTCATCTACTCTCTCCATAACCCGAGAATCCATCAAACCCCAATCATTTATACTGACAAGATGGTCTTCTTTGGGGTCCCTCATCATGCTTGGAGCCGATACTTTGCCCATTTGGCCATGCATGGCCTCCAAGACCGGATTCATGGTCTTTTCCAGAAAGATGCGGGGTGGTCTGCATTCAAGAAGGCTCTTCGAGAAGAATTCTTTCTTGAAGATTTTGGCCTCATGACAAAGAAAATCTTCACTGAATGGGTTGAAAGGCCCAATAAGGGACTAGCTACCACTGCTCTTCACCGCGAATTTGAAAGAAAATTTGCTCAGCTAAATCCTGATGATCAGCAGAGTATGGAGAGCCAGAAGATTGAATTGTTTCTGAAGGCTGCGGATCCTCTTCTTCAAGAGAAGCTGATTGATCGGCTTGAAGATCCTAACTCTGAGACGGGATTGAAGATTGCTTGGGGTGATGTCACTGAAGTAGTTAATATGATTTCTCGGAGAGAGCGGATGCGCCTAAGGTGGGGTTCTACCTCTGCACCATCTAAGTCCATAAAAGAGCATGTTCCTGTATCTCGACCTCGTATTTCTATGGTCGAGCAACCAAGAAATCCTATTGTTCCACCTCCAAAGAAGGATATCATGGACAAGCTGATCAAGAGCATGCGGGATCTCCTTCTTAATCTAACGGAGATTAATTCCAAGGTGGAAAGGCTTGATGTGAAAGTGGAAGAAAGAGGACGGATAGCTGCCCAAAGATCCATACAAGAAGGCTTCAAAAGACATTGTATCTACTGTGACAGCCTACAGCATGATAAGAGGGAGTGCAATGTATTCCGTGAAGCTAAGGCACAAAAATTGGTCTTTTGGAAGGATGGTAAAATTAATGCGACCGAAACTGGGCTTCCTCTTGAGCCAAATTTCGGTAACAGTGGCATGAAGAAAAGACTGGAGGATTTGGCAACAAGAACAGCCTATGCAGCTATTGATGCAGCTATCTATGGGCTGCAAATTGAGCCAACCAATTAGATTGTTAAAGTATGTAAAGCTGATGTAAAATCTAAAGTTTGGATGCAGGCCTTAGATCGCATGGAGCGAGGCAAGGCGTCCAAATATGATTTGACTATTGCCAATCAATGCATCCGAGGAAAAACTGGATGGACCGAGCCAGTTGATTCATTTTCAGCTTTCACTCGCTTGGCTGAAATCAATAATCAAGAAGCTATGGTAGAAGAAAAGAGAAGAAGAGAAGAATATGTAGCTGGTCCCTCCTCTTCAAGGCCAACCAAATGTGTGACAAGAAGTAAACCGGATCAGGAAAGGATGCTGAAAATCCACCACCACCGCCAGAGCATGTCATGGAAGATGCCCCATAAGCAAAGAAGACGAAAGGAAAGAGAAAAGGCAAACATCCCGGCTACAAGCTGCAGTCTGACATAGAGAGTGCGACGGATCTCAAGTGGGTCCTAGAAGAAAGGATTCTTAGAAGAAAAATTGAATTTACATTGGGTGAAATTCTCAGAATTGCAAAAGAGGATTTCATGATGTAATAATTGATGTAATTAAACAGAAAAGACAATATGTTGGTGAAGAAATTGAAGAATCTGTGCATGCTTTTTTGCAAGCTCTTCATGTGTATTTGCAGGATGAAGAGAAGCTGAATACTCAAGGGATTCGATTGGAGGCAATCAAAGAATTGATTGCAGCCATAGAAGCCAAAGATGAAGACATCTATGAAGCTGAAATTGAAGATGCTATCACAGAGAATGTTATGGTGGGGTCTTGTCAATCCAAAGAGCAGCCCATGCATAAGAAAGAAGCTCGTCACATACAAGAAGAGATTGATGCTCATTTTATTCCAAGTAGTCACTACTCCCATACCCATTGGGCAAGGGTGTTGAGATATCAAGCTCCACTCGTGATATGCCAGGGTGACTGTTGTGCATTTATGTCACCGACTTGTCAGTTGTTGCAGATGCGGTTGGTACACCGCCCATGAATAATAGCTAGATGACAGCTATCCTTATCTACTCTAGTTCGTGGCTCAGTTAGTATGCCACCTTAGTTAGTTGAGTTTGGTTTGAGACCCATATATAGGGTTCTTCTATTTCTTTTGTACTAGAGTTCTTTTGGCTTACACAACTAAGAAGAGGAAATTTGTTTTCAGCCTCCACCCTTGTGTGTATTCCCCCATTGTGCAAGCAAGAAAGCTACAAGTGAGACTCCTTTCTTCTCTCCCACAATCTTGACATGGTATCAGAGCCCTGTTCGTGGTAAGGAGCTCAAGAAAGCAAGCCAAGTTCACAGTGTTCTGGTAAGAGGACCAATGTTGCTTTCATTCTTCTGTTTTGGGAGTAAGTCTCTGCAGGTAGCATAGCTGGAAAGTGCAAGAGTGCATTGTCTTAGGTTGAGACGCCCTTCGCGGTGAAGCAAGAGGGCAGTATATGCTGCGGGAGAGGCCTTTAGCCCTTGGTGACCCTGTTTTTTTTTATTTGAGGCCATTTCGGGGCTTGTTTTGGAGGCGGAAGTTTTCTACACGTACTCAGAAAAAGGCCCAGTTTTATGCTGTGCAACCACTGTTCTACAAGTCGGTGAAAAGTTACTGTAGAAATTACATCGTATGCCTGTGCGCAGAGACATTGGGAGTTACAGAATCATCGTTGTTGCCCGTTGATGCAAAATCGTCACTAGAAAGTGACTGTGTGGTCAAATACCACTTTCGTCAGTTTTGCAGATTTGTCCTTGTGAGGCTGAAGCTGGGTTCTTTGCAGTGACAGAATTTTTTGCAGTGTTCTGTAATGGCGTCTGATTCTCTCTCACAGATTGTCACTGAAAAGCTTGACAAGAACAATTTCCAAGCATGGAAGTTTAGAATGACGAATTTTCTTATGGGAAAAGGATATTGGGAATTTGTTGCAGGAAATGAAGAAGAACCAGTTCTTCCTGATGTTCCCAATCAACAGCAAATGCAGGCATTTAAAGCATGGCATGAGAGAGCCAAGAAAGTTATGTATTGGCTGTCTATCAGCATTTCAGACTCTATGATTGTGCATATTCAGGATGCAAGTACGCCAAAGGAGGCATGGGATACTTTGTAAAAATTGTATAGCACAAATACGCAAGCCAAGAAAATGTAGCTCAAGCAAGAGTTGCACAATGTGCAAAGAGAAAGTATGAGCATCAATGACTACCACATGAAGGTGAAGAAGATTGCAGATGCACTTGCTTCCATTGGGTCACCAGTGGAAGATGATGATTTAGTTTCTGTGACCTTGAATGGTCTAGGAAAGGATTATGCACAGTTTCGAACATCCAGTTCCGTCCGTGAAAGATTTCTTGATTTTGAGGAGTTGATTGCTCTTCTAATTTCTGAGGAGCAGAGAAATGGTGGTGCATCTTCTTCAGGAGGAACTTTAAAAGAAGCTGTCTTCTACTCAAATGCTGGAAGAGGTAGAGGCAAAGGTAGAGGAGGCCGATCTGGAGGCCGTGGTAGAAATCAGAATATGCAGCAAACTCAAGAAAACCAGTCCTATGGAGGAGGACGTGGTAACTCTAGAGGAAGGGGGAGCCAAAGAGGTCGTGGTGGATGGCAAAGAGGGAAAAATGCTAACAGCAATGTTGAATGCTACTACTGTGGTAAAATGGGTCATATGGCTAAAGACTGCTATATAAAGCAGAATGACATCATGAATGGAAAACTGCAACAAGGGAATTATGAATCTTCTAGTAGACAGGGTGATGATAGAAATGAGCATTTTTTTATGGTGCAGCACATGACCAATTCTGTGATAAGTGCAGAAGAAAGTAACGATGTGTGGTATGTTGACTCAAGTGCATCAAACCACATGATAGGTCATGCAGAATGGATGCAGGATGCAAGGAAAATGGAAAAACCAGGATTTGTGGAGACTGGTGATTATATTGCACATCCTATTGTGCGGATTGGAAATATTCCTTTGTCTATGCAGGATGGGAAAAAGAAATACCTGTCGGATGTATTTCATGTTCCGAATATCACCAAGAACCTGGTTTCTGTTGGTCAAATGGTTGAGCAGGGCTTGCAGGTCAGATTTAATTCCCATGGATGCTTTGTTGAGGATATGAAAAATAAAGGTCGCTTGATAGCAAAAGGAAAGAAGAAGGGCAGAACGTTTACATCGGATGCAGACATGCCTGAATTGAGTGCAGCAATGTTTGCACATGGGACCGGTGTAGTTGCAGATATTGATATCTGGCATAAACGCATTGGTCATGTTAATGTACAGCGACTTAAATCAATGCAAGACCAAAATATTGTTGCAGGATTGCCAAAATTCAAGGTTGCAGAAATGCATAAGGTATATGAAGCCTGTCAGTTTGGAAAACAGGCAAGGAAACCATTTCCTAGACATGTTCAAGAGAGTAAGAAGCCATTGGAATTAATCCACTCTGATGTGTGGACTACTAAAGCTGCATCTCTTGGAGGCTGTCATTATTTTGTCACTTTTATTGATGACTATAGCAGAAAAGTTTGGGTGTATTTTATGAAAAAGAAAAGTGAAGTTTTTGGGCATCTCAAAACTCTTAAAGCTGTGGTTGAAAAAGAAACAGGCCTGCAAATAAAATGCCTAAGGTCAAATGGAGGGGGAGAGTACCTCTCAAATGAGTTTGCAAGGTTCTTGTAAGAGCATGGCATAAAGCAGCAATATTCATGCAGTCATACCCCACAACAAAATGGAATTGCAGAAAGAAAAAACAGGCATATTGGAGAGGTATCTTGTGCCATGCTCAATGAAAAAGACCTGCCAGAGACTTTTACTGGGCTGAGGCAGTTGCTACAGCAGTCTACAAAATGAATAGGACTCCCACTGCAGCAATACATGGCATGACTCCAGAGGAGAGGTATACTGGTAGGAAACCAGATATTTCTCATTTGAAAGTTTTTGGTTGCATTGCCTATGTTCATGTGCCAGATGAGTTGAGATCCAAGTTGGATCCAAAAGCTGAAAAGTGCATCTTTATTGGTTATTCTCTGCAGCAAAAAGGGTATAGATGCTATAACCCTTCTACTCGTAAGTTTATAGTGAGCAGAGATGTTGTTTTTGATGAGATGAGTAGCTGGTATAAACCAGTAAATGTGATTGATAATGTAGATGCACAAAATGGTAATGCTGCACAGAATTCACAGCAGCAGTCACAAGATATTAGTGGACCTGGAGCGTCCTCTAGCAGTGGTTCACATTCTTCGCCATGGACAAGCAGATTGAGATCAGGAGAATCTTCTCAAAGCAATGCAGATAGTGGTATGCAGGTATCACGAAAAGGAAAAGAGAAGGTAGATCAGTCCATGTTTGATGTGAATGCAGGTCACTCTTATGTGGATGGTGAATCCAGTGGCTCAGAACAGAGCATTGATGATGAGTTGGGTATTCCTTCTATTGTTACACCTGGAGTGAGGAAGACCAGGGATGCTTTGAGAGCACCTGGGAGTGAACCTACTTTGCGCAGGTCTACCAGAGCTAGGTATCCTGTGGATAGGCTGAAATATGATGGATTTACAGCCATTCACTATGCATATATGGTCAAAGTGATACAAGAACCAGAACCCACTTCTTTTGAGCAAGCCATGGGAAAAGAAAAATGGAAGAAAGCCATGGATGCCTTGGAAGCAAATGCTACATGGGAATTGGTACCTTTGCCTAAAGGTAAGAATGCAATTGGCTGTAAGTGGGTTTATAAGGTGAAGCACAATGCAAATGGTTCTATGAACAGATACAAGGCAAGATTAGTAGTCAAGGGGTATGCACAAACATATGGCATTGATTATGAAGAAACATTCAGTCCGGTTGCAAGGATGGCAACCGTAAGAGCAGTCATTGCTATGGCTGCATCAAAGGAATGGTCTTTACATCAGATGGATGTAAAGAATACCTTCTTGCATGGTGATTTGCAAGAAGAGGTATATATGGAGTAGCCACCAGGTTATGTGCATGCTGTTCATCCTGAGTTTGTTTGTAGGTTGAAGAAAGCATTGTATGGCTTGAAGCAAGCACCTAGAGCATGGTCTAACAAGATAGGACAGTATCTTGTCACTATTGGCTTTCAGATTTCCAAGGCAGATTTCTCACTTTATGTGAGAAAAACAGAGAAAGGTATTATGCTGCTTGTCATTTATGTTGATGATTTGATTATCACAGGTGATAGTGATGAAGATATCCTTCATGTGAAAATGCTATTGAAGCAGAAGTTTGAGATGAAGGATTTGGGAGAGCTGCGTTATTTCTTGGGCATTGAGGTGATTAGATCACCAAGTGGGATACGGCTCTTGCAGAGGCAGTATGGATTGGACATGCTGTCCAAATATGGGATGACAGGCTATAAGTCTATTTCAGTTCCTTTGGAGCAGAATGTGAAGCTGAGTGCAGATGCAGGTGAGCTTCTCGAAGACCCTACTATGTACAAACGCATAGTAGGAAGTTTGATTTATATGACTATTACCAGGCCAGATTTGAGCTATGTTGTTGGATTGGTAAGTCAGTTTATGCAGGCTCCAAGGAAACTGCATTTGGATGCGGCTAGACGTATACTCAGGTATGTGAAGTCCACATTGCAGTATGGACTATTTTATGAGACTGGGGTTCAGATACAGTTGCATGGATACACTGATACTGATTGGGCTGGTAGTATTTCTGATAGACGATCTACCAGTGGATATGTGTTCTCTTTTGGGAGTGCTGCAGTCACTTGGAGCAGCAAGAAACAGCCTAGAGTTGCCTTGTCGAGCACAGAGGCTGAGTACAGGGGTGCATCAATGGCTGCATGAGCGGTAGCTTGGTTGCATAAGCTACTTTATGATATGCATCAGCCTACAGATGGGCCAGTTGTCATTTATTGTGATAACATGAGTAGTATACACTTGGCAAATAACCCAGTCTATCATGCTAGAACAAAGCACATTGAGGTGCATTATCACTATGTGCGGGAGAGGGTTTTACTAGGTCTTATTGATCTAGATTATGTCAGCACAGAGGATCAGGTAGCTGACATATTTACGAAGGCATTGGGCGCAGAGAAGCTGCGCAAGTTCAGAGACCTGCTTGGTGTGCAGGAATTGGGATTGAGCTCGAGGGGGAGTGTTGAGATATCGAGCTCCACTCGTGATATGCCAGGGTGACCGTTGTGCATTTATGTCACCGACTTGTCAGTTGTTGCAGATGAGGTTGGTACACCGCCCATGAATAATAGCTAGATGACAGCTATCCTTATCTACTCTAGTTCATGGCTCAGTTAGTATGCCACCTTAGTTAGTTGAGTTTGGTTTGAGAGCCATATATAGGGTTCTTCTATTTCTTTTGTGCTAGAGTTCTTTTGGCTTACACAACTAAGAAGAGGAAAACTGTTTTCAGCCTCCACCCTTGTGTGTATTCCCCCATTGTGCAAGCAAGAAAGCTACAAGTGAGACTCCTTCCTTCTCTCCCACAATCTTGACAAAGGGCGACTACCGAAACCATTGTCAAGATTGGAGAAAGAGAGACTCCATGCATTGCCCTTATAAACCATGGTTCGGAGATCAATGTCATGTCAAGAAGTCTCTATGAGAATGGCGGATGGACCATAGATGTGGACCTAGGATGGCGCATGAGAGCAGCCAATAATTCTTCTAGCGATCTCTATGCGGCATGTCCTTATGTACGGGTTACTATTGGTGATGTAAAAAATGAATTTCATTTCTTTGTTCAAGATTCTTGTAGCTATCCTATCATTCTTGGTCAACCTTTTATTTCTGAGTCTCATTTGGAGACAAAGGCCCTTGATGATGGTTCATTTTATGCTCGGATAAGAAGTAAGGATAATGACAAAGCTGTCCAATTTCTGACTGTTTGTGTAAATCATCACCGGAATAGAGATCGATTGAGAGATCATCCTGTGCCTCCTAATGCCCGAGAATTTAAGGGTTTTCGGGCTGCACTGCTGTAAGTTGAGGCTATGGCAGTGCTTCATGTAATAAAAATATGCCTCCACATGTAAAGGGGGCTATGTCAAAGGCTGATTTGCAGGTATTTACAGCCAACAATGTGGGCTATTATAAACATTTTTTAGCCATGAATAGGGCTGAAAGAAAGCATATATGTCACGTGGAACAGAAGCTAAAGCAAGTTGATGTTTTGGCTGAAAATGAAGAAATTTCAGGACTGTTTTATGGGCTGATTTATAATGATACATTGACTGAAATACATGCAGGTGCTCATGCAGAAAATCAGGCTTAAAATCAGTCCATACAGGTATGCACATTGGATATTTATGACATAATTCAAGAATTTGCTGATCATGAAGCTTTTGGACAGCCAAACAGGAATGATGCAAGAGTAGAAACAAAGTACAAGACAATTGACAAGAAGGTCAAGTGGGTGGCAACTCCAGTACCTCCTGAAAGTGAGGGACTAGCTGAAAGGGCATCCAAACAGCCAAGTCTTCGTGACCCCAAAGATATTGGTCACCAATTTACAGCTGAAAGCTTACGGGAGCTAAAAATTGGTGAAAACTCTTTTCTCTTGCCAGCTGAAAAGCAATCTTTTATGCAGATGTTGAAGAAACATGGAAAAACTTTTTCATTTCAGCCTCATGAAATTGGCCGTGTGGATCCAAGTGTTGTGGCACCAATGGTGATTTTCACGGTCCCCCACATCCCTTAGAATCTTAAACCAATTCTGATACCAAGGGCTCATTTGCCTAAGTTACTGGAGCTTTTAAATGAAAAGATAAAGATGCAAATATTGGAGCCATCTTCAGCACTGTATTCTAATCGATGGTTTACCGTGCCTAAGAAGAATGGATCTTTACGATTCATTCAAGATTTATAGCCTATCAATAAAGTCACTATTAGAAATATTGGTTCGGGTCCAATTGTTGATGAATTTGTTGAGGCTTTTGCAGGTAGAGCAATTTATTCCATGGGTGATTTATATTCGGGCTATGACCAATTTCAGCTTGCTTTGGAAAGCTGAGACATTACCACAATGAAGACGCCTCTTGGCTTAGTCCGCATGTGTACTCTACCCCAAGGAGCTACAAATTCAATGGCTCACATGATGAATGCCATGCACAAAGTATTGAGAGATTATATTCCCCAACTTACTCTTCCTTTCCTTGATGATGTACAGATCAAAGGATGTGAAATTCATGAGAAGAATGAAGATCTCAATGAGCTTGGATGCCACAAGTTTGTTTCTGATCATATTAATGATTGTGCTCAAATCTTGTCTAAACTAGAAGAAGTCCATCTTACTCTTTCAGGAGCTAAATCTGTTTTTGGAGTTGAAGAAGTTCTTGTGGTTGGGCATATGTGTGGCCCATATGGCCGAAAGCCTTCTCCAATCAAGATTGATGCCATCAGCAAAATGCGAGAAATATGTACAAATGTTTCGAAGGTGAGAAGATTTCTTGGAGCATGTGTTTTCTATCTTATTTGGATCCCACACTTCACTCATGTTGCTGAAAATCTTTATCAACTGTTAAGAAAAGGCCAAAGGTTTATGTGGGAAAAAGAGCATACTCAAGCTATTCGAAAATTGAAGAAATTGCTGATTTCAGCCCCCACCTTGAATAGGGCTGATTACTCTAATGGACAGCCTATCATACTCACGGTAAGTTTGTCAAATGTACTCTATGGTTAAGCATAGAGATGGGCTTCAGCCTACATTTCCTTTATCCATTCATTACAGATGGGTTATTGATTTAGTAACCATGCCTATAGGAATTTGGAACATGAGATATCTAGTGCTTGCTAGAGAATATCTCACAAATCAGGTGGAAGGAAAAGCCTTGACAACAAAGACCACTCAAGCTGTTTGTAGATTTTTACTTGAAGAAATGTTTTGCAGGTATGGCTGTGTTGCCAAAGTAACTGCTGATAGAGGAGAATTGGATTCCAATGAGACTCGCCATTTACTTGCTCAATTGGGAATCAAGCTATCTCTTACATCAGCCTACAATCCTGAAGGCAATGGTAAGAGTGAAAGAGGTCATCAACCAATTCTCAAAGCTTTGGCAAAGTCTTGCAGAGGGAAGATGAGAGAATGGCCTAAAATGCTTCCATTCGCATTATGGGCTGATAGAACTACCCATAGTGCAGTGACGGGCTATATGCTGGCTAAACTAATGTATGGCCAGCCACTTATTATGCCTATTGAGGAGTCTATTATCACATGGAGTATCTTGCCTTGGGATGAAGGCATAAATAGAGAAGAGCTGCTGATTTTGTGCATAAGACAGCTTGAAAGAAGGCCATATGTCAAGACAACCATTGAAAGGCTGAAGGCAACGAGGTTGAAGAATAAGAAGAGGTTTGACAAGTGTCATCGACTTCGTCCCAAAAGAATGATTGGGTACTTGTCTATGACAGAAGCCTAGACAATCAGTATAATGCTCATAGGAAGCTAGCCAAGCGATGGTTTGGACCATATGTGGTGAAGGTAGTACATGATAATGCTACTTACACTTTGGCTGAAATGGATGGGACCATGATCAAGATACCAATAGCCAGCAAACGTATCAAGCTCTTCAAACGAAGAGAGTCTTCTACTTATGAGCTTGATGACTTGGATGTGAGCCATCTACTTGAAGACAAGAAAGAAGAAGAAGACTTAGAGGACAATGATGAAGATATGATAGAAGAAGAGCCTCCTTAACCTGCAAATTCATGAAGTGGCACATGTCGGAGGATGTGCAAGTTAGGAGGGGGTGAATGTCAAAGGGTTTGCAGTTCATGGTATAAAACATGGAGTTCTTATGTTTGCAAAAGAACTTCATTAGGATCCACATAAGAAACTTGCATACATAATTTAGTCATTATTCCCTTACAATTAACTTAGATGTCATTTAATCTCATAAGTTCCTTTGTAACTTGGCATGCAATTTTCAGTTTGTATCAAGAAAAATGGCAATGATAGTGTATATGAGGACCTTCAACTTGATCAACAGGTGGTAATTGATAGTTTATAGGTTATGTCACATTGGTTTATGAAGCTCATTAGCTTGGAAGATCCAACTGTTGTCAAGAGCACTCCAAAGTTGACTAGGTCCACAAGAGACACGGAGTAATAGTTGTACAAGACTTATATGACTTGTATATGACTTACGTGAACTCTTTTTTGTGTGGAAGAAGGAGAGGAATGCAGCCTGTGTTTTGCGGCACAATTTTTGGGCCTGCACACCTGTGGGAGATGGAGGGAGAGTTGAAGACTATGGTGAATGCTCCAAAGCATGCAAACACAAAGCAAACTGAAAATAAAGAGGAGATACAAACAAAGAAGGTAAGAGTCCTTTTTGCCCATCCATTTGGTATCACAAAAATGAGTTTTATGACAATCCATGAAAGGGAAAAATAGAGAAAAAGTATTCAGCCTGCTCTTATGAGCATCCTCTTCCATTCTCTTACCATATTCATGTACCACTGAAGCCCTTCTTGTGCCCAAGTACTTGAGTGACTTTGGGGCAAGTCAAGAGGTGATTTTTGCCAATGCATGGGCTGAATAGGCTCTCCCAAAACTGTCATAAACAGGGCAGCCATTAAAACTCATTCATTTGAAGGGGTTTCTTGAAATCTAATCACTTCCTTGTGTAGACAATGCTCCCGAAACAATAGGGCATTGGTTGAGATTGTAATGGAGACTTTCCCATGAGTTTGTATACATTTATGAGTTAAGTTTGAGGGCTGAAAATTACTATTTTAATGCAGGGATAAAGTACGTTTGTGGTTCTATTCATGCATTTTTATCATCCTTTGGACTCTATGTCAGTTGTAATGAGTTCTATCTCTCTATACCTTGTATCTTGAAGTCTCAATACATGTATCTTCATGAAATGGAGGGCATTAGAGCTTGAATTTGTTGTAGGAAATGGAACAAAATCTGACATAGATCTATGCATAAACCTCATGGTTTTTAATGTAATCAAATCCAAGTTTATTATGGTAAGCTTGTATGGCACGGCTATGTAAGATATTGGTTACTCTCTATCTCATCTACTCTCTCCATAACCCGAGAATCCATCAAACCCCAATCATTTCCCTCTCTCCCCTTTGAATCTCTCACTCCTCTTCTGCTCTAAACCCCGGTGGTAGACCTTCGACCCCCAACACGATGACATTGCTAAGATTAGGGATACATCTCTAGTCGGCTTAGTTAACCTCATAGATGCACTAGTGGGTTAGGAGGCAACTACTATGGCAGGAACTAGCTCAAATGAGAACAGTCTAGACCTTAACCTTGACTTACATTGGTTGAGTATCCACATGAAATCTAGTAACTTGTCACACAATACGACCAACAGATGAGGATAGCACACCATGGGAGACTAGTAGCTGATATCATAGTCAATCTTGAGGAAGAGAGGAGACTCGCAAGGATAGGATTGCAGTGTATTACGAGTTATAGCCAGCAACAAAGGACTCAGATTGCGTCATGAGAGAGAACTCAATGAGGTTCACAAGATCATAGCCATCTCAGGTATAAATAGAACAGAAGGCAGTGCCGATAGGAAGAAAGCCCTAGAAGAGGACCTTATAGAAAGTGAGCTACTCAAAAAAAGATTATTAGACAATACTAGTGTTGAGCAAAGTGGGGTAGCCTTGATGACATCATTGCTATAGTCGAGCACCCCAAATGACAAGAGCCAAAAAAAAATACCCCAAATGACTCTTGTAGTCTAGCTGCTCTATTTTTAGGTTGGCTATACTCTTCCTTTTTTCTTGTTCACCCAACTGCCTTCTGAGTGTCCACTTCTGAGTGTCCCAATCCCAGATCAAGGCCTTGTGACAATTGTGAAAGATTCGAGCATGACACCATACCCTACCGGTTGCCTTGCCAGCAACCTTACACTCAGCCATACTATCCAAGAGTTAGGAATCCCTAGACCTCTAGCACCTATCGTGACCCATCTACCAAGCAAAGCTCTAGTGCACTTTGAAGAGGAACCACTGGAGGAAGATTCTTACTTGAACCCTTATGTCTCTTATGATGAAGAGGTAAATCCCATATTGATGGACTATAGGCTTGTGCCATTGATGGCCTTAGGTAGAGGAAAAGGTAGAGGGCTAGGAGGAGCTCAAAACCAGGAACCCATAGCATGTTTGACATGTGGGACATATGGCCATCCAAGGCATATATTGTCTTACTGCCTTGAAAATAAGTAAGAAAATAGAGAGAAGGCCGATTTGAGATCTCCTAAGTCACACATCTATTCATCGATTACCCTAGGTGAAAACCCTCACTAGCTCAACAATTGTGCCATCTTTGTGCCTCTCGGAATCTTTTGTGTCGAGTCACATGTCAACGATGCCACACCTATTCTACTAAATGTCGTGACACGAGCTCAAATGAAATAGGATGGTATCTCATTACCTGGACCTAGCAACGCGGATGCAACCTCTTTAGGGAAGAGGAGTAGACAATGGAGAAAAAAGAGAACTAAAGCAAAAATAATGCTCAATACCAAGAGTGAGATCACATTAACCAAGGGAAAATAGGTCATTAACACTAAAGAAGAAACATTTGCACCTAAGACGAGAGTGAAGGGAATCACTAAGATTGGAGAGTACCCTAAACCCAACTAGCAGTAGCTGAGGGTTGAGGACAAGGTCAATGAGTGGATAAAATAGGGGCAAGCTCACCTTCAAGATGCCAAACCTATCATTGAGGATGATATTAAGAAACTCTCAACCGTGAGTCCACTAGCCTCTCCCACATATCTAAGGGCAAGAGAAACAACACAACCATGTGAACAACTGCATGGTGGCAAAATAAGGGGGCCATGGATGCACAAATAGCTCACGAGCATTGGCAAGGAGTCCATGGAGCTAAGGGGGGAAAGACGAATAGCAAATTGCTAACCTCACTAATAACAAATCATGTGACATTGTCATTGGAAGAATTGCTTAGGCAAAACTCTGCACTTTGGCAAGAATTGAAGCAATGAGTAGAACATAGAATGACCATGAGCCGCAAGATCTTCCAAGCCTTGATGCCATGACACACGTACCAAGCCTAACAATGAATCTAATGTCTAAGTATCCACAAGTAAATGCCTTTTGGGAGGGTACTAAGATGCACACAGTCTTACCTATAGTTGCCTTAGGAGATACTACACAAAAGGGGATAGAACACTATATTAGGGAATTTGGGAGTTCTCATATAGTTTGGGAATTTTCAATACATTTAATATTTGGTCATGTGATCAAATCTTATCCCCTTACTTGAAAGTGGAGTCTACTTTAATTACTATATAGGCTTTCTTTCCAAGTCCCACTTTGAAGCATGGGTAAAGATTTAACCACATGGCCAAATCTTTACCCCTTATTAAAAGGTGAGACTTAAGAGATTTCCAAATTCTCTAATATGGTGTTATAGTGGACATGGGAGCAGGGGTTAGTGTACTTAGTCATGCAATGTTGCAAGCTTGGGGAAACCCACTGGTAGAGACCAAAAGGTTCAATGTCACTCTAGCAAATGGGATGAAGATTAGACCCTTCGAAGTCCTAAAGGACTAAAGATAGCAAGAATCCAATTCTCAATGAACTTCATAGTTATCAAGGGAGTGGATTATGATATCCTACTCAATAGACCTTGGATGAGAAATGCTAGAGTAATAGAGGACTAGGGTAATGGCTTGATATTCTTGGGTAATTGATCAGAAGCAGTCTGAGTAGAGATGGATATATGGAAAACCTCACCAGTGGACTTAGATGCCATCTCTATCCTGCTAAAGGGCAACTCAAGGCCTAGAAGTGATAATGGACCTCTAACAAGGTACATTCCTTACCCTAAGGATGAGCGAGACTGGATGCATGTATTGGAAACCATTGATCTCCCATTCTCGGAGGACGAGGGTGAATCCAAGCAAGCTGTAGACTCAACTAGCAATCCTAACATTTCCATCACTTCTAATCGTCTTGTGGTACCCTTCTGCATGATGGCTGAGATTTCCATGGTCACTTATCATGTTCTAGCAAACAAATTAGAACTTCACAAAATCCTCAAGTACTTATCAACTCATCTTCAGGGTAACCCAGCTACCAATTTAAAGACTTTCAAGGATCTTATAGAAAGTAGAGAGTGGGAATGGACTAAGGTGCACAACCTAAATTTGTCATATAACTAGACTCTCATGATAACTGTGGTAGAGCTTGAAAGTGGGGACCCTACTAGTGGCATACAATCCCAGTATGAGAGTTGTGACAACAAGTACAAAGACTATTGTTCCATCAATGAGGAGAGCAAAGAGGAAGTAGAGACCATAGAATATGATATGGAGGAAAGAGTAATTGAGCAAATTTGAGCAAACACTAAACCCTGAGATTCAACGTGTTTCAAGTGAGCAAGGGAGTTGCCAAGGTAGATTGCGATCAATCCTAGTTAGAATGCCTCTAGGTGGCAGATTTATGAGCAAGCAAGATTAATTCATCATTGCACCACACCATTATTTGGAGTAGAGTCAGCTTTAGAGTTGCAAGCACCAAGGGAGAGAGCCCCTTCTAGTGAGGATGATGAGTACAATTCCAAGTCAGAGGCGAGCTCTGATAGTGACTGCAAGATACCTCGACCACATGGGACCCAACACACCAAGGAGGACCTTCTAGTCCACCTAAGGTGGAGAATTCTAAGGGAGGATAAAAGCAAATAGTCAAAGTATTCAGAAGCTGAAGGCAAAAGAAACCCCGAGACCTACCCAAGCACTTCACAAAGTACAAAAAGGGTGATAGAATAGTGGTGTTGCTAGGAGCCAAACAAGAAGGGAAAACAAGTGAACCCATCGAAGGACAGCCAAGGTTAAGGAGGTTGAACTAGCAAGAGGGGAGGACAAGCCTTGACCCATGTACATAGTAGATGATGTAACCAAGGAGAAGAGCATAATCTCATAAATCTCTTAAGGAAATTTGAGAATATATTCAAATGGTCCTTAGACGAGAAAGTTATAGATCTAAGTATCATGAGTCACAACATCCCCATGACCCATGAAGCAGTACTTATCAAGCAACGACCATATGCAATGAATCCTAAGCATGTAGATGTGATAAAGGAGGAGATTAATAAGCTATTGAAGGTATGATTCATTTACAAGATAGAGCACATAGACTGGGTGTCACCCATAGTCATAGTCATGAAAAAGAATGGGAAGCTTCAAGTGTACAGAAACTATAAGAAGGTCAACACAGCCACCAAGAGAGACAATTACCCACTACCATACATGGAGCACATGCTAGAGAGAGTGGTAGGGAATAAAGCCTACAACTTCCTAGATGGCTTCTCAGGATACAACCAAGTGCAAGTCCATTTGGATGATAGGCATAAGATGGCATTCGCCATTGAATGGGGGTTTTTTTCCTATATAATCATGCCATTTGGATGACTAACTATTGCTCCTACTATCTTCCAGCACCTAATGTGTGCCATTTTCAAGGACGCTTAGAAAATGATTGAAAGTTTTTGTCGATGACCTATGCATCCACACCAAGTGGGAAGAGTACTTGGAAAAGCTGCAGATAGTCTTTGAATGGTGTTGACAATAGATCTCACTGAACCCTTTAAAGTGCCAATTTTGGATGAACCATGGCTGCATCTTAGGGCACGTTGTGTTGAGGAATGGATTAGCCACAAATTTTTCTAAATTCAAGGTGATTATAGACCTTCCCCCTCCAACCAAATTTGAGGGAGTTCAATGTTTCTTAGGTCACACAGGATACCACTGGTAGTTTGTAGTGAACTATGCATTGATTGCTAGACCCTTGTACAAGCTATTGATAGTATTCGAGTGGACCCAAGAATGTCAACAAGCCTGTGAAAAGCTTAAGCAACCTCTAACTTTAGTTCCTACCTTAAGAGCCTCAAATTGTTCCATTACCTTTCACATGCACATTAATGCATCAAAATTTACCATGGGGCCATGTTGTGCCAACTTGATGAATATAACCTCAACTATCCCTTTTAGTTTTGTTAGTAGATACCTCACTGAGACAAAAATGAACTACTCCACAATGGAGAGGGAAGGGTTAGTCATGGTATTCATCATAAAGAAGTTCATACACTATCCTCTAGTAGCACCATTCACCTTCTTTGTGGATCATCAAGCATTGCTTTATCTCGTGAATAAATCTTACACAGCAGAACACATTCTTGATGGTTACTTTTTCTTTTGGAATTTGACCCCTCTATGGTCATATGCAAAGGGCAAATGGCATTATATAGTAGATCATATGTCTTGCATACCCACAGGAGAAGCTGTTGGATAAGGAATCAATTATGACCTACCAGATGCACATCTTTTTGAAATGTCTAGTGAACGAGAATTTTTTAGAGCAGACCTCACACCATATTGGGCGGGGATGACATAGTCCACATACTTGAAAATAGGATATTAAAATGCCCATAGAGAAATCTAGATTAAAAAGACTAATCTTAAAGATCCAACCTTATCAATTGATTGCAGGTCAACTGTATCGTGTGAAACAAGATGGACTTTTAAGGAGATGTGACTGTGAATATGAAATATATGATGTTCTCAAGGAAGCACATTGTGGAATAGCTAGTGGGCACATCAATGGAGACACTGCAGCATGCAAGGTGCTCTAGTCCCAATTGTACTAGCCAATGCTACTCCATGATGCAGCCAAGTTTTTGAAGCATTGTGACAGTGCCAATGGACCAAAGTCCCTACTCGTAAGAACAAATGGATTTGACCCCAGTAATTGCATGCTAACAATTCGAGAAGTGGGGAACAACTTCATCGGTCTAATGAGCCCTGCACCTCAATACTCCCAAGCCATGTACATCATTGTTGCCACAAACTATCTCATCGAGTGTGTGGAAGCTTGAGTGACTCGCAAAAATAATGCTAGGACCATAACCAAGTTCCTTTGGGAGAAAGTGATCTCACGGTTTGGTTGCCCCATAGAGTTGGTTAGTGACCAAGGCACACACTTCATCAATGAAGTGATCCCTCACTTGTTATCCACCTTCTTAATAATCCACAGAAAGTCCTCTCCATATTGTCCTCAAGTCGATGGTCAAGCCAAATCCACGAACAAGATCTTGGTGGGTATTCTAACAAAAGTGGTCTCTGCCTTGCACAGTAGTGACTAGGACAACAAGCTGATGGTAGCTTTATGGGCATATAGGATAGCCAGGCTACAAAATAGCCATAGGAAAGGCTCCATTCAAATTTATCTATGGAACTGAAGCTATTTTTCCAATGGAATTCTTTGTTCCAAGCTTGAGAATAGCAACCTAAGAGAGATGGGAGGGCCAAGAAGCATGGACAAATTGGTTAGTAGAGTTGGAACACCTATTTGAGACTTGTCTCATCGCAAATCATGTTCTAATCTGCAAAAAGACATGCCACAAGAGCTGGTTTGACAAATACATCATCAAACAGCGAGACTTTGGGCAAGGAGACTTAGTCATTCTAAACTCTATCAAGGGATATAAGTTGAAAATGAAGTTTAGGGGATTGGGACCCTTCAAGGTTTACAATGTCAGTAGAACATGGAATGTGGAGCTTGAAACCCTAGAAGAGGAGGGCATAGGCTTCTTCAAAGGAAGTCACATCAGAAAATATTACCCTTTGTCACATCCAATTCATGAACCTTTGATGATAGAACCACCATCAAACGTGAGGGTTGTAACCATCACAGAACTCGAGGAGGTAGATAAGGAAGTGGTAGCACCAACCTACCCTGCGAATCATTGTAACATCCCAAAAACAATATACCCTTGATGTGCTAATTGATGAGGGAGCTAACGCCAATATCTTAATGCATGAATACTAGACCGCCATGGGTCAACCCCAATTGCAACCAACCAATGTGAAGCTTAGCTCATTTGGGGGGCAATCCTATCCACTCTTGGCAAAATGCAAACTTATGATTTCTATCGAGATTGAGAGCCTACCCATCATCTTCTACATGCTATCTAACAAGAAAAGTGTTGGTAAGGAGTGACTGCTAGGATGCATGTTCAAAAAACAAGTTCATTGTAATGTTGACTATATGACTCGCAGCGCATCCACCTTACCATCGATCATGTTAGAAATAGTAACAGCTTTTAGCAAGGCCACCATAGTTGTCCCAAATCCTATAGTGCCATCGGTAGCTAAACCTAGTGTCCACCCTAAGGAGGGAGTAGTACATCACAATGTGCTCCCATAGTAACTTCATAGCCACATTGAGGAATCATGGTCCAAACACTCAAATGGGTCCCTAATCATAGACCACATATTCACAAATGCCAATCATGGGGAATGCATAGTTTCCATGCCTCAAATTCTAGGCCTAAATGAAAGATTTGGTTCTCCTATAGTTCACACATGATTGATCAGTGCTAGGTTCCAAAATCCCTATTGTGTGCCCAAGGGTACTATGAGGGTAACACCTTGCTATGGCTACCTAGAATCTTGAGTGCTATGTATGATCCTCAATCTCATCCCCCATATTTAGCCAAGCTTCAGAAATGATAATCAAAATAGGGGAGGAGAAGAACTAAAAGGAAGGGTGCTCAATCCTTCAGTGCTCAAATGGCCTACCAACCCAAAGCTCAACCAAAAGTCCACAAAGAAACTACTCATGAGTGAGCTCCCTAAGATGATCACCACCACAAAACCCAATGATAAAGCATCAAGTGAACTTCAAACCTCACAAACCAATCCTACCACACCCATTGAGAATCTTCAAGCGGAAGCACCCTTCATCAACTTGTCTTGTTCAACTAAACCGAAACCACCAAAAGCATACCTTAGCTCACTACCACCATGATAATCCCTTCTTGAAGTGGCTTCCAACATGGCCATGGACGCAAGGGATGACTTGGCAACATGCATCCGATGGATGGATTCAACTTTCACACTATTTGCTAGAAGTTACAAACGTCTAGACCTAGGCCTACTTGACAAACCCATAGTAAATGAGGTACATTCCTTGTTGTGTTCTTGGTAGGAATAAGAAATAATTTTTATTAAGACTTCCACTATTGCAGATGAGATGATTGGCAATGAAATTTCACAAGAAAAGGCCATAAGCCAATGCTTGATCACATCCTATAAGAAAAGTAAAATTTTCATTCCACCATAGGAATTTTTTGAGCTCCAATGACTAGTTGAATCTAAGTCCAATTTCTTATACAAGTGGTATAATTTGAACCTTTCATGGATTAAAGAGTTTTACCAAATCATGACCAATGCAAATCAATTACATGCCATCAAGACTTCCGAGTATAAAAATCGACGGCCATAACTAGGAATCGGCCATTAGAAGACAATATCATGCTTCACCCATACTTGGATAAGGTTATAATGAAGGAGAAACTCCACATTGCAAGTCGACTCAAGTCCAATGACCTCTTGATTGATGTATTAACTTATATCATGCAAATAGGCATTCTCCCATAAGATATGGACCATTATGGGACCCTAGAGTATAAACCCAAGTTTTATGACTGACTCTTAAGAAAGTGAGGCATCCACTGATACATTGAATTCCCATACACCTTGATTTCCACAATCCTAGGAAGGATTTTTCACCTTCTACAAGGGGAAGGGGGTAATGGGTGAAAACTCAAAGTAGAAATTGAATTTTGAATATGTAAAAATGTGTGGATTGATTGGTATGAGAATTCTCATTTTGTGGGTCATATTCATCACTGTCACATACTAATCCTTCTAGTCATTTTACTTTTCATGCAAGAGATGCAATTTAAAGAAAACTAATTGTGGGATATTTTGTGGTGACACAAACCTAAATGACAGGTCAATAGGACAAAGCCAATAGGCTTCCCTTCTCGAAGTAGGAGCATAGAAGATACAGATTAGTCATGGAGATCCAAGCATTTTACCAATTAAAATATCGTAGCATCCACAATTTGGAAGGAGTGGTGACATTCCAAGAGAAAGTGGCATAGATGATAGAGCGATGTGGTCTTTCCAAGTACTTAGAAAAGGTGGGAAAAAACATTGACCACAGCAAATGTACAAAATTTATGAGGACTTTCAATCTCCAAAGGAACATTGGCTCGCTGGCCACCAAGCAAGGTGAAACCTCTAAAAGGATGGAAGTGGCCCTTAACCCGAAGATTTTGAAGGAATTAGGATTGGTAGAGAATCCAAATAAGAGGACAAAGAGGATGTGTATGGGATGCGGGGGATGGATAAAAAGAAGGTCTACACAAATGATGGAATCAACCTAGCTGACATTTCGGACCCCACCATTTGACTGCAGGTTAAAATGGTCCATGCCCTTTTCTCAAGCCAAATATATAGTTCTCTCATAAATAGAACATGTGTACCATTACTAGAGAGTCTTGTAGCCAATGTCCTAGATGAGGTGAATTGGAATGCCTACATCTGGAAGACAATACAGTCATCGGCAACAAACCTATGTAACTAGCCCCACAACACCAAGGGTGGCAAGAGGGGAGTCTCCAACTACCACAACGGAGTTTGAGAGGAAAAAGCTTTCCTCCAAAGATTTTACTATAGGCTTTGGATGAGCGTTAATGGCCATCATTTAGGAAGCTCTCAGGAAAATGAAAAGAGAAGTAGTAGAGGAGACCCTGGAGTCGTCACCAATCTAAGAGAAGCATTGCAGATCAACCATATCGCTTTTAGCAGGAGAACATGGGGAAGATGAAGTCCACAAGGAATAGCAAGACAACATGGAGAGAGTTGCTACTGAAAAGGGGAACAATTGACCCTCTCAACATCAAGAAGCCTCAAACAAGAGGACAGTCTTAGTGAGCAGCAAGGCTTAGAGTTATCAACCCAAGCGGGGAGGAAAAATATCACCCTTAAAATACCCATAAGAAGAACTCAATCCACCTCTAAAGAAAATAGAGAGCTGCAAAGGGTGGAGGAGGATTCAAAGAGACTAGAAGAAGAGCGCAAAAAAAGGCAAGAAGTGGAGGAAGAACGTCTAAGGCGATAGGAGGAGGCAGAGGTTGCCCTAACCATTTAGAGATTTGTGGAGGAATCCTCTCAATCTCAAGATTTTGCGATGATGAGCATAGCATGAGGTGATGTGCCAAGGACAAGCACAACATCTAAAGAGGTAGGACTAGGACCAGTGGTGGTGAAAGGCAAGGATAAAGCCCCTCTACACCCAATCCCACCAATCATAGCTGCACCAACAATCACCCCGACACAAGAAACTGTGAAAGGGGGAGTTAATGAAAGCAACATCATGGCCTGGGTGAAGTACTTAGTTGGCACAATCAAAGAAATTGCACTCGCACCTAGCAAAGGAGCCCCCCTTGCAAGAATAAAAAGGTTAACAGCAGCAGAGCTGATGCAAAATCATGCCAAGGGACAAAGGTACCTTGCTTAAAAGTGTGAATCACTTTAGTGCCTTTGGCCATATGCAACAATGAAGATCAGGATGCATTCGTAAAGGAGCTGCAAAGCCAACTCAAGAAGGCAGTAGAAGAGAAAAAGGTTGTGCTTACAGAGCTCAAAGAAGAGAAGATTGCATTCACAACTTACACGGTGGAACAAGCAAGAGTGATGACCATCGTAAACAAGGAAGTAATCACACTAAAAGAGGCCTTAAAGGAAAGGAAGAGAGAAGAGAGTCTAAAGGAGTTTTATGATGAAGAAAGAGAGAGCCACATCTCCTTAGAGAATATGTGCGCCTTCAACTCTCAAGAAAATAGACATTTAGAGCTAGAATATAGGAGTTGAAGAGGCAAAGAGAAGAGGCAAGGACAGAGCTACATGTGGTAAGGAACCAAAGAGAGCAAGAGACCACAAAGAAGTTGAGGGGGCTGCACAATTAGCTCTCCATGAGCAAGGCCATATTGAGGGGGCAGGTGGAACATAAAAACCAAGAGCAAGAGCAAATGCACACATTGTGGCAAGAGTAGGAGCAGGTTATTGCCACCCTAGCCCAGTACCAAAATCAAGGGCTAGAGCAGATGAAAGAGAAAGTTGAGGAATGGGCAACCAAGAACAAAGACAAAATCAAAGACTTAGCTTTCAAGCTCGCCCATTTTGAGAGTGAACACCTCCTGGAAAAAAGCAAAGCCACGATTGTTGAGACAAGAATGTTGTATCAACCACACACATTCTTCAGCATAGTATTGAATGTCATAGAGCCAAAAGGAGAAGAGACATTGAAACAACTAAAAAGAAAATTGGAGCTACAAGGAGGGCACTATAACATGGACTCCATGCCAAGGCACCCAAGCCTAGCATTGGCTTGGGAGAAGAGGAGCAACGTACCCACCTAATCTTAGCTAGCTTGACCACACATGAACTCACCTTGCTAGGGCTTGGGGAGCCTAAACAGCAAATGCAACCACCTCAACAAGAGCCATTAGAGCTGGCCTAGGAAGAAGGGCCTGACTTTGAACCAAATCAACAAGAGGAAGAACGAGTGCAGGAACTAAGTCCCCCCTCTATAGCCACAAGTACAACCACCATAAGAGTAAGAGGAAGAAGCTGGGCCACCTGAACGGATGGTGGAGATAAGGCACAAGTGCAAAGAGCAAGTGGAACATTGTCATGGGAAGTTTGAAGCCAAGATACTACAAGTTCCACAAGTGGCCATCCCTGAAAGCAAGGAGTATGATCCTATTAACTGGGGCTAGGAACTTGCAGTGTGGGAGCAATGGTAAAACTGCCTTGAGTTCTCCTTCACTTTCCCTCACGCATTGGATAGAGTATATCTCCTAAGGTGGTGGAGGATGTCATTAAGCTTTCAGAAAGGCTAGGAAGGAGATGGCTAGAGAAATGGATGAGGCATCCCACAAGGTGGCAGTAAGAACTTGTAGACTACTAGAAAGATAAGGTGGTGAAGGTACCCCATAGGGCCAAGGGATATGAGGCATAGTGTAGCTGGTGCTGGAACATCTCTTACTCTAGCTTAGAGGGGCCTAGATCACTTTCTATAGCACCCTACCCCATGAATGGGATGATACTATCTACATGCCCTACCTAAGAATGATTGGATTGGATTTCAACCAAGAGGTGCATGGTAGATATGACTTCCCTCTGATCTACAATATAAATGCCTCAATCCCTAAAGAAAGCTTGATCTTCACCGAAAGGAATATCTACTCATCTATAGTAGGTTTCCTCAAAGACTTCTCCTCATGCCTTGACCCCACCTTCATCACGACATGTAACTACTCTGCCTATTATGAATATTACTAAAACAAAAACCTACTATAAAGTAATAGCAGTCGTTGCCACCCCTCTTTTCTTATCTCAATGCTGGGATAGATAGCTATGTGATGGTGCACCTCATGATGATTGTCACTCTCTTGCTAGCATTTTGTATGAACCTCTTAGAATATATGAGTGACAGTAGATTCATTAGGTGTAACCACCTCTTTTGGTCATCTACTCCACTCAATGTAAGAGCCAGCTTGAAGGGGTATTTGCAGAGCAAGGCATGCCTAAGTAAAGCCCTCAAGCCACCATGCAACCTGGCCCCTTCATCAATGGCATGCTTCTTAATGTTCTCCCCTTATAATTCAAAAAAAGGAAAAAAAGAAAAGAAAAAACCAAAAAAATAAAAAAAGAAAAAGGACAAGGACAAGAAGAAAAGAAGTGGAAACAAAAGAAATACCACAATGAAATCAACCCATCTGTACTCTACAAGCATCACAAGCATTGCATCTCTAGGGACCACCCTACCTCCTTCCTCCACTTCACATACTTAGGGCACATCAAGGGTAGGACACACCTGCGGGGCTCTTGCTCGTCTATATGTCTCCCTAAGTCGTACCCACAACACGTCCCCTTGTATAGGAACTGGGTTCTCAAGTGTGGGATAACACCTTGGGCTTGTCTAGGTTTGACCCAATTCCCAGTTCCACTGGCATAGATACCATGCACTGCATAGTGAGATAGACACACCCCTAGGTAGTGCACTTCCTTTTCCTTTTTAGGTACATTCAACAACCTACAATCAACCAACTGACATCGGAGGCCCCAAATACCTACTCAATCTATCCTCGACCTCTACAACCTCTCATCCGTATTTGTAACACTTCTTCTCCACGGCCAATCTCCCCAAAGCCCCATCATTAACCCACATGAAAAACCTTCAACCACCCGAGCCCTCATCAACAAGTGCCATGGGACTAGCACCCAACTAAGAGGGGGGTAATGTCACACCTCTGGAAGTTCAAGATGAAAAAGCCCTAAAAAATCAGAAATGGAAGATAGCCCCAAGACAAGAAAAATGGAAGAGAAAGGTAAGCTTAGAAAAAGTGTTGGAAAAGCCTCAAATATAAAAGGAAGCACACAATAATAAGTGCATCAAATATTCTAGCAATAAAAGCACTAGGCTCATTGTAGTTCATTTTGTAAAAGAGTGCTAGGCTCCCTCTTGTGCAATTGTAAATGTAGACGAGCATGGGTGAACGAACCACGTAAATAGGAAGAAATAGGGAAATTGGACCTAGGCTAAAATGACCAATCATGTAAAAAGGGATGGGCACCCAAAGAGGAGTAGGGTATGTATAAAAAGGCAAAAAGTGAATGAAGAAGATCATTCTTGTATGTGGTCAAAACTAGCTCTCTTCTTGTTCTTTCTTCTTCTTCTTCTTCTTTCTCTTGCTTGTGGTTGTGCATGAGAGAGGGAGTGTGATGGAGTGAGAGAGTGAGTGTGTGAGGGTAAGGGACCATGGTGAAGAAGCTCTCCATCCTCTCCTCTCCTCTCCTCTCCTCTCCTCTTGCATGCGGCAATGGAGCATGGAGCTTGAAGCTTGAGGATCGAGCTTGCACCTTGGATCGTAGAGCTATTGACGGAGAGCTTGAGGGAGGAGGCAACTCAATCGGGCATGAAGGTAAGCTCACTACACTCACAAGAGTGAGAGCATGCACGACTATGTGAAAGGTAGCCTTTTCACTTAGCTTGAAATGCTTGAAGCAATAAGCAGTCCATGGGTCTTGGCAAGCGAGAAGCTCCCACATCAATCACTCAAAAATAATTGCTATGCATCCAGGAGATCATGCTCTTGATACCACATATGACAATGCAGATGCAATGTGAATGCTTTTAAGTGCAGAAACAAGAAACCTTTTAGATCAAACAATGTGTATGTGCATAAAGAATCCTTTCATGTTTTCACCGTACTATAGTGCATTGTTATGCTAAGGCAATGATGAAATAATCCATGCTATTGCCTTTCTGAAGACTTAAAACAAATGAGTTCTATATTTAAAATATACATAAAATCAGAATTCCATATGATACTCAACTTTCCACAACCCCCTTCCCCCTACCATTTAGGATCTTGCTTTGCGGTGGGTGTAAAGCACATTTTTAATGTGTTTTTTAAATATGAACAGTGATAAATATGCACTATAACATAATGAACGGGGATAAAATAAGGCTAAACCTCATGCCCTAGCCCCACCATACATTCACATATATATTCATGATCTTTTATACTTTTTTCCTATGTAAATGTTTTTCTATTTTTCTTGGTCAATACCATATTTTTTTAGTATTTTTCTTTATCTTTTTTATATAAATTTATTTTTTAAAATTCAAGATATTAATTTACACTCTAATCTATCTTGCCATTTAATTTTATCCCACATGAACAAGATTTGATTGCTTGAAATAAAGGAAAACATCATTTTTCTTTTAAAACACACACTTTTTGGATTTTCAAATTTTAATAACTCATGTTTACGAATATGGGTTCTAAATTTTATGACACACAACCCTCAAACATATTGCAACCAAGCATCAAACAAGTTTTTATTGCATATGAATAAGATTTGTATCATGAAATGTAAAAAAAGATTTGAATTGTCATTAAGAATAGGCTTATTGCTATTCTTGAGGTTTCGAGAATTAAGATTTGAATTTACAGGCAAGCATCAAATCCTCCATTGATCATCAAATTGCATTAGTCATCATTCCTCAATGTCGACATGATTCCATCACAATCTGGTTCAAGCTAGACAACTAGTCTTCATCCTAATCTATTCCCATTTGTTCGCACATGAATCACATTCAAGAGGAGAGAGAGAGAGAGAGAGAGAGAGAGGGAGAGGAGAGAGGGGAGAGAGGAGAGAGGAGATAGAAATACTTGCTTCTAAACTTTCTCTTTAGGCCACCATTTTCTGATCGAAATTGAGCATTGGTGGCGGGTGAAAAAATCAAGGAGTATGCAAGTAATATCAAAGTGTGGCTTTTCATGATCTCCATGACCCACCTCCCATAAATCATCTCAACGTGCAAGTGACACCTTCCCCTTTTTTTTCCCTACAAAGTCATTTTCACACTCTTCCTTGGTTCTTCATGCTAGCCTCTCGCAACTTTGTCATCTGACACCTAATTCACAATCCGAAAAATTCTACCTATCAATCTCGAAGTCCCAAACTTCTTCAAACTCGTCTTGCTTCATTCCGGCACTTGAAAATTTTATGAAAATTTTGTAACCACTATGAATTCCATCTTTTGAAGTAATTTGAATTCCCGTCTTTCACAACCGCTTAAAATTGTTAGATTTGTGTCTCACCGTTTCCTTTGAGCCTTAATTTTTGCCTTAAATAGACAAAATTTGCCACATTTTAGGCTCTTTCCCGGTTGTAAAATCCACTCTCAGTGTCAGAGACAAGGGCGAGTTGTACTCAACCCCTCTAACCATAAGGCAAAATATCAACTCCAGCTTCTTACAATAGTGTTTGGTCAAGTCCTAATACTAGACCCTAGGAAAGTCGTTGATCAACCTTTATCTCATTTCCATAGTTGAAAAGCACATGACCAATCATATCCACCAATCCATTGAGAAATTCCTCAAGAAAATTCACTCTCCTACTTTCCATTCTCAAATATATGTTCTTTAGTTTTTTAAGCACAACATATTGTACACATTGTTCGGCATATAAAGAAAGCTCTATTGATTATCCATTAACATTGGATTCCTTTCACATTTTCTTAAAACACATACCCCAAAATCAAGAAGACATTCCTTTACAACGAGTCACGTTAATAAAGTGGATATTTACATTGTCAATTCCTATTGCCTAAGAGCTATAGATACAAAAGGTCTACCCTTACTAAAGGGCATTTACCCTACCCATATGAGAGCAAAATTTAATTGCCCATGCAAAAAGGAATGGAATGATGCAAATTTTACGTGGAATTAAAATCCCGACCAAAGCGAAAGACGTCGATTTGATGATTTTAAGTGATCGTGGAAGACGGGAATGCAAATTTTGACCTTTGCAAATTTCTCATAATTTTTTTTTACTTCTGGATTGAAGCAAGATAACTTTTGGGCCATTCAAGACATCAAGCCACATATGCAGAAATTTATGGACTTCAAATTGGATGCCGGAAGCTGGAGATGCAAAGGCTGGACATCCGAAGGGCCAAAAATTGACCAAGATCGGCCAGGGGCCTTTGGGGGGGTCAATGGCCCCCAAAATTTTTTATGAAAGGGGGGGGGGTGTTTTTTTGCATGTGCAACAGAATGGCACATCCTCTCTCCCATCACAATTTTGGAGGGGTGGGGCTACAAAGAAGCCATCCAATAAATCATAGCAATTGAATCCTCAAATTTTTTGCTTTGATTTTCCACCTGCCGCGCAGGAAATGGCTACCTGAACAAAAATTGTAGAAATTATCTCTCTCTCATCTTAGTGTTGCCTATTTTTATGCATCAATCTATGTGAGAAGAGTTCTGGGATAGATGCATCCAAAGTAAACATTCTGCCACCTCTCTTGCCTTTAGTAATCAATTTACAACCTTTGCCATATTCTTCAATAAAACAACCATCCCTATTGAATCTGACTTGTAGATTCTATTCTTCCATCTGTCCAACCGATAGTAAATTCTTGGTAATAGAAGGTACATATAGTACATCATGTAGGTTCTTCTTTCTGCCATGAGGCATGAGCAACGGAACCACACCTGTATGATGCTGAATATCATGATGTGTATCATCACCAGTATATACAAATCCATGAGACCCTGCTACTAACTCATCAAACCATTCACCATGAGGAGTCATATGATTGGATGCTCTTGAGTCTATGTACCACTTCTCATCTTTGTTGCATAACAAACAGTCTATCCCCCTAGGATACCACTGGAAGATGCATAATGTCCATGTTGCCTATCTTTTTCCTTCATATCAACTTGCTTTTTATGGAAATCCTTCGCAATATGCCCATATCTTCCACAATAATGACAATCTTTATCCCTATTAGACTGCTCATGTGACTGCGAAGAACCACCTTTGCCTCTAGGTGATCTCCCCCGGCCTCTAAAGGCTCCAGATCCTCATTGTCCTTGCGTATTTGAGCTATGCCAAGCATTTTGCTACTGCTATCCATATGTGTTTTGAGTGTCCCCTCGACCCCCGAAAAGCTCCACAAACTCTACCACCTCTAGCTCGCTGACTAAAGTAAAAGACAATGTCTTTGGCTTGAGATGTGCTTGAACCTGTATTTAAGACAAGCTTTACTTCTTCATGTAGCAGTAGTGCAAGTAATTCACCCCAATCTAGTTTTATTCTCATAGAAATAGACATATTAAATGCCTTATACTCCTTGCCTAACCCATTTAATGTCACTACAATCATATCATCCTCTGAAACATGAGATCCAATAGTAGCCAACTGGTCAACTATGGTCTTTATTTTAGTTGTGTATGCTTGAATGCTCTTGCCATTCCTAGACATGTTGTTGAACTATTACTTGAGATGTATCTTTCTTGCACGCATGACATTACCATAATTCTTCATGAGTGCATCCCAAGCATCCTTCGGGGAATAGCAATTGGTAATTTGAATAGCCATCACACCAGAAATGCATAAAGATAACCAATGCAGTACTTTATTAGCTCTTTCCAACCACTGATGGTGAGCTCTTTGTTGTTCTTGTGTAGGATTCTGTTCAAGCAATTCCGGTTTAGCTTCAGCCCCCATACATAAATCCCAATAGCCTCTACCAATCAAAAAAATTTGCATCCTGATTTCCATAGAGCAAATTTTTTGTTATCAAACTTCTCTCCCACAATTTGAGTGATATTGTCAGTGCCTTGAGCATTTTCCATATTTGCAACTAAGGTATTCAATGCTATATGGAATCTGTAAGTGCTTGACTCCCTGCAGTTCAAGAAAGGACTTTCTACAATTTAGGAATAGTTTTCCTGTAGTTCAGGAATAAAGGTCCTACAGTTTAGAAACAGTCTTCCTTGTAGTTCAAGAACAATCTTCCTGCAGCTCAGAAACAGTTTCTTGCAGCTCTTCAAGTAGAGTTTCCTGACAACCTACTTGCTGTAAACGGTATTCCAGCAAGTTATTTTATAAAAAAACATAGTCAAGTGAGCATAAACCAAGATCAAATCAGTTCAAAACATTCTATGGTAGTGGCAAAATATCCCAGGAACAAACTATGTCCATGCAAGCATCAATAGATGCATAGAACTAATATTGATATTCACTAGACTTTTCCACAATTGATGACAGGCAAGTAGCCTCTTATGACAAGCAGAATAAACTCTGCAATAATTAGGGTATTCTCAGCTCAAAAATATCCTTAAACCACCATAGATAGGTCCCAATACATTGGGGATTCAATATGTGACCAAACAAGCATCAATGTTTATACTATATGCAAGTAGCAGTACCAAGTATAGCCAGTCCACTACTATAACTAGCAATATTTTCTCTATTAAAACAAGAGTACTTAGACCTCAAAACAGCCCCAAAACATCTCATTCAGTTGCCACTCTATGCAGAAGTTGATACATGTCCAACCGGTCAGAATATATTGCATGTGTGTCAAGTGAAGATGATAGGTATCCTTCCTGCAGAAAATAACCAATCAATACCTTGGTATAACTAGCAATAAATCAATCCTAACTTTGGACTTTCAGCACTCATAGTATCCCAAAAGGAATCTATCACTCAAGTGGTATGATCCAAGCACTTGTCAATAGCAAATAAGCATTACAGATACTTCAACCCTGTAGGTATATTGTTTCCAAATTTAGGACAGCAATCAGTTCACAGTTTCCAGCCTACAAATAAGCTCCAAAATTGAGAATTTAACACTCCAATATCATGCTCAAATGCATCATAATAAGGGCATATACATTGTTAGGATGAAAGCCACCAATGCCCTAGAACCACCTATTGTTTACTGGAGTAAACAGTCAGTTTGCACAAGTTTGTGCTAAATATCTCAAAATCTATGAAGAATTTGAAAAAAAATTCTTCTGTAAAGTTGCAAAGCACGTCAAAACAATCAAGATTAATGGGTCATTTCTCCAAAATATATTTTTGTAGCAAGATATGGCTTTTGCAAAAAAAACATGCTGCATGCACATTCTCCTTTATGATGTTTATTTCAAATATGATGTCTTGATGTCAAATGGCCATTGCCAAGCCTTCAAGCTTTAGGCATTTAGGCTTTGATACCATGTTCAAGATTCAGAGGGAGAGAGAGACAAAGACATGGAGTTGTAACAAAGAGTAGTGAACTCTCATTGTTCTCTTCTTCTCGTTCTTCCATAATGCTTACAAAAGTCTAATCACATATAACTAAAAAACACACTAGGTCACTAATTGACCATACCACTAATAGTGATTGAGTCTGACCAACTCAGTTATTACACCACACATGTAGAGAGAGAGCTAAGACGACAGCTGTCTAGATAAGGTCAGTCGCGGTGATACTGATCACAAGCTTGATTCTCAACATGATCAGTATGGTGTGGCTATCAATGAAGACTAGGTTTATACTTTGTATTTTTCACAAAGCTTCTAGAGGGCCCACTAAGCATACGAGTGTTAGTGTGGTCATTAAAGATCATCAGCATAGTGCTGCTATAAAAATGGGAGCATATCTTGGCATTGCTTTTACAAATAATATTGTAGAATACAAGGCCTTACTCATGGGATTGAATGTAGCCCAATGTGGTGGTATCCATCAGTTATTGTTGAAAAGTAACTCGCATCTAGTGATCAATCAATTGAATGGGACCTATAGTGTGAGGGATCCTATTCTGCAGATGTACCAACGTGCAGCCTTGGATATGATACATATTTTTGAGAAAGTGGCTTGCCAACTTATTCCCCGATAGTGGAATCACTTTACAGATTCCCTAGCCAATTATACTTTTGTTGAGGATATCTTTTTCGATTGTGGTCATGGGGTTTTCTTACAATTGCCTCCTAATATCAGCTCAGGGCTATTTTGGGGGTTCCTTGCTGATATGTCCTATTTTGGCTATCGCTGGTTAATATGGATTATGAGTCAAGTGGTGGTTGATCACCTTTCTATTCTATCATGGATGAATAGGATTGTTTATCATCATATTTGTCAGACACCCCTTGTTATTTATGTTGAAGGGTTAGCCAATAACATGATGCACTTAGTGTAGGGCCGGAGGAGCCGTCAACCTTGGTCGGTCTTATGCTTTAGTAAAGTTATGAAAATACCAATGGCTTATTTCAGTAGTACGTTGTTGAATGGTTGTTTCAGGATTTCTTTCATTAGGCCAAGAGGACCATGTGTATGTTTAGTGCAAGTGTGGTTAATCATTTAGTTTTAATGTTGTGCTATATAGATTTAGCAAAACCTAGGGTAGCCTCTTGTTATGCAAAAGCTTCTTGTGACCAAGTCCATGTGATATTTTTCCTTTACGAGTACTTTCACTCTATGCTATATGTGTTTATGTACTTGTGGGGGGATTTTTTTGTTGGAGACTAGCAATCAAGGCATGGAGTCCTAGGGTTAGGTTAGGTGTGTTTGAGGGAGGTCTAAGAAAATTTCCGCCTCCTATCAAGACATTGTCAGGCATTCTAAGAACTATTTTAGAAGGTAGTCCTAGTGACCCTATTCTGCTAGCCTACTAGGCAATTGTTGCTAGGAGCTTTTGTTAGTAGTGAGGCAACTAGAGAAGCCTATAAAAATAAAAAGAAGAGAAAATTTTGAATATACTTGAAATATAAAAATACAAAGGTGTGTAAAAAGGGGTTCTAACCCCTCAAATAGAAAAGAAAAAGAAGAAAAAATCTTAAGAACGGTTGATCATCACCTTGCGAAGGTTTGGTAGGCTCTTGGGGACAGGCCAGGGTTGATGTTGTGTCTTCCTAGGGGTGGCATCTAGCTGGAAACAATACTAAGGATGGTTGGAGAGAAAATAAAAGTGAGCGCAAGAAAAGGATTAAGTGTCACCTTGTGAGGGCTTGGTAGGTTCTTAGATACGGAGTCAGGACCTGAGGCTGATGCCGTATTCTCCTTGGGTCACTACGCTCAACTCCCTCCTTTTTACATGCCCAAGCATGGAAGCTTGAAGGAAAAATATCATAAAATACAAAAACATATGTTGACTAGGCTATAGGAGATCTCGCCTGGTAGGAGTTCCTAGTCCAGTTGTCCTCAGTTGGGTTGATAGTTCAAGCCATCACCTAGGATGATTTCGTTGATGGTTTTTCTTAGCCAGTTTATGTTGGAGCAATTGGTTAGTGACTCGCTCTAGATTTCTTTCAAATTATGTTGGCCTATCCCTTGTGGGTTTCATGCCTTGATCTTGTCATGGGGTAGGGTGAGAGTTGTGTTTGTGCTTTGTTGTGTATTCTGTTTTGTGGTAGCTTGATGCTTTTTATGATTGTTTTTTTATGCAAATCAATTCTCATGGATTTGAAAGGCTGAGTCACCCTATCCCATCGCCAATGAGAGCAGAATATAAATGCCCAAACATGCTGAAAAGGAGCGGAATGAAGCAAATTTTACACGGAATTTAAAGCCCAACAGAAGCAGAAGACACGGATTCGATGATTTTAAGTGACTGTGGAAGACGGGGATGCAAATTTTGACCTTTACGGATTTTTTTAACTATCGGATTGAAGCAAGATGACTTCTTAGCCATTCAAACATCAAGCCAAACACACCAAAATTTACGGACTTCAAGTTGGTGGATGCTAGAAGTTGGAGATGCAAAAGTCTAGAAATCCAAAGAGCCAAAATTTGACCAAGATTGCAAAGGTCATAGCCATAGGCCTTTGGGGGAGGCAAAGGCCCCAAAATTTTTGACAAAATGGGGGGGAGGAGGGGGGGCCATTTTCTTTTGGTAACTACATTAGAACAGCACATCCTCTCTCCATCACGATTTTGGAGGGGTGGGGTTGCAAAGAAGCCACCCAACAAATCATAGCAATGGAATCCTCAAAATTTTCACTCTGATTTGCCACCTCCCATGTGGAAAATGGCTGCCTGAATAGAAATTGTTGAAATCAATCTCTCTCTCCTCCCTCTCTCTCCTGTTAGTGGCTACTTTTATACATCAATCTATGTGAGAAGGGGGTGGGCTGATTGGAGAGATTTTGATTGGGAGATGATGCTAAGACATGATGGAGCATACATTGATGTCTGAAGGAGTGTTACAACTATTAATAAGCATCACTGGCCTTCCAAATGCGAGATACGTGTCAAATAAAGCGCAGTTTCATAAGTGATAAATTTTATCGTTTTATGATAAATCTAGATTGCAAATGGTTAAAAATAGTTGTTTCTGTTTGTCAATGGTCTGATCTATGAGAAATATTAAGAAAATCAGCAAGAATCGTTCGTTTATTAATTTTTCTATAAACATGTAAAACCCATAAATTGCAATTTTAAGGTAAATCATGGATTTTGGGGATTTTGATGTGTTAATGGTGTTCACATGGGAAGAAACGAGTTAGCAAGCCTAATCAAGTCACATCAAAAAATCAAGAAATATCAATATTTATTGATAAATAAATAAGAAAAAATAGAGAAAATGGGAGAAAATAGATTTTATATGCTTGAAAAATAGAAAAAAATAATATATGTATCTGTGGATGTATGGTATAGCTCAAGCATGAGGTTTTGCCTCAGCTTAGCCCTACCTTTATGTCAAGGTGAGTATTTATCAGTTTTTATGAAGAAAAATACATCAAAATGCTCTCTAAACCTACCACCGAATGCACAACTCTAAACACTAGCGAGAGGAGGAGGTAATAATAAGTACTAATTACATGTTGAAGCTAATTTTTTCTTATGCACTTTGCATGTAGGATGTGTGTGGTTTGAGAATTAAAGGGTTCAATAGCATGAGTGTGCTCAATGTGTCCTAAACAACACAGCAATTACGTTTAGAATGAAAGCATGAAAAGAAATGGTCTTACACTATCACAATGTTGTTTTAAATGAATAAAAATGGTTGAGCACTATGAATCATTCACACTTGCATTGCATTTAACACATGGTATCATCCTAGATGCATGGCAATTGTCCTCATAAACATTGACCCACGTTGAGGGTGAGGTATCCCAAGCCGCCATAGAACTAGTGATCAGTTTCTTTGGGTAGTATTCAGTGAGGATTATCTTTTATCTCCTTGAATGATTTTTTAAAAGAGAGGATTATGTGTCGTACGTACTTTATGGGTTCATGGCACATCTCGAGGCCAATCCTTGAGGTGTAGGAGAGCCGTAGTGGGGCTGCGGCAATTAGCCGAGGGGTGGTCCCTATGTCTCTTTTAACAACACCAATATGTGTAGGGGCTCCCTGTGAGGATTTTGGAAAAGGTTATCCATTGGACTACAAGCCATACAAACGTTTATTTGGTTAGACAGGTGTCGGTCCCATTTTAGGTCTCGACACCATAGTCCCAAGCTCCCAATGCTTACCACATCATACTTGTAGTACAAATTACTTCTCTATAATAGGTCGAACTACAAACATTACCAAAGATTGACCAAAGCCCCCTAGTTTTTGTGCTACCATAAGAGGGAACCTTCCATATGGAACCTCCTGCCTCAACATAAATCAAGAGCTTGTAGGCACATAAATGTTTTGGCTCAAATGTAAAAGCTCCAATTGTTGGCCTTTGGGAGGCACAACGCTGATAAATTCCACTTGTCATCTGAGCATGCATGAATCTTAGTTTAATTGTAGATGTAAACCATAATCAATCCTATGAAACATAGCTATCAAACAACCTTTTCCAAGCAATGTTTTTTTATTATATTCACAAAAGTAGGTAGCAAAAAGCTACATTATTAATGAGAAATACATTTAATTTTAGGAATTGACTAATTATTATAATCATGTTGATATGAACTAACCTTATTGATTCTCTTCAACTTTAACTAAGCATAAAAACTAGGGTTCCTAGGTTCTTTGCCTAGCTTATTTTTCTCATGTCTAATAGACTTAGTATGAGGTATCCAAGTTTTGGATTTAACAAGTTCAAAGTGGCATAATTTTTTATCATCCCTGAATTCCTAACTCTTAACCAGTAGGGCATGATCCTATTCATAACCTTATTATGAATAGTCAAGGATTATTTATATGTATGAATTTACTTTGTATAATCTCTTATAAAAACTTTTATCGATATGTCACCATGGCTTCAATTTTTTTTATAAACAAGATGTTCTATCCTTCTTCTTGTTTGATTTACTAGGAGAGTTCCTCATGTTGCCCTGCCCATCTACTTGATAGGTTTTCTCATCTTCCTATACTGGGACTTAAAATGTAACTATAGTATCTTTTCTTAGAATGGTTTTTAGTACATGACTATGCATATGCTAAATCTCATGAGAGTGGGGATGCGATCTATGACTTTCTTTCTATTGTTACATATTGGAATCTAAAGTTGTTTCACACAATAGGTAGTCATGTATAGGCTTATCTTTAAGCATACCCTTAAAATTCAAGAATGTACCTAAGACAAGGAGGGGGAGAAGAAAGAAAATGAAAGAGGCAACCATCATCATGCATTTTCTTATTCAATTTTCTTCCTTTTAAGGTTATAGTGAGAATAAGTAGCACACTCTTTTGTTAGAATTTCATGGAGTTCAATATTCATCTTAACTAATCGGGTTTCAAAAGTTAACTAGAGACACATAATTAGAGTAAGACTCAATTCTCTAAAAGTTATTTTATAAAAGAAGCATGTTACTTAATTTATACGTGAAGATAAACTTCATGCCCATGAGCATAGGTTGAGTTAACAAATAGAATGGAAGCATCTCTTAAATCTTTATGTATAAGCACTACAAAACCTAGAATAGAGCTCATCCCCTAGGTTTGATGGTTCCACATCCATCTTACAACTAAGAGGGTAAGAATCAATCAAGCAATTGAATGATGTTACGTAACATCCTATTAAATTCATTTTCTTTTCTTTTTTGTTTATAAGCCTAGCCATCACTTTTCTTAGGAAAGGACATGTAATCTTTAATCAATGACTATCGAACTCTTTTTCAAAAGGAAAATAGTATATATTTTTTAATTGCATTTTAAATCATTTCACATATGGTTTTTCTTATTTTAGAGTAATCACTTAGAATAATTAAAGAGAGTTACATGGTCTTCGTTCGAGGCATTGGTATGCATGGTCATGTTATTCAAGGCATTGGCATACATGGTCAACACTCACTCACTCACTCACTCACTCACTCACTCACTCACTCACTCACTCACTCACTCACTCACTCACTCACTCACTCACTCACCCACCCACATACACACCCACACAAGGGGCGTACTATCAACGATGATAAGAAGGGAGGGGATCTTCATTCTCTATCTCTCTTATTTAAAAGCATTATTGTTACTATTCTTAAAATAAAATTGTTAATTGTGAGGGCAAACTATTGATGTTAAGAGAGGGGGAAAGAGGCCTATTACAATTTTTAGGTTTCTAAATGATGGGTAGTTGCCCATGAGCAGGGATCTTATGTATGTTTTTCTTAAAAAAATTATTTTCTTTGGGGGGTGGGGGGTGTTTGGCTGCTCGTATGTTTCAATTCATGTTTTTATATGTGCATAGTCAAGAGATTTATCAAAAAGAAAGTGTAAATTATGTGCTTCAAAATGCGAGTTTATATTACAAGAATTCAACAATATAGTTTGCTAGAAGCTGAACAAACAATAATCCTAATTTAAAAAAATTGAATTTTGATAGCAATAGGAAGGATTATAAGGACTTGAATTCCTACAACAATAAGAAGTATAGCAACAACCAGAAAAACAACACAAGTACAACAACAACCTGAAGATAAGCAATAGATGAATGGTTGGAAATCATATTATTACATTACACAATGTAAATAAATTGAATTATCATAGCAATCAGTCTTCAACTTCAAATTTGTTGAAAATTACTTAGCGCTTAAATCATTTTTGGCTTAAGGCAATCAACTAGCAAAACTCGTAGGTGAAGTATTAGTTTTGGTTGAAGTTGAGAAAGACTTTGTAGATGATATTATGCTTTTTGAAGTTATATAAGAGTATGATGCAAGTGTAGATACAATGTTTTATTGATTACTTTCACAATTTCTCTTAGATTATCTTGCATATTTCTTCAATGAGAAAATACATTGTCCAAGATTTAGATTGTGTGGTACATTGCTTAACATTTATTATGATATAGATGTTGGAGCATCATCAAAATGTTTTTTGGTTGATGTTTCTACTCTTTTTCATTGCAATAGTTATTTTTTTGTTTAGTTATGGTTCTATGTTCTTATTATCTATAATATTCTATGGATATTATTGTATATGTTGGGCTTCCATAATATTTTGAAGGAATCCTTTGTGTCAAAATCAATGGAAGGTCTCATGGGAGACAAGCAGGATGGTGTTAGCATTCCTGAAAGTTAAAGAAAATGTAGAGTGATGCTATAGATAGAAGGGAACCAAATACATGTTGGGATAGGGATTATATTGTTAGTTTTTCCTTGTGATGCAATTAGCTTTGAATTGTTAGGAGAAAAAAATGTTCATTTGGCGGTAGATATAGCCCTTGATCCAACCACAATAACACATATAGATGACAACCTCCATCCTATCACTTTTGAACGAGGACCTATACTTAGCAAGAAATCCTACTCTTCCAAAGAGTTTGTTAATGCTAGTACCCATGTTTTGAGTACATTAAAGACCATCAAGAAGTAGTAAGTGGAGCGAAAGGTTATTTGAAGTATTGGGAAAGATGATCAAATGTACAAGGATGTGAAGCAAAGTTCACAAAGTTTATAACACTAGTAATTGATTATCAAAAACATATGTTCTATACTTTTCAAACTCCAAATTCCAAGAAGAGACGTTTTTCACAAAATTGTTATTAAAAATAGAAGGCAATGCAACATGTATTGAGGTAGATGATTTGCATGGCTTTGTTGGATTGGAAGATTTTAATTACTATTATTGTAGTTCTCTCAACAAACAGCCCAAACATGCATTTAAATCATGCTAGATGTAAAAAAAAAAGATGACTTTGTTCTTGTTCGGCCATCAATTCCAATATATCCAATATGGCTTAATGTTTCATAAAGCGAGATAGATACAAAGTGAAACTCTAATAACTCCATGAAGATACATATGTATTATTGGGTACAATTTGTAATCATCAAAATGCTAGAAAGACAAAGGTGTATCCTAACCATTGGGATAAATATTGGATGTGTGACAAGAACGATCCTTAGTGATGGGAATCAATAAACAATTGGGATAAATAAATGTGCAAAAGCTCTCAAAAATTTTTACATTTTCCCTCAAAGGTTGTATATCTTCCTTGAAGTATAAAGGCCACTAAAATTACGGTGTTAATCACTAAACACCACCTTTATATGGTTTTCCCAATCTCTTACAAATAAACATAACTAACTATGCATTTAATTACACCAAGTTTCAAATCAATAAAATTTCCAAACTCATGAAATTCATTTTAATGTGAAATTTCCATATCAATTGGGAATTCCCAAATTTCCCAATTCGAAGTTCACTCATGGAAACTTAGCCTTCACCTTTCACAATAGCAAATCAAACGTTTATTTCATTGATATTCCCAATCCCAGTAGAAAGCCCAAGTGTCTCAAAATGGTGCATGGTTTAATGATCTTAGATCCCAACTCCAACAAGGGTTCTCTTCCCAAACTAGAAATAGTAACTCTCTCTCTCTCTCTCTCATCTACTTGCTTACAATGGAGCATGACACCATGAAATCTCAGCATAAACCTCTGCAAGACTTGGATAATGAATCATTTTTTCCTTCAACTATACTACAATTTTCATTTAAAACATTTGTGCATAGCATTGGGCAATTGTAGTCCCTTAATTTTACCAACCAATACCTACATTTCAAATTCCTTACGAAATGGCTCTATTACAATTGCAAATAATAACAAGTTAGAAGGCATCCTTGCCTTATAGATTGAGCAAGCCAACCCTTATCAAAGGTATCCATTGGTGAATATTTTTGCAGTTGCATGACTAAATAAGTCCATGATCATCCTACAAATTATTTTTCAAATCCCAATGCATTGAGCATCCTAACAATAACCTCCCAACTTACCGTATCAGAAGCGAATCCATATACATAGAGACATACCTTTGCTTCCTAGCCATTGAAAATGCCATTTTTACTACCAAATTGAACATTGCATCTTGGTTTCTAATCCATATACCAACTCATATTGTTGTTGATGTAGTCATCAATATAATAAGAATTTAATTCTATTTGCAATCACTTTCACCACCAATATAAGAACTTCAAGTCGGCAATTGTTAATTCCTTTTTCTAAGCTTTGAATGGCAATTCACCAAAATATAACTAAAATGGACTTAGCTTTATAAGATCTAAAACCATCTTTTGTAAATTTCAAAGGTCTTCCTCCTTTTTTGGCAATTCGATTGACACTGAACCTTGTTTTTCCCTAAACATAGGCCATTTTCTAGCTTACTTTATCATAATCCCATTCAAGCTTCTTCATTTGACAAAATAGATTTTGAATTATTATATGTAATCATCAACTTATTTAGGTAATCATCTTTTAGCTAAGTATACATGTTTTTTAAAAACTTAGTTTTCAAGCTCAAGGGTATTATCACCAGAATGAGAAATGAACTTAATGACTTAATTAAACTTCACAAAGTCTTCTAACTAAAATGAACGTTAATTCTAGTACCCCTAGCTCTTGATATGGTGATCATTGTATCGGCACTGAAGGATTTGATACTAGGACACATGTAGTGGACAAGTGTGCGGGCCATGTGGTACATGGCTACAGTTAAAGGAACAATGTGCAACATGAACCTTTCATTAAATTGAAATTATTCACCTTAAAATTGAGCTACATTGAACGTTTCACCTAGTATAAGTAGCCCACTTAGGGCATTTTATTTATTAAGTAGGCCCTCAGCTAAAGTCTTGCCCAGTGAGCAGCACAATTATGATTAATGACTAAGTCATTAATAAGACCTTAATAAAAAATATGATATGAGTAAGGAGCAATTGCTACTCATTTGGAAAGCTTATCTTTGCTATTTGGGGCTTTTTCTCTCTCATTTGGAGCAACCCAAGTTTGAACACAACCACTCTTCTCTTTCTAGTTGTAGAAAAAACGTAGATTTTGTCCATGGAATGAGCTTACAACATAGATGGAGTGTGGATGGCAATCAATTTTTCTCCACTTGGCATGGGGATTTCATTGGGTAGCCCCATAACTCTATATATAACAAGGTATGCTACTATTTTTTAGCTAAATATCAGAAAAACAAGTTATGAAACCACTATGGGTTGAGATCCTCTTCTTCTTAAAGGTCTCAAGCCTAGTGCACTTTCTATGCAACTTTGTTGCGAAGGAAGTGATATTCTCACAGTTTCATCATGAGAAATCCCATTGTTTGTGAGAGAAACAACGTGGAACTCTATGGAAACTATGCTAGAGAATTATCTCAACAAATGCTCTGTAAAATTGGGTTCAAATGCTTGCTTTCATTCTTAGGATTTGGTAGGTTGAAGTATTTTATTCGCAATTTTGAACTCTCTATAGCTAGTTGTACAGACAAGCAATGGAGGTGTCAAGGCCATTGTGCACCCATGGATCAATTATGTCGCAAGAAATTGCTGAAATAGAACCATTTGTAACCAATTTCAAGCCTATTTTAGTAATATAAAGAAATGCCAAAAAGAGTGCCAAGCTTTGGGGCCAACAAGTGTCACAATGTGTGGTGCTAGAGCACTCTAGCTCTAGTTGTGTGTGGATTTTTCTTGCTGAATGTACTATTAAATTGAATTAAGTGTTTATAAAATGTGTTTTACTATCCTTTGTGCTTCGAAACGCTAGTTTCATGGTTCTATTTCCAAAACATAACCAACTTTATGAAGGGCGTGTACTCGAGGAGCAAACACATGCATTTTGGTTTGCTATAATTTAGTTACAATAAGATTTATGCTCACTAAAAGCACTGTACAACAAGGCACAAATGGTAAAAGATGTCACACACAGTGGTAATAGGAGTGAGGAACAAGAATTCCCTCTTGAAAGGCACTCAACACACATGGTTTTGAGTCTTCGAATGCTAAAAATTCTCTTGGACAATGAGCAACAAATGTGATCGGTGAACATGCAGCTCAATCACATGTAATGCCACAAGTCCAAGGTGCTCAAGAAGCAAATACAATGCTTATGGCATAGTTAGCAAGTGATGTTATGAACTTGCAACAATTAATTCAACAACTTCAATTTGCTAAATTTATGCAATGAGTTCCTAATGTTAAAGAGAAAAAGGTTTCTTTACATTCTAAATAGCCAAGTGAAACTCATGGGCAAACTTTTCAGCCAAAGGTATTGCACACATCAACACCTATAATGCCAAATATACAAAGAAGTCTAGTTCAGGAACACGATCATCCATTGGGGAATAATGTACAACATATTCATCATGGATAGCAAGCCATTCCTCCACCATCTATGCATCCATGTTATTTTGGGGTGGATCAATGTTTGAGGCTATGGATGCCATTGCACCCACCAATGTTGGTATGCAAAATACAATTGATTTTCAGCCACCCATGTTAGGTGTTCATAGGAACTATCATGGGGCAATGTAGTCCCAAATACACACTAGCATATATGATAACATTGGTATGCAACCATGTATGCAAACTGGAATGTTTGGTCACTTGGGAGGCACTACTAGGAAAATGCAAATGTAGCAATGGTATCACCATGACCACCATTTTTTGCACCCACCTATGTATGATAGCTTGACACCCTTGGGTAAAGTTAAAGACAACAAAGAAGGTGGGGTAGTAGTCAAATTTGAAACCTTTAATGGTATTGTAGGATAGAGTGGAGGCTTTGACCTTCATTCAACAGTTTGATGTAGCCTACTCTAGGGGCAATTTTTCAAGCCTTCAAAAGTGCGCAATGCAACCACCTGTTTAAAAGGAAATGTACTTCAATGGTGGACAACCCTTTTGATGCAAGGCAAGGCATTAGCAACTTGGGTGCAATGCAAACAAGTTTTCTCTTCTCAATGGCTCACAAAGACTTTTGAAGTGGATGTGACAATAGCATGGCACAAATTGGATGCAATTCATTGTGCTTATTTGGAAGAGTACACGAATAAATTTTGGATAGCTTTGTTATCAATTAGCTCTTTTTGTGAGGTTGAGCAAATAGAGACCTAATGTAGTGGTCTACTCAAAGAGATCAGTGACTATTGCACCAAGATAAAAGTGGTGAGCATGGCTCAATTGACTAAAAATGCAAATACAACTTATGCATTGATGAAAGGACATGTCATAGGCTTTAAGTGGAGTAAAGATGCTTCAGAGGACAATGCTAAAAATAAGGGCTACAAGACCAAATTTTTTGGTAGCAACTTTAAACCCTCAAGAAAGGGTCATCATACTGACAATCAGTCAAAGTCATTCTTTCAAAAAGGCAAACAAGGCAAAAGGTCATTTGCTAGTGCTAAGACAGCTACTGAAAGAAAGGCATTGTATGATGCAAACAAATGTTATGTTTTTTAACAAGAGGGGAATATAGCATGTAAATGCCCAAAATGTAAGTCTAAAAACCATGCAAATGACAATAAGGATCAAAAAGGCAAGAAGTATAAAACTTCTATTGGATTGGTATTCGATCTTCTTGGTGAGCAACCAAACACAAATGCTTCAAAGTTATGACGTGCATGGAAAAAACTGAGGGATTATGCCAACTTCATTTACCCGAAATTGGTAGCGAAGTTGAGCATTAGACATGATGAGACTCAGGTCCCATGGGTGAGACTAGTTTGGTTGTCCTAAACATGCAGAGCTAGTCATCCCTATCATTGTAGAAAAATCCGAATTGATTTGTAGTCATATGTGGATAGTGAGGATTTTCACCTTATACCATTGGAGGGCTACAATATCTTACTAGCTATTCCATGATGTCGTAAGGTGTATGCAATGATCAATACGTATAATAGGAAAATGACTCTCACTCGTAAAGGAAGGCAACATGTTCTTGATGTAAAGTTGAAGGGAGAGTATATCCCTTTTATGTTTGCTTCAGCAATTTCTTCAGTAATGAAAAACATCTTTCCATGTACTTAATTTTTGCAAAATATATTGGTAAAGATGATGCTAAGTCTAGTGTTTCAATGCTGAATAATGAGCGAGCAAAATTCTTAATAGAATCCCAAGATTATTTTTTTGACTCCATACCTAGAGAATTACCACACGTGAAAGGCCAGAGGATCATTCTATTGACCTTGTACCTAGTACTATGCCTTCAAACAAGCCACCCTATAGAGCGAGTGTTGCCTAACAATAGGAAATAATGAGTCACATTAATAAGCTATTGGAAAAAGGGTTGATTCAGCCCAATTCATCACCCTTTTGCTTACATATACTCCTTATGCAAAAAAATGATGGTTCATGGCGAATGTGTATTGATTATTGCGCCTTGAACAAAAACACCACTAAACATAGATTCTTGATATTGAGAATTGATGGTATCCTTGATCGGTTAGAGGAAAGTGCAATCTTTAACAAAATAGACCTTAAAAGTGGGTATCATGAAATATGTATAAGCACCAAAAGATGTGCATGAGAAGATTTTAGGACCAATTTTGGATTATATGAGTTCTTGGTCATGCCAATTGGGCTTATAAATTGAAGGTTTATATGCCACTATGTTGAAATTGCTTCACCCTAAAAGAAAAGCTTACTTTAGATCTAATATCGATCTTGCTAGATCTACAAAAAGCTTTCGTTGTTTGGTGTGATACATGTGGAAAAAGCATTGATGGAGTTCTAATGCAAGAAGGCCATGTTATGACATATGAGAGTAGAATTTTATAGGGACCTAAGAAAATTTCATATGTTTATGAAAAAGAGTTGCTTGCTATAATTCATACTCTTTCCACTTGAAAACACTAATGCTAGGTGTTGATTTTGTTGTACAAACAAATCATCGAGCTTTGTAATATTTTCTAACTCAAAATAAGAGGCAAAACTTTTTATATACATTTCACTTTCAAATAATGCACATGAAGGATAAAAAGAATGTTGTGGCTGATGCATTGTCTAAGAAACCATAGCTTTTAGCAATTTCTATCGTATATCATCACGAGTTAGATGAGATGAAAATGAAGTGTTCATTCGTAGATTTAAAAACTTTGTAAGCTAGTTGATGACCAACAATGAAGGTGACAAGGCCATTGTAAACCTATGGATCAATTATGTCACGAGAAATCGTTGAAATGCAACCATTTGTAACCAATTTTGAGCATATTGCAATAATCTAAAGAAAAGCTTTGGGGCTAACAAGTGTCAATATGGGTTGTTGAAGCACTCTAGCTCTAGTTATGTGTGGAATTTTCTTGTTAAATTTACTATTAAGCTAAATTAAGTGTTTGTTAAAATGTGGTTTACTGTCTTTTGGGCTTCCAAAGACCAGTTTCAAGTATAACATACTTGCCATATAGATCAAGCTTATAATAATAGTCTAAAGATTCAGCATTATGGTGTTAACAATTTTGCAATTCTCTTAATGAACATTGGTTGGAATTCTCCATGTCTCATACTCTTATTGGCCAAATCAAACCTCATTAAAGATTTAGCTTAGAGATCAAACTTCATAAAGAACTTCACTTAGAGAGCAGTTTTGTTGTATCTTCTTCCAAAAGCTAAGTCTCCCATGCACATTGCACGAAATCTACTATCCATCCATAACTCCATCTTTTTAAACAATTCATGAGTGAAAAAGACCCAGAGAACTATCACTATTTATTTTAACCATTTTCACTTGGTTAATGAAACGTAGAGCGTACTTGTTGAGGGAAGCATTGACATGTGCTCTCAAGATGTGTTGGGTCCATTTCAAATACTTTTGAACATGATCATTGTGCATGAAAAGGACAAAAATAGCTTTTTACATTGATCCAGGATTGAACTTTTTGTATGCAGTAGTTAAACAACAAATTATCCCCAAACTTTCTAGTGGCAGATTCTAAATTATACTAGATTCGTCCATGAAGAAAGCATCAAAAATTTCTTGGAGTTTCAAGACCACTTTAGAGATGGAGGGTCGCTGATTACTAGGAACTCTCACACAATCAAGTGCGAGTGTGATAATTGCTTGGAGAGGTCCAAAGGCCATCTCTGATGGGATCTCAAGCCTAGTGTCTAAGATTCCTCTATGCTCTCCTCGACTATCGAGATGTCTTGCCCAAGGTACTAGGCTAGTAAAAGTATTGCCATCTACCACTTCATTGAAATCATTGTTGAGCACCCCATGCCCACTCAATATCTCAAGCAGAACCACACCCAAACTATACACATCACTAGCAACAGTGAGCTTGTAAGGGAAGGTACATTCTGGATCAAGGTATCCCTCTGTACCAACAGGAAACTGTCGACTAAGATAACTACGGCTACCCAAGGGCCCATTCAAAGAGAGCCCAAAATCAGCAAGGTGAGCATTCCAAGCCTTGTCAAGTAGAATGTTGGCTGACTTTACATCTCGGTGTATAACCTTAGGGGATGCATACACATGAAGATATTCAAGGCCCCTGGCTGCTTGGAGGGCGATTTGCACACGTGATTGCCAATTGAGAACATGTGAGATGCGGTTTCCAAATAAACAATCTTGAAGGGAACCATTAGCCATATACTCAAACACAAGGACCTTTTCCTTTTGGCAATAGCCTACTAGGTTAACTAAGTACTTGTGATGTAAACGAGAGAGAAGTTGTAGCTCCATCTCAAAGGTAGTTGTTCTTTCATCAGAGATAGAAGCCTTTTTGACAGCCACCTCTTGGCCATTGGGCAAGATTCCCTTGTAGACAGTTCCAAATGATCCTTGACCTACAACCAATTTTAGAGAGTACTGTTGTGTAGCTAATTGAAGCTCCTCAGATGTGAATTGCACAACCTTGGATGCCTTGGTGCTCCAAAGAGTGGAAGCATCCACAACGGAACTGGCCCTTGAGTAATATCTCCATAAACCAATTGAAAGCAGGCAGATAACCACAAACCCAATGCTTGCAAGACATAAGATAAGAGGCACAAGCAAGCTGCTACTAAGAGATGGTAGTTGTGGAGAATCACCCATCATAGTACAGTTTCCTCTGCAGCTCTGTGCACAAATCTTGTCTCCTTCCTTGAGGCATTGCCTAACGGGGCTCAAGACTTCATGTTGTGTAGAATCACATTGCTTTGTGCAAACAGTCATTATGGCATTCAGATCTGGGGGAACATAGGCATTGGCAAGGGAATATTTGTCTTTATTGAGGCCCCAGCACATGACCTTCTCCTCACTGCTGCCTTTTTCTACAACTCCACAGGTATAGTAATCCCCTGAAGAAATGGTTGAGAAACTCACACCTTGCGGGATCTCAATCTGTCCTAGACTGTTGTCACCCCAGCAGAAGGCCTCGTGACTGTCAGCCCTGAGGCCACAGCTGAAGTCGTAACCAGAAGAAATGGCCGAAAATTCTAGGGAAGGGGGAGGTACAGCCTGGCCTGATGTGTTGTTGCCCCAGCAAATTGTTGTGTGTGTGTTGAGCTCAATGCCACACACATGAAAATGGCCTGCAGAGATGGTATGGAAAGAGGTGGAGGAGGGCTGTGGTATTGCACCCTCTAAGATCGAGATGTCATATCCCCAGCACTGTGCTGTAGAGTCTCCTTTGAGAAGACCACATGAGAAATCCATACCTGATGTGACCATAGACATTGGGTATGGCGGGGGAGAGGATTCCAACCAATCGTTAGATCCCCAGCAATTCACAGTCCCTGACGTGTCAGAACCATTGGCTTGGACTGCACACGCATGGGTTCCACCCGATGCAATGTTCAAATAACTTCTCTGCCTGAACTCAGAAGGGACTGCAGCTTCCACAATTTGGCCCCAACATATGGGCTTGTGGCTATCATTCTCTAACCCACAGGTGAAATAGCCTCCCCCAGAAATGCCCCATAAAGGAATATCTGGAGATAGGGTGTCATTATAGAAATTATAAGATCCCCAGCACCGAGTTCTCTGTGTGCCTACCTCGATGGCACAGACCGCCATAGTGGGCATCCCATAACTATCGATAGGAAACTTAGAAGCCCACAGAGTTGCCAATGGTCCCATGGATCCATAGCCTGCGACTGATTGCATCAATGTGGTGATCTGTACTGTCAAGAGCATTATCGTCATGATTCTGCATCCTGTGAAGAGCCTTGACGGCGACAACCACAGGGATAAGGAGAAAGATGATGATAACGATGACACCAACAATGATGATGATGATGATGATGATGATGATGATGATGATACCGTCGCCATTATCTCAGCCTCAGCCTCCTAGCTGGCCTTCCTGATGGCTGTTAGGGTATGGTGCCATACGACGATACAATCTACTACAACACTCATGATCATAATCATGATGCCATTATCTCAGGCCTAAACGTCCTTCCTGCCTTTTTCACAGCCTTCCTGATGGCCTGTCAGGGTATGGTACCAGAGGATGATACAATCATCCTACAACAACAACGATGATGATGAGGATGCTGTCATTATCTCACGCCTCAGCCTCCTTCCTGGCCTTCTTGATGGCCGTCCTGCTGGCTGTTAGTGTATGGCAACAGACGATGATACATTCATCCTCTCGTGCCCCAATCTCCTCCCTCTTTAAACTTGGATGTTCTCTATGCCTTGGCAGAGAGGCAGGTCTGAACATCTGAGATCCCAACGGCACGGCTGTGCCTTGTCTTGTAATGCTTGCAGTATTGCGTCAATGGCCGGCCTCCCCTGCTCCATATTTTGTCTGCAGAATCTCAAATTTGAACTGCATCTCTGAGAAACCGATGTCCTGAACGTATGCTACAGGACAGCACAAGCGGGAAGCTCAGCTGCCCTCCATTGGAATTCAGGGCTTTTAAGGAAACCATACCAATTGTCATCGGCAAAGCATCCCTACGCTCATATATTATTAGTACCCACATGCCCACAGGACCCGACATATCGATGCTCTTTTCGTTGTCAATACTTACCGTTCACATGCAATACTACACATCGACGCTCTTTGATTTAGTCAATACTGGTCTTTACATGTTCACATCTGCAGTATTTGGCTATATATGCCTGGCAGCTTGTTGTGGTAGAACATGCTCACATAGGGTGATCCTCAAATGTGAGAGGTAGTCTACACACTAGGTTTCAGAGTAGTACTTCTAATTGGTGCAAGGTGATAGTCCTCCTTTGAATGTCAATATATGCTCTGCCCTTATGGTGCCACACAAAACCCCTTTTGAAGGGTGCTGCAAGCTTATCTATATAGTATATGCATGAATGAAATAATTCATCGCTAGTAAGAACTAGTTTGCTTGGCGTATGTAGACATGAATTGGAGTTATTTGCACAATGAGAGGTCACATGAGTGATATGTGTTTCCTGTCTAGATCTAGCAAGTAGGGACTCAAACCTACATTTTGGTTCCATTGTTGGGACACAACAGAATTGTGATATTTCGACTTTATTTTCAATCTTCTCAACTTCTCATAATTAGATTTGGAAGGTTCTATACCATTAAATAGACGAAATCTTGAATAAAATAATCCAAAATTCGTAACTCGACACTTTCCAGGGTTGATAGGATTTGTAGACATCCTTCACGAAAATCACCATACAAACGGAAGTCATGGATCATAAGTGAAAACTAAGTGCATTTAAAACTTTGGAAGCAAGAGAAAGTTTAAAGGTTTAAGCATTAAAGAAAAAGAAGATTAAGGAAGAAGAAGACAACGAACACGCTGCCTCCCCCTTATTTTGACGAAAAAAGAATACCCTATTTTCTTTCTCTCCTCAAATTGGGAGGTGCTCAAATCACGAAACAGAGCCTGAATTCTCCTCCTTAATCTCAGCAGAAGAATTTGGCAATCTCCCCCTCTTCTTAGTTCGATGAGAGGCTTAGATTCAATCAAGATCATCCGAGAGCTAAGCGAATTAGTCATAGCATCTCTCATAGCCTCTCTAGACCTCAAAGATCAGATCACCAACATCAGATTACATCTTATAAGCTTCTAGATTGCTGGATTGCCAAGATACCCTCCACAAAAAAGAGCTCCTCTTCTTGGCCACAACCCTTATTCTTCAATTTAACTATAAATATGGGGCATGAGGAGCCATTGGGGGGCAATTTGATCAAAAGAGGAGAGGCTCTTCTCAAGACTATAGCAAGGGAGAGTGGGGCAAGAGGAGCACAAGGACAAAAATTCTTGTCACAAAGACAAGGAGGATACTCTGCGAGCTCTTGGAATCGAGTCCGCCATCCCTTCTACCACCACTTCCCTGTGGAATCAAGACTCTACTCGATTTTTCTTGTCATTAAAGATCATGGCCCCAAAGAAGAAATTTATGAAGGTCGCGGAGGTAGGAGCTGCCAACAGTGCTGCGGATTGGCCACTACAAACGGAATGACAAGTATTGGGATTACAAATGAAGCTATGAACGCCATCAACCAAGCACTTGTTATAGAAGCCCAAATACTATATTTTGACATTAAAGATAGCTAGCAAGCCATCATTCTATGAGTTAGCAACAAAAAGCTGCATTCATAAAATAGGATTTTATTTATCTCATGCATACAATATTTTAAAGAAATTCTTAACTGTAAATTCAATGGGGTAATTTGGGTTTGTATAAGATGTACCAATGAGAAGTACAAGGTACTGTGTTCCTAAAAAGAATTAAAATTTTGATTTGTATTGATCTAAGAGAACCTCTGATGGATAAACACAAACGATAGTTCTCAGTATATAAAAGGTCTTGAGATGAAATTGTTAAAAGAATACTTTTCATAATAAAACTAACCAATATCTTTTTTTTGAAATTATCGAGAGGCAAGGACCCACGAAACTCCATTGAAAAAAGACCATCAAGGGAGCTGTTCTCAAAAAAATAGAATTCTTGTTTAGATTCAGTCCGAACTAGATCTCGAGGGAGGGTAATTTAGAGAAGATTATTGGAAGGTATTGCCACTTACGCTAAGTTTTGTCTTGATATTATTATTTTAGAAAAGAAAGGATTTATTTAAAGTTTATGTATAACACATTTGAAATAAGATGTTTATGATTGTAAGTTACGTACTAATCTTTCCTAAAATCATTAGGCTAAAAGATGGATAATTGGGTATAGACCGTCAACTGAGGCAATATTCCAGTGACCACCGAACGTCGAGAATGAGGCAGTGTTCTTTGATGGCGCTAGACCTCCCCAAGGCCAGCATGGATAAAACCTACTCTAAGGGGTTCTTTTTTGTTGTTTTCACATTGGCAGGTATAGATCAACCATGGCGTGAAAGGTCTTATCGTAGGGAACTCTAGTTGGCAAGAGGAAGTGAGGATACTAGGGGGCCTTGGTCATAAACTACTTAGACTCTTATAAACTGCCAACTACCCTTCAAATTCTAGATAGTATCCTAGAAGCTCCAATACTAGTTTAAGAACTGAACTTAGAGAGAATAATACCTTCGAACAAAAAACATTGTAAAAAGCTATTTTTCTTAAAGGAACTATTGAGAAGGAATTGCTTTACTCTGTCTTTGTGTCATGAAATAAAGGCGTGTAACGAATTTGTATTAAGAGATAATCAAAGAAGCTATTTTTATATATTGAATCTAAGGTGGTAGGTAATTAGGTAATTAAAAATACTCTCGAGAGAGAAGCAAAAGTATGGACCCTTGACGAATCCAAAGCTATGGTTTGGGTGGTCTCGGTGAGCCGAGAGCTTTCCTAAAAAGGAATAAAAAATACATTTTTAATAGGTAAATGTATGACCATTAGAGATTAGAAAGCCTGAGTTGCATCGTTTAGGGCCGGAATGGGATTATTCAAACAAAAAACATTGTAAAAAGTTATTTTTCTTAAAGGAACTATTGAGAAGGAATTGCTTTACTCTGTCTTTGTGTCATGAAATAAAGGCGTATAACGAATTTGTATCGGGAGATAATCAAAGAAGTTGTTTTTATATGTTGAATCTAAGGTGGTAGGTAATTAGGTAATTAAAAATACTCTCTCAAGGGATGTAGAAGGATGGACCCCCGACAGATCCAAACCTATGGTTGGGTGGTCTCGGTGAGCCGAGAGCTTTCCTAAAAAGGAATAAAAAGTACATTTTTAATAGGTAAATGTATGACCATTAGAGATCAAAAAGCATGACTTGCATTGTTTAGATCCGAAATGGGATTTTGCACCATGGGTAGAAGCTCAGGTAAGTTACTCATGAATATATGTGTGCATCACGTTGTTGGAGGGGTTTTTGTCGAAAGGTCAAATCCACAAGGGATCAGAGGTAGAAGGAAGTAGAGATAGGAGATGGAAGAGAAGAAAGAGAATAGACAAGAGGTAAACACGACAAAGACAAAGCACAATGAGCTGAATCAATATGTATTAAAAGAATCTGGAATCCTTGCACTACTCAGAAGCAATCTCTAGGCATTAGATCTCCTGGAGCCTCTTCTTCGTAGAACAAAACGTGCATCAAAATTACAGCTCCTTCTCTGCTGCTCGGAAGCCAAATCTGATGGCTCCAAAAGGGAGTTAAAACCTTACGACACCTGTTCATGGATCTCCCAGATCACTCCTTCTTCTTCTTTCAGTTCAAACTGCAGTTTTCAGCCTATTTACAGCGATCGCGACGCGTGCGATTTCGCCAATCTGTCTTTTTTATGAAATTCCCATAATTGGCTGAAAAAGCAACTAGCTTTTTGCATGCCATCCTAATCTAGAAGCTTTTCTAAATTTTTCAAATTTTTACCATAAATATTATTAAAAAATAGTCTAAAATTATCCAAAAATCTAGTATTTTTAGATAATCCATGCAACACACACTAATACTAATGACTCAGATCACGTTGACTCTCTTGATCAATAAGAAGTTGGATGATGATGCATTCCATAGTATTTCACACTATGTCCGCGTAGTGGCACAACATCCACCCCCTCTAAACCTGCACATCCTCTGGTATGTGCCAAAATCCTAGTTGTCACTGGATTTTGAGTCCTCCTCATCCTCTGTAACCATATCCTTTGCTGCTTCATCTTCCATATCTTCTTGGCTATCCCCTGTATCATGGCCACCATTTTCTTCCAATTCTGGCAACTCATAGGCAATAGATTCCCACCTCTTGAATAATTTGATTCTTTTCCATGCTATCGGAAGTTTTATGGTTGTCCCATCCAGTTCATTTAATGCATAAGTAGCATTATCAAACACTTATCTTACCACATAGGGTCCAAACCATCTTTTGGAAACTTTACGCATGGCACTATGCTAGTTGTCTAAACTACTATCATAAACCAATACCCAATCCCCATCTTGTATGGTTCTTGGTCAGAGTCTATGCCTTTTGTCAAACCGTTTCTTGTTCTATATCCTTGCTTCTCTTAACTTTGCAATTGCTACCTCTATGTCTTCTGACTTTCTTTCCAACTATCTAATGCACAAGGCCAACAACTCCTCTTGATTCAACTCCTCTTCCCAAGGTAGCACACTCCATGTGACTGTCATCTCTTCTATTGGCATGATAAGTTTTTGACCATACATCAATTCTACAGGCATATATCCTGTAATAGCACTATGAGTTGTTCTATCAGCCCACAAAGCATAAGGGAGCAATCGTGGCCACTCTTTTACCTTCTCTCCACATGCTTAATGCCTTCACAATAAGTGGATGACCTCTTCCACTTTTTCCATTTCCTTCAGGGTTATAGGCTGAAGTTAAAGCAAGCTTTATCCCCAACCATGCAAAGAAATCATGAGCTTCATCTACATCCAACTCACCCCTATTTGCTATAATTTTTCCCACATAGCCATCCATACCTACAAAAGATCTCTTCTAAGAGAAAAGTACACACAACATTTGTTGTCTTAGTACATAAAGCTCTCCCTTCCACTTGATTAGTCAAGTCTTCATGGGCAAGCACAAGATACCTCATTTGCCAAAGACCTGTAGGCATTGTGACCAAATCCACCACCCACTTAAAATGAAGAGACAATGGATATGTGGGCTGCAATCCATCCCGATGTCTCACAGATGAATACATTTGACATGTCGTACATGTTTCCACAAAGTGAGCAACATCCTTGTACATACCCTGCCACCAATATCTTTCTTTGATCTTTGCAAAAGTACCCCAAACACCTCTATGACCAGCCCACAAGCTTTCATGAAATTCTTGCATAACATTTAGTTGTGAAGCTCTGTCACCCAAAACTGGCAATGGCATACCTTGTTTCTTTTTAGCATGTTTCCATAAGTATCCATCTTTTAAGAAAAACCCATATGCTTTCCTCTTGATTTTCTTAAACTCCTCATCTGAGCATTCATATCTCTTTCTTAATGTACTGAGGTATTGACCAATTCTCAGCCACTCTCATGCATATTTGTCTTCCAGAAACACTTCTACATAAGATGCAAAACATCTAAAGTGTCTTCTCTTTGCTATCTAAGCTTCTGTTAATGCTCTAGCGACATCTTGCATTGCTAAATTCACTCTTACAACATCATTTTCAGCCACAAGGAAGTCATCTTCTTCCTCCTCATCCATTAGCCCATCTTCATTCTCATAGCATGATTGAGATAACATGTCTGCCAACCACTGGGTTATCTCTTCCTGCAATATGCTGAAATTCAGGGTTCAAAGATTTGTATATGCAATCCACCAGAGCATAGCAATGTCCGGGGTAGCACAACTAGTAATCATACCCAATACCGGCAAACAATCAGTCTCAATGACTACATGAGCACCCATAAAATACTCCTTATCACATTTAAGGGCTGTCACAATTCCCCATTATTCTCTTTTTACATGTGGATATCTTCTCTGTTGTTCAATCAATACTTTAGCACCAAAGCATATTGCATATCTTTGCCCTTCCTCATCATCTTGCCCAATTGCCCATCCAATCCCGATTGGGCTTGTATCAACATTAATAATGATAGGCTTTCCATGTGAATAGTCAGCCTTTCTCAATGTAGGAGCAGATTTTAAGAGTTGTTTCAATTTCTTCATTGCTTTCTGATGCTTCTTTTCCCATTGAAATCTCTGACCTTTCCTCAGAAGTTTATATAGAGCATTGGCTACATGTGCAAAGTGAGGAATCCATATCAAATAGAACACACATGTACCCAAGAATCTATGCACCTCTGATACATTCATGCATACATCTTGCATTATATCAATCCCATCTATTTTTGCTCGTGATGGTCTTCGCCCATAAGGCCCACACATATGCCCAACAATCAAAACCTCTTCAACTCCAAAGACAGTCCAGAAAGAGTTAAATGCACCTTTTCTAGACGCGTCAAAATCCTCTCACAATCCACAATATGGTCTGCAACAAACTGTTTGCATCCATGAGCATCCATCTCCTCATTCTTTTCATCCACTGCACACCCTTTGATTGGAACATCATCCAAGAAGGGCATAGTCAATTGTGGTATACAATCCTTGAGTACCCTAGTCATAGCATTTGTCATGTGTGCCATTGAGTTTGTTGCATCCTATGGGAGAGTACACATCCGTACTAACCCCAACGGAGTCTTCATGGTTGTGATATCCTTGCTTTCAATTGCAAGCTAAAACTGATCATAACCCGAGTAAAGATCGCCCAAAGAATAGATCACTTTGCCTGCAAAAGCCTTTGCAAATTCATCAACCACAGGACATGCACCCACATTTCTTATGGTCACTTTATTGATGGGTTGCATGTCTTGAATAAATCTCAAAGCCCCATTCTTTTTTGGCACAGTAAACCAATGATTTGAGTATGAGGCTGAAGAAGGCTCCAAGATCTTCATGCGAATCTTTTCATTTAGTAAATCCATCAGCTATGGCAAGTAAGCTTTAGGCACTGGAATAGGCCTCAAGTTCCATGGTACATGTGGCACAGTAAATATGACCATAGGAGAGACAACATTTGGATCCACACAACCTATTTCACTTGGCTAAAATGAAAATGCCTTTCCATGCCTAGCCAACATCCGCATAAAATAGTCTCTCTCAGCAAAGCAGGAAAAAGAAACCCTTTTGCACCAACTTTCAATTCTTGTAATGTTTCATATGTAAACTAATGACCTATATCTTTAGGATCCCGTAAGCTTGGCTGCCTTGACACTTTTTCATACATACCCTCACTCTCTGGTGGAAGTGGCAAAGCAATTGGTTTCACCTTTTTGTCAACTATATTATACTTTGTCTCCACAAGTGCTTTAGCCCATTGTAATCCTTCCTGCTGAGCAAACAATGCTATAACATCATACATATCCAAAGAACATACTGACAATACTCTATTTTCAGCCTCATTTTCTGCATGTATAGTGCCATTAATATTCATCCCATAAAACATGCCTGAAATGCCTTCATTTTTAGCTAAGAGTCCCAATGCTCTCAGTTCCTTAGTAGCCCATTTCATAGATATGTGTTCAGCCCTACACATAGCTTCCATAGGCTTAAACCAACATGAATTGTTTGCTGTAAAGTGAGAATAACCAATAGTAAATACATGCTTCATTCCATCAAGAGGTGAGTACATCCTTTGAACATCACTACTGTAGCCTCGCATTACAATAGTGCTTAATGAAAATCCAAGTCTTTGAATTCCCTTACATTTGGAGCCAAAGGAGACTCTTGAAGCGTATCTCGATTTCTAGGATGATTAACACAAACAGTAAGAAATTGGACTGCTTTCTTCCCATCCTTGCTTCTGACTCTTGCATAAACAGAACCATCATCAAGCACCTTTGTTTCCATACGTGCTCTTGTAATATAGGGATGTCCCAAAATCACTGCATATGAGGAATTATCCTGCACAAAGAAGTATTGCTCTTCTTGTACATCACCAATCGTTGCTTTTACATTAGGACATGCAGCATAAAGCTCTCACGAAGAATTATTTGCAGCCCTCATACGCCAACCATGATCAGTGTCTACAGGCCATGCACCATTTTCATACAATCCACTCAATGACATTTATCTCAGACCCATGGTCAAGTAAAGCAACACAAGGAGTTTCACGTTCTCCTATTTTCACTACCGTTTTAGTGGTAGCCCTAGTCCAATGATTTCTTGTGTGGTGACTTTGAGGAATAAATCCTAGAGTTTCTTTCCCATATTGTTGCATCTGCCTTACTCCACCATGCATATTGCTACAAGACAATGCATTTTCAGCCACTTTCTTCTCTTTTCCACATGCTATCCATTGATTAGTAGCATCCTGCATAGACAATCCTGTACTTACTTCATGCTCATATTCAGCTCGAATACCCAACAAACCAGTTTTCTCTTCAAATTGCAGCAATGTACTAGTGGTATCACCAAGAAATTGATGCTTCCTCTTAATTATGTCAATGATCTCATCATAAAATTCTAGCTTGGCAATGCCAAGCACCTCTCCCAAGGTGAATTCCACCCGATTGTTAAGATCCATTCTTCAAGGACCTTCTTAAGATCTGTGGCTATCTCACTGTTAGACTGCAACTTATATCCTGGCTGCTTGCCCTTCTTTTTGCCCTCTTGTTTGTTATCCTCTTTTTGCTCCTAACTGACCTCTTCCATAACATGCTCGGGAGGTGACTGATTTGCAGCTTTAAGTTGATCCACACTTCTTCTTGTCATTATTTTAGATGTCCCTGCAATATCTTCATCTCTTTTTCATTTTTCTTCCACAAGTACATCCGTGTTTTGTACCTTTGCTAAATATGCATACACTGAATATGCATCTACCGGTGATTCCCAACCAGTTATGCCATGAATGTCTTGCCCTGCATGAGACATTTCACTATCAGTGACCTTTATCTTTTCAGCTGCATGTAAAGCATGTATCCATATTTCAGTCTTTGGACCAACCGTCACTTGGACATGCACTCTATCCAACTATAGACCAAAAGTAGAAGCATGCACCGCCGCATAAGCATTTCGGACAGCCAAGTCTTCCAACAACTTCTGCATACCTCCCTTTCCAAAATTCAAAGCAAGAGGCAATCCCATTTCTTGTGCATGGATCTTGCCATCTTTCCAAAAGATGAGTTGTCGTTCCAAGGCCTCCTGATAGGCAGCACAATCCTTTCTCTCATGTTGTAAACTATCACATCACATATGTCTTTATCCTGGCTTAGGGACTGCTGCCCGTCCCCTATCCTCTTGTCCTTTTTCATCCAATTTTGCAACCTTCAATTGAAGATCTTGCATCCCTTTGACCAATTCATCCAAGACATCTTCCCTAACAGAGGGAACAATAGCAGGTACATCCATAGGGTTAGCCATAGAAGGAGGTGGCTTATTGGATACATCAACTATCTTGCCCGTAACAGTGGGCAAGCTAGAGACATGTAGTCTTTCTCTTCTTCTATGCTTCTTCACAAGTGCAGTAACAGCTTCCTTGACATGTCTCCACCCTGTTTTCAAACCTGTCTCTGTAGTTTGATCCTCCAGCAAATCATCAAGCTTCTCTTGAAGCTCAGGATCATCTACCTATAGAAACAATTCAATTTTCTGACTTGCAAGGGCTTGCTATTCTGCAAGATCCAATTGCTCAAATCGACTTTCAAATTCTCTTAACAATTCTGTAGCCACAAGACCCTTATTGGGTTGTAAAACCCACTCCTGAAAAGTCTTGCGTAATCAAACTGGTGTCCTCAATGTAAAATTCTTCCCTGAGTGTCTCCTTGAACGAGAGAGAGGGAATAAACATACAGCATAATAAAGAAAGAGAAAAAGAGAGAGAGATAGAAGGAGAGGAGATAATGAATGGATAAAAAACAAAGAGAGAGTGGTGGCGAGGTCCGATGCAACACCATGAGACAGCGACATACATTAATTTGTGGGTGGGTGGGTGGAGACTTTACATACGTTAATTTTTGCTGAGTTACAAGAGAAGAAATCCCTTCTCAAACAATTTAAGAAAGAAAAAAAGAATGATAACAAAAACAAATTGTTTATCATAACGTAGACAAAATGGAAAACGATGAAGGTCTTGATGTTCAAGATCATGAGGCGTATCTTAATCACCGTGTCCCATGTCCTTGCTCTCAATGTAAGCTGGCAATTAGACGAAAATGTCGATTGTTTATAGAACACGTACGACGCTTCGATGAGTTTTAATCTAAGATCATTGATCAGGCAATCTTGGATTTTCTATAAACGGTAAGAAAAGTTAATATCAATCATGCATTGTACTCGCAAGCTAATTGAATACGATATACAAAAATATTGGGTGTGGCTGGAAAATTTTCTATCTAGGGAGGTGACGTCTCGTCCCAAGGAGGAGTGCACCCTTTGCGGCCAATTAGAAGAGTTCGTGGGCATGCGATGGATGGAGTGCCTGAGCCAATCCACCACTTGGAATGTACTACCCAATCTATACCGTCAATACCAGAGGAGACAGACAGCCTTCGAGACTTACCTACAATCTTGGAGCCTGAGATGGAGGCAATGATCGATGCATTGATTCCCATGGATGTCGAGACTTTTGATCCGCTTAGAGAGGAAGCATCCATACCATTATATGATGAGTGCCAAGTATCTCACCTGAAGACACTGCTTGCACTCCTAAGTGTGCAAGCAAAATACGGGTGGAGCGATGCAAGTGTGACCGAGTTGATCAAGTACCTTGTACGTACGCTTCATTGATTTCTTTTCGGCACTATCATTAAAAACATTTGTGCTTTTTCAAGGTGTTTTATGATTTTTTTTTAGGTTACTGAAGTATCATATATTACCACTTGCAAATACCATGCCCGAGTCTCGTGATGATGCACGACATGTTTTATGAAAGCTTGGCATGGACTACAACAACATCCATGCATGTATCAACAATTGCATACTGTTTTGAGGAGAATACGAGACTATGAAGACATGTCCAAAGTGTGGTTCTCACAGATATTGACAGGACTTGCAAGGGCAAACCATCCCCCAAAAGTTCTTGGACACTTTTCGCTTATCCCCCGCATAAACCACATGTTTCATACGTCCGGCATGGCAAGCTTGACAATGTGGCATGTGTAGAATAGGTCCACAGATGGATTTCAACGAATACCAGCGGATTCACGCACATAGAACCACATTGACTCTACCTTCTCAGGCTTTGCATGAGAGCCAAGGAATCTTCAGCTTGGTCTTGCAATGGATGGCGTGAACCCATTTGGTCTGCGCTCAACTTCTCACAATGTGAGGTCTATAGTCCTTGTCAACTACAATATCCCTCCATGGCTTTCTACGAAGAAAGGACATCTCATCCTTAGCTTACTCGTCCCTGGTCGCTACAAAGTCAAAAATATGGACACGTATCTTCGTCCATTAGTCGATGAGCTTAAGATTTTGTGGGAGGAGGGGGTCACCGTGCAAGATATGAGCAAGCATGATGGTCAACGGTCCGCCAATATTCGAGCCATTCTCATGTGGACGATGCATGACTTTCCGGGATTCGGAGAGTGCTCAGGTATATAGGCTTTCGTTCTCGTTGGTAATATCTATCATGGCTCATTCAAGTTTGTATTCACTGGATAGAGGTTTACCTCAGGTTATCATGCATGTCCATTGTGCGGACTCCCGAAGGTCACAAACCATGAAGAAGATGGTATATCAAGGATACGCCGCCTTTCTTGCCAGAGGGTCATGAACTCAACGAAGGTTTTCTTGGACGACCTCCAACACGTATGAATGCCCAAAGTTGGTATGAGCTGAAAATGGTCCACGTGGGGTCACATCCAAATGGAATGCGACGGTTCTCAGTTTTCTATGAGTTTCCATATTGGACCCACTTACAGATCAACCACTTGTTGGATCCCATGTATATTTTCAAAAACGTGGGCAGCTTGCTATGGGGCCACATCACAGGAAAGAGAGATACTATAGGGGCACGAATGGATTTGAAGGAGGTAAGCAAGATAGAGGCGCTTTGGCTGTAGTCGAGTGCTGATGGTCGCGTGCAGCTACCTTGCTCTCCTTGGGTTTTGTCCACTAAAGAAGAGCGCATTGTGAAGCAAATAGTTAAGTTTATCTGCACTCCGATGGGTATGATGTGTTCTCTCAAGTCTACATTTTCTAAAGACGACCAATTATTAGGGCTAAAATCCCATGATTGGCATAAGATATGTCAGGTTTGTACTATGAATGGATTGTAAGTGGCCTGCATATTTTGCTATTTGGAGTGTAGTCATTGTTCATAATGCTTTCTCATTTGTGGCAATTTGTACTATCAATCGTGATCGCAGGATGCCTTACTCCAGAAATACGCGGGGCAATTTACAAGTTGTCCACTTTAGTGCAATGGATCTCACAGAAGGAGATTAAGACATCCTCTATTGAATCCTCGAGGGGGGAGCAGTGGAGAAGGTCTATCTCTTTGAAAAATACATGCCTACCAGCATGCTCATGATACAAATCCACCTTCTTGTGTATCTTGTAGATGAAGTGGAGATTGCTGGATCTGTCCATACGTGATGGATGTTCTTCTTGGAGCACTTTATGAAAACCCTGAAAGGATTTATGCGACAACGAGCTTGGCTAGAAGGTAGCATGGTTGAAGGTTGGTTGCTGTCTGAGACGCTAGTGCATATTTCACAATGACTACAACGTTGGATCCAGACAATAATATTCTATGGTCGTCGCTGAAGGACGATGATAGACTGACCGGAGATGTGGTGGTTGGAAATGGGGTAGAAAAAAGTATGGATGCTGCAATGGAAGAGAAAGTGAATTGCTTTGGTATGTTGCACCATGCCTCTATGGAGATGTGGCTTGCCAGGTACCAGCAAGCTAGGCAAGATCGAGAGGAAGCACGATCTGAATTTTGACATAGTACGCGCCATCAACCGATTCGATATTTTGAGGGCATGGAGCTTTGACCGCAGCGTCTCGCGAAGGGGCGGAGATCTCAACCGAGGAGTGGAAATTATCGAGGGGATGTAGTCCAAAGGTGATGACGTGTTTAGGGTTTGTCGTATCTATTTTTATATGCGACAACTAATTGAGTGTTTCAATGTATAGTACAAAATATATAGTGCAGCGTGGTCGCGCAGATGGCATTTTCGCGTGGAGCGTATTGACAAAATGTGCTCCACAATAGACTGTGGTATCATGGCAAGGTCCGAGCAAGAGAGTCGACGATGAGCAATGGATCCGAATATGGTTATAGATGAGATGGAGTATTTTGGGAACTTGCAAAGTATTGTTACGGTGGATTATCCTAGCTTCTCCATGATACTATTCGATGTGCAATGGTTCAAAGTGGTACTTGAAGAAGCTGGAGCAACAGTTCGACGAGGTCAATCTGAATTTCTCGAAATAGATTCTGAAAAAAAATGGATGGATTTGCACTACACCTTTGTGTTGCCGGCCCATTGTGAACAAGTGCATAAACTCATTTGTTTGTTAATTGTATTACGGCATGGTACATGTCATATTAGTTAAATCTCTCTTGTACGTGTTTGTGAACATATAATCTTCTATCCAAACCCCTGACAACCTCGATGGTGGTATATTATACCTTCAGCTCCCCGAAATGCGAGAGTATATGATCAAAGCGATGTTCCAAGTATAGATGAGGACAATATGCAAATAACGGGGTCGATATTGCAAGGGGTGGAGGCCACCGAAAGCTTAGAGCATGTAGAGGAGCCAACATCCGGTAACAATGATGGAAATACAAGAGTCCAAGAATTCTTTGAGAACAAGGTGGACTCATCCTTTGTGGTGACATGTCTATCGACCTTCCACTTTATGCCAAGTTGTGTCATGAGATTGACATGGGACCATAGGATACTCCATACTTGGAGCATCCACTTACTCAATTCGTTGACTAATCGCTTATAAGGGTACATAAGATATACATTTTAAGTAAGATTATTTTTTTAAGATTTATATTATCATGCTTTGTATGATTTAAATTGATTATGCTAACATCATTTTTTGTTCTGTGCAGGTGACCTTTGTGGATACTTAGATCATAAGGATGAGTCGAGGGATGAGCGATGAGAGGAGTTGCATGATATCTTCACGCACATGTCTCCAGATTAGACGGCAAGATTCAGAGACATGGTGGACTAGGAGCTGTCTCGAACATCGTTAGGCCGCTCTATTAGATCTACTTCGGTGCGATCAGATGCTTCAGTTTCGAGTAGATGAGGTCGACGCTCCAAACTTGGGCCAAACGGAGGGAGTGCTTTAGGGTCAGGGGGATGCTGCAAAGATACGGATGCAGTGAGCCCACAGTCAGCTCGGGATACAGGTGCTACTCCTCGCTCTCGTGACGGTTCCAGAGAGCGTGGCTCAGGTGGTTGTTGTGGAGGCATGGACGTGGTGTCTCCGTCTCGTCGTTCTGCTGGAGTTGCGTCACCTTCAGGATTTGTCACACCTATGGGGAAGTCTACTCCAGTCACTCCGGCTTTTGCTCAGCCGTCTGCAAGTGGCATCCCTATGGGTGCTACTCGGATAGATACTACCCTGGTCGGTACACAAGATGTACAGGGGTCTCTTGGATATGCCCAGGAGCGTGGTCGCAGGTGGGAGAGGACCCATCTTAGGCATACCCCAGAGGGGTATGCCTACCTTGTTGATGATAGGTCAGGAGTCATCATCATGAATGATGAGGGGAGGAGGGTGATGGCTCGCATGAGAGAGTTGTGCCAACAATTTTTTTTGGCACAACGTCTTGGATCATTGGAAAAACATATCAAAGGGGAGCAAGAACTACATAGTAGCATCCTTGCATGAGGAGTTTCCGGTACCAGCCACAACAGATAGGTTTTCTATGGGATAGATGATGGAGTGCATGCATGCATATATGTCACATAGACGATCCGACACACGCAAGGCACTCAAGAGTGGGGCTGCAAAGCCCAAGTGGCCAGACATAGACGACTGGCGCCGATTGAGGGAGGAGGCTGCAGATTCTCCAAGATGTTGGAGACAGCAGCGCGAGGCGGTGAGGGCACGAGATTAGAGGCCGGAGTGGTCCATCATCTTGGGAGTGGCGGCCACAGGATATATCTGGAGGACTTTGTAAGTTTTTCTTTTGTTTTTATTGCTTATTTTTTTGCAATATCCTTTGTACTAACAATTGTGTTTCTAACAGTTAGTATTTTTTTTCCTTTGCAGCACTCCATTACAAATCGCGATCCGACCGGCCTTGAGACTCGATATGGAGAGAGGCATGGTCTCACTACATTGATCGACCGATTGTATGGATGCGGCGGCCCTGTAAGTCACTCATCTTCCTTATCCATAGTTACCATGTTTAATTAGAATGCATTATTGTATGGTGGATTGGTGTGTAGTTGTTTCTTTTTTTGTAGAGTTTGTTTGATGCTTCTTTGCGGTGGGACGAGCTTTCGGATGGAAATGATTTATAGCTCGCCCTTGGATCCCTAGAGCTCAGACACCCTTCTTTTTTGGTCACGTGATTTGTGTAGACATTTTCTATGTAGTAGTGATATCTTGCCATGATTGTACCAGCCGCTTTCATTATGCGATCATGTATTTATTTCATGTATCAATGTTATGAATTAAGTATACTTTGTCTTTGTTTACACAAGCATTGTACAAAGTGCAAAAACTATTTTGTATGGCCTAAATAAAGCACACAGTGCTATATGTGGCAGGGCAGCTTGCTACCATGCCACAATTTTTTTCCCAGTTACCATCGCTATTAGCGTCACAAATTTACTACATGCATCATTATTGGCGTCGTTATTAGCATCACAAAGCGTCTTTATCAGCATCGCTATTTGTGTCGGTATCAGTATCGCAAATGATACCGACGCAAATAGCGACTCTGATAACGATGCTAATACAGACTTTTCTATGGCATCACCAATAACGGCGCTTTTTGCGACGATGGGGGAAAAGTTTTTTATTTACATTTTCATCGCTTTTAACGTCGGTATAAGGCCTATATCTTGTAGTGATTGCTCCACCACACATTTGGTCAAACAAGTAAAGAAGCTTTGACCACTTGATTAGCACCACCTTCTCCAAGATAGATGTCACAAGTATCACTCGAAAAGGTCCAAACTTGGTCAAATCTTGAATTTTCATGATTATTTCTTACCCTCATGGTAAGCACTTTTTACAGAAGACCACCAAGTCTACAACAAGGTTGCCAATGTACTCCTTTAGAGCTCAATCCTTCCGTTGATCTGCATGCCGACCTCCTTGCCTTGATACAAACTCATCTATATACAGTATGTCTGGAATGACAAAGTCAAATCAAACAATATATTTAGCAACTAACCTAGAGTTATCAGAAAGCCACAAAACTTGACAATAGGGTATGTCGGGTCCCCCGGAGTCCATGATGAAATCTTGGCAAAAAATTATGCATGTAGCTGGCCTACTGGCATCTGGGGCCCAGGCAGTTGCATGCATCATTTTTTGCCAAGATTTCACCGATGGACTCCAAAGGACCTGACGCACCCTACTGTCAAGTTTCGTCCCACAAAAATATATGGTAGTTAGAAATCTCATATTCTCCAGATCATCTTGTATCTTCATTTCCTCGTGTGTCAGCAAGGCACCTCTTTGGGCAGAGGGATCTACAAACTCCTTGGTAGGAAGCTGGGGCCTTGGTCCGAACAAATCTTGCTGTAGTGCTTTAAATTTAACATCTGGCACAAGATAATATTCTTCAACCGAGGTAATATGCTTCTGTGCTGCTATGATTGTACTCATTGTATCTAAGATTGTGCCATCATATCTTCCAATCTTTGCCATCGTCGGATGCACATCCATGTAATCATAATCGATCAGGTTTTCCATTGAATCCCTGACTAGGATGGAAAACAACTCTTCTTCTTTCATTTCCAAGTATTGCAACACATCTGATAGAAGCAAGTATTGTACACCATCTACTTCAATGGGCGTCAAGGAGGCAAGGTTGGGTTTGTCGACTTGTGGTGTTCTGAAGAAGATGGCACCATGAGAGCCAACCTTTGCTGCTCTGCCACCACCCGATGTTCCTCTTTAACATTTATGAGCTCTTCAATTGGTTCTTCTCCTTTGCATGTGACAGCAATAACTTGTGGAGTTGTATCTTCATCGCTCTCCTCCTCTAGGGGTGTATCCAATGCAAGAAGGTAAATTGCCAATGCACAATCACACTCCACGAGATCCAAAGGCACTGTACCTGGTGCACTGCCCATGGCAACAGTGCATACTCTATGTGAAGGATCCATGTGGGACATACACCTATTCACCACTTTTTGGTGATTCTTTCCTGCTTGAAATACCATGAGCTATTCTAGAGGCACCGAGGTCATGTCGGATCCCTCGATGGAGTATGTACAGGTAGCAATGGTGCTCACAAAGTCTTCCAAAACTCGAAGGGGGGATTAAGTGATGAGAGCATGCTTTCAAGGTTAAAGTTCTTAGAGAAAACCTGAAATATCTCATCACCCTAGCTAGCAAAGATAGCCTCATGGATCCACTCATCAAAGTGAGCACGATTATCCATCGTAGCAAGTAGGAGGGATGTGGTAGATATAAAGAGATGAAGAGAGAAAGTGTAAAATGAAACAATGAAACAAGAGATAAACTAGTTCTACCTTAAAAACCTTAAGTTTTAAACCATTAAGGAATGTTCATATATGATACTTAGTTATGTCTTTACTTACATCTTTGTAGGATTTACATCAATATGTAAATGTGTTGATGTGGAAAGTGTATAATAAGTGAATGATTTTGCATTAATACCATAATTTTTAAATATTGCAAGTTTGCAAGCGACAATATTCTATTGGCAAAAAAAAATTAAAAATCTATAGGTTTTGGATATTACAACTTGTGGTGTTGGGATTTTTAGGGAGAGTCTAAAATTTTTAAAATATATGGAGCCACACACTTTCCATTGGTAATAGTATCCTTAGCTTGGCTTTGAATTTTCCTACCATCTAGTTTAAAATAGAAGCTAACATGTGGATTTTGCATTAACATTATAATTTCCTCGCGCATTATACTCAATAACCAATCATCCTCCATTTGCAACACTTGGGGCTCACGGCCCTCACAAATGATAGTAACATCCACAGCTGCACTTTCATGCATGTCTCGATCAAGGCACAACCATTTACCCTTGAGCATCCTCCATCTACGATACTTGAGCACTAGGCATAAAGTCTATCGTGTGACAAAGTACCTGTAATTGGAAAGGAAAGTAAGATAATAGTCAACTAAGAGATAAAAATTTTACCTGAAAGCCATGTCCCTTGTTGTGACTCGACACTCCATTGTGTCAAGACTATGAGTCATTTTTTATGTCCAAGTTTTGCCTAGAATCCTTGTTACATAATCCTCTGATGCACTTTTCATGATGTACGCGCTTCTGGTACGTCTCAAACCCTTACATTCCTTGAACGTGTGTGGAAAAGTTGCAATCAGTATGAACCAGCTTAGATGTACATTCTTTGAGCTGGTGCTTCACTTCATAGAATTCAATATGTTTGCTGAAATTTTTGTGCTACACGTGCAAAATGTCGCTACTACACAATGGCCATTCTATGCCGGAGGATGCATGAACCCTTTATGGACATATACATTATATTTTGATGGAGCATCCAGGGGTCCCAATAAGAAAGGGAGTATTCGGGTAGTCATTAGAGATCCTTGACATAGAATCACTATGAGATTAGCTACCTACCTTCAAATAGGATTTACTAATAATATAGTAGAATATAATGCCTTGATCATAGGATTGAATATTGCTAAGAAGGTTGGTATTCGCCAGTTATTAGTAAAAGGGGATTCCCACTTGGTTTTGAATTAATTGAATGGGATGTATACAGTATAGAATCCCATTCTTTGTATGTATTATCGCACTGTTATAAACCTAATTAATGAGTTTGAGAGAGTGTCTCTTCAGTTGACTCCACGATATTGGAATCAATTTGCTAATTCATTATTATGCTTATGAAGTCAACTATGGTCCTAGTTTAGATATTTCCATTGATGATGGGACAAGACCTAGTTGATTATGGGGACATTTATCAGAATATGCTCTATATGGCAAGCGATGGTTATTATGGGTAACGCAAAGAGTAGCCGAGACTCATTTACCATTTTCTTAGACCCATAGGGTGATCAAATGATATTTTATGTGTATACCTCTTACTGTATATGCAGGAGATATGGGCCATAACCTGATGCATCTAGTTTAGGGTTAGGATGGTGAGAGATAGACAAATGATGTATGCTCCAGGAAGAGATGACCTAAATCCCATATGCAGAGTGAGGAGATTGGAACAACTCAACTTCTATAAAGCATTGTACTTGACAATGGAATGAATACAATATTATGATGCTTTGTACTTTCACTTAGTATCTTGTCAGTGTTAGTTCATTAGACAAGATTGTCTTTATGAGTCCAAGCTAACCTATCTTGGAACCTAATTCACTTGTGTAACAGTCGGTCTCTCTTTGTTTATGACAATGTGAACATAGTCTTCATGTTCCAACCTCCATAGCTGCCATGCTCTAGATCCGTGATCTTCAACATGGTATCAAAGCCCAGTTGGGCATGGCTTAGCTCATCTCCATCTCTTCTCAGCTCAGGTTGAGTGTTGGATCTCATCTCCGACTCCATTTACATTTCTACCTTCAATAAAGCTTCCATGGCAGCCATAGCCAAGAGTACCCTGTCAGCTTGAAGCTTCTATATCTATCTCCATAGGCCAAATTTCTCTAGACTTTCTTCTGGAGAAGTATTTCTCTACTTCTAGAGCTCCTCGTTGCACCTCAATTAGTGACATTGGGCAACTATAGCCTCAGCATTGCCTATTTTCAAAGTTGCTGCCATATCTGTGTCTGTGGATAGCATCACCTACCTTACTTGGAGGAGCTGGATCTCCACATATAGGCTATATCTCCCCACGATCTCTTCTGAAGAAACATCCCTGAACTCCCTGCACTCTTGACTGGTACATCATAGTGGGACATTGTTGCTTTTGGACTCCAGCATTGATAAAATTTACTGCGCTACCCTGAAATGCTCCTGTTGATCGTTCGTACGCTCGTACTCTCTGCACACAACATGATACTTACCAGGACCATAGGGATTTGGAAGCTTGGGTCATAAGCTTCTTCGTCATTAGAAGATTCGTGATATGAATTCGCCTACAAGCTGCACCATCAAAAAAATCAGTCGCCTATCTGTGTAACCCTAATTCCACCATAGCTCATTTATACTAAGAACTCATAAAACCCCTCATTTTTCTCACTCTAGTGCTTGCCACCTTGGTCTAAGTCTGAACTCAGTCTCCAGCAAAGACTTCAGCAAGAGGAAGGTTTGAGAAACCTAAGAATTGACATAAGTATCAACATCAAGGTCTTCATTCAAAACATAGTATCTATTGATACTCAAATAGTGCTTCTTGGCACTTGACTTTCAGCTTACTCAAAAGTAGCTCACCTTCTGATTCCTATTTTGAAGATTATCCTCAGTTTATGTAATGATTTAAAGTCACATTGATCAAACCCCTTGTAAATCTCAATCTTCTTGTAAAAGGATAGACACTACCCGAGAGTTCTCGTGGTAAGACCTCCTACTAAGAAGACTGAAGTGGAATAGATAGCAAAGTTTAATGGGAAAGGCTTTCATGCCTGGAAGGAAAAGACCATGTACCACCTTATGTGGAAAGACTTGTGGGACTTGTTTGAAGATGAGGAAGAAGATGCAGATGACAAGAGAAAAGATGCTGCAGAAGACCAGCCTAAAACAAAGGCATGGAAGAAGATGAACAATAAAGCTCTAGGTATTATTGCGTGGGGTCTATGAGATGATGTATTACACCACATCTCCAGCATCAAGGATGCAAAGAAGGCATGGGAAGAACTTGACAAGATCTGAACTCGAAGGTAATATTACTTATGTAGTTTTATAAGTTGGATATAAAAGACAGTTCATCTATGACTCTACACATCAATAAGTTCAAGAGCCTTAAAACTCAGCTAGCAACTCTTGAAAAGAACATTGATGAAGATGAGGCAATAGCATTGCTACTTGCTAGTGTTAATCATGAACCGTATGAGAACCTTATTTCAACACTAAGTAATGTTCCCAGTCTCTCACTCAAAGACATTGAGCACTCGCTGCTTGATGGAGAAAGCAAATTTAAAAGCAAAGATGTAAAAGAGACCAGCTCAAGGGAAAATCCCCTATACACCAAAGGAGCTACTGGACCCAAAGGAAGAGGTTGAGGATTCAACACCGACAACAAAAGTTGGATGACATGTCATTATTGTGGTAAAAATGGCCATATTTCTAGTGAATGTTTTCACAAGAAAAGAGCATAGCAGATGCAGAATGACCACCACCAAAGTCAATTCATGAATGAAGAAGAAGATACTTCCGCTACCATCAACAACTCTGACAGATTGTTCTAAGGAATTTGTTCCCATAGTGGATCTCTATGTTTCCCTTAGTGGATTTGATTTGTTAAAACCCTTGCCAAAGGTAAAGTCTCAAGCTTTAACTTGACTAGGCTGCCTATGAGCTAGTCTCCCGAGCCATGTTATCATGTAGGGGGGCAAAAGCCAGCAAGTATAGGGACTCATTATATGACGCGGGTTGTTGAGAGATAGAAAAATGATGTATGCTCTAGGAAGAGATGACCTAAATCCCATATGCACAGTGAGGAGAGTGGAACAACTCAACTTCTATAAAGCATTGTACTTGACAATGGAATGAATACAATATTATGATGCTTTGTACTTTCACTTAGTATCTTGTCAGTGTCAATTCATTACACAAGATTCTCTTTATGAGTCAAAGCTAATCTATCTTGGAACCTAATTCACTTATGTAACAATCGGTCTCTCTTTGTCTATGACAACATGAACATAGTCTTCATCTTTCAACCTCCATAGCTGCCATGCTCTAGATCCGTGATCTTCAACATAGGAGCCCTCTTTTCTCCTTGGAATGGAGCATCTTGTTGTATATTAGCACTACTCCAAGGAGGGATGTGTATATGGTATATTGGTTTTTTATTTTAGGCCAAGAGGGTTGAATGGTTTTTGGATGCACAATGTTATATCTCATTAGGTTAAGAGGGCTATGTATCTATTTGGTGCATGTGTGGTTAATGATTTTTTGTTTTAGTGTTGTACCAAACATGTATGAGAGAGTACCTAGAGGGAGCCTTTGTTGTTCCCGGCACTTTTTGTGACCAAGTCCAAGTGATATCTTTCCTTTATTAGTCTTTCCATTTAAGCTGAATGGTTATATGTATGTGAGGACTTCTATTTTGTTGAGAATTGGCAATCAAGGCATGAAGTCTAAGGAATAGGTTAGGTATGTCTGGTGGGAGGTCCAAGTAGTTGTCTCCCTCCTGTGAAGACATTATCGAACAGTCTAAGAACTATTTTAAAAGGTCTCCTAGTGACCTTGTCATGCTTGAAAGGAAAGAAGGATCGAAGCTTGCACTCGAGAGCTATGGTGGGAGAGCAAGAGTAAGAAAGAGAGAGACAAGAAATGGAAACTCCAACAGTCACAATGTGTGACTGGACCTTCCTTTATTCAAAATGCCACTAAAAGAATACAGAATAAAGTGACGGTGACAAGCGCCTGCCACTTGCAGTGTGCAGCGGTGGTGACTGTCAGTGTAGTAATACACGGGCGACTAGGGGGAGGCGCCTTTACCCCCAACAACCTCCCACTTAAAGGCGAATCTGTCCTAGTGAGGAGCGAAAAGAAAGAAAAAAGACAGTACAACATGTACACATGTACAACAGGATGAGGAAAGATGTCATCTCATCCCATGCCCATCAACCTCTTGAGGAAGGCAAAGCACTCTGTAGAGAGGCTTTTCATGAGCAGATCTGCAAGATTCTGGTCAGCCGAGATCTTGACAAGGTTAACAAACTTGTCCTCAATGATCCCATGTATGAAGTGATACCTCACCTCAATGTGTTTTGTCTTCACATGGAAGACCGAATTCTTGGCTAATTGAATAGCACTCATAGAATCCCAATGCAGTGTAGGGATAGCATTAATACCAAGGTCAGCAACCAAACGACCCAACCAAATGATCTCCTTGCAAGCCTCAGTGGTTGCAACATACTCGGCCTCTGTAGTAGAAAGGGCCATGCATTTCTGCACCCTGGACATCCAAGAAACAGCACCTCTAGCATAGGTGAATACATAGCCGAAAGTGGACTTCCTACTATCTGCATGTCCTACATAATTAGAGTCAGTGTACCCCACGACTCCTATATCCTAGCTGCCATAGCATATGCACATATCTATAGTGCCCTTCAGGTATCTCATGATACCCTTCACGACATCCCAATGCTGCTTGCCAGGTGTAGCCATATAGCGTGCCACAACACCAACTACAAAGGCAATATCTAGACGAGTGGCTATCATGGCATACATAAGACTGCCCATGGCTGATGCATAGGGAATCTTCGCCATCTTGGCCCTCTGCTCATCTGTCTGCGAACAATCAGCCTGTGATACCTTCACATAAGAAGGCAATGGATAGCCAATAGGCTTTACATCCTGCATGCGGAAGCACTCAAGGACTTTATGAATGTACTCCCTCTGTGACAAGTAGAGGAGTCCCTGATGCCTGTCGTGTCTAATGTGCATACCAAGTATGTGAGAGGCCTATCCCAGATCTTTCATCTCAAAGCTCTTCTTGAGCTGAGCCTTAAGAGCATCTAGCTCATCATGAACTTTCCCTGCTATCAGCATATCATCCACATGGGAAGCTCCACCTCAATCCCATAAAATTGACCTAAAAATGGGAACCTAATTTAAATGCTAATGTCTCCTATCAACCATTTGGCATTGGCTTTTGAGGTAATTACATTGCTATCATCCCTTAAGCCAAAGCAAACAATTACGACATTTGGTTCAAAGAGAATGAGGAACAAGGGGGAGTGATGTGCATCAAATCCTCTATCCATAGGGTAAATCATTAGCTCTTTGATCCCCTAAAATGGCACTTATTGGTTTCCAATGATGATATGCTAGGATAGTCAATGTTTAGCACTTTTTAGACTTGCCTAATCTAATGCTTAAATTCTGATAGAAGCCTCTCCATTGCACAAACTAGACCTCTTCGCCTTTAACAAGACCCATTGGGGATCTAGCCACGTGCTTCCCTTTAGTGTTGTATTTAGTTTGCTAATAATTAGTGCTAGCACGGTTTAATTTGACATATAGAAATCATCTTCCTTAATCACCCTTTTAAAACAATGTTCCTTCACTAGATTTGGCAATGACATAAATACAATTTCAAGTAGTTCTTTGCAACAATTACAAGAAATATATTTATCCACACCTTCTCCAAGGTACAATGTTGTTCTGGCATTATGTTCCTTACACCAGGAGCCATACCGAAAGTACTCAGATACTCATGCATGTGCACAATCCACCAATCTACCTTTATCTAGCATGAAGGCATTTTGCAAAGATTATCCTAAGCTTGTTGGGGTTCGAATTCTAGGGGATTAATAGCCGCAATACCCTAGGTACTCTTGCCACCTCCTAGCTAGCCTAACATCCTCCCTGTCCGGAGAGACCTCTCACATTCATGGCTAGTCCTAGCGCCCATTGTGGACAATTCTAGCCCTTAAGTGAAGGGCTCCACCACTAGCCTTTGGCAAGATCTATGGTATATCCAAGATTTTGCCCATGTGGGCACAATATCTCTTCTTTTGAAGCTCAAAAATTAGGCAATCAACCTATTCTTAGCTAAGAAATCATCCTTTTCCAGGAAATAAGCATATCTTAGAACATTTCATCACAACCTGAATAGTTCTAGAAGATATAAACCATGATTTATTTCTCCTTGAGTGTAATTGTATAATTGATATTACATATTTTCAAAGGCTATAAGCTTTCCAATAAATAATGCATTGCTTTATAATGTAGTACTTAGAATTTTGCAATGCAAAGGAGTATATTGGCTAGGAGAAGAGGATAATAAGGAATGTAATGATGTTGGGGATCCAAGAGGGAAAATTAAGATAATTTATGAGGATGGGATGTTTCAACTAAGCCAAGTCTTGGAATTTGGTGGTCTTTTGAGATCCATTCTTCTTCTTGATCCTTCATTCCTCCTCTAACTCTCTATCTCTTTCCCTCTAACTATCTTTCTCTCTTTTGACCTTTTTTCCTACCACCTCTTTCTCTCTATCCCTCTATCTCTCTCCCCTCTCATCGTCCTACTATATATATATATATATATATATATATCCCCCTCTCTATCTCTCCCTCTTTTCTCATGACCTCTCCTCTTTCTCTCTTATCTCTTCCTCACTACCCCTCCCCCCTCTCTCTAACTACCCCTCCCCCCCTCTCTCTCTCACACACACACACACACGCACGCACGCACGCACGCACGCACACACACACACACACTCACTCACTCACTCACACACTCACACACTCACACACACACAAACACACACACACTCTCTCTTTCTCTCCACAATAGCTCTAGAGAGTAATATTAATGCCTTCTATAGCCCATGCTAAGACTTTATATAGCTTCAAGCTAGTCTTAGGGGAAAGGGGGTCGCCTTATAGATCATGTAATGTACCATATGAGGTCAAAAGAAAGGATATTTTAACGATGGTGGCTTACATTTTTCCAAAAATAGAAGGGGTTTATAAATGCATCTCATGTAGAATTTACATTAGAGGTCTTTTTATTCTTTTCTTTTTGGGGGGGGGGGGCTACAGAGGGGGGTATGGGGTGGGGGATGGGTGGGATGACAAGCCTTTGTTGTATTTTGAGACTAACTTTAAACTATGAAAAACATATGGTGCCTTTAGCAAATCTAATTTATTGAATAAAATACTTAAAACACTATATTAGGGAATTTGGAAATTTCTAGGGAATCCTCAATATCTTAATTATTAGATCACATGGTCAAATCTTGTTGTCTTACTTAAAGGTAGAGTCTACCCTTAATACTATATAAGCTACCTTCCCAAAATTCCACTTTCAAATATAGATCAAGATTTAGCCACATGTTCAAATATCTATCACTTATTTGAATTTGGGACTTGGAAAATTCCCAAATTCTCTTATATGGTATTCTGATATAATGTTCAATCTTGTCCTAAAGTGACACCCATGTTGTGAAACTCAAATAGACTAGTAACATGTGAAAAAAGAGCCAAAGGTGGCAAGAGTTTTGCACAAAGAAGAGAGAGAGAGAGAGAGAGAGAGAGAGAGAAAGAAAGTTATATTAATGTCTTCTAAAGACCAAAACTGGCCTATGAGACAAACTGTGATACAACTGATGAGGTCCAGCTATCCAAAATAAAAGTGCTGAATGAAAAGCTAAAAACTGGAAATTGAAAATACGGTGCTGTGAGTGTGATAAGTGTCGTGTATGTGTATGTGCGTATGTAGCTCTGGTACTCCAGATAATGGCTACAAAAGGGGAACAAATGTCGGCTATGATAGGGGAACAACTGTCGGCTGTGATAAAGTGGTGCGATGTGTATATGTAACAGATGCAGGGAGATATACTATCCTGGGATGTAGTAGCAGTCATCGAAGTCGCTAATAGCAGGTGATCCCTCCTGGATGCAGGATGTGGTACATCGGCGGTGGAGAAAGAGCAAACTGGAGATCTGAGATCCAATGTGTCGAGTGTCGTCGGATCTCAGTCTGCTGTCGATGTAGATCAAGAATCCTCCAGATCTCCTGTCGGTGTGGCTGTGGGGTCCGAAACCCACGGATCCTCGTGCGGCGTCGGGTACGCTGGTCCTCAGCCTGCTGTAGTGTGAGCCGGAGGTTTGGCTGGAGGCTGGTATAGTAGCTCTCACTCTGTCTGTCTGAAAGAACTGTGTAATAGTCGTCTGGGTGGGCCCCTCTCTGACTGGGACCCGCTGTGTGCTCTGCTCTCTGATGTGCCATGCCTCTCCCAGAAAACGGTCAAATGATCTTTGATCCATATCAGTCATACATCCCTGAAGTGAGCTGCTCAATGTGTATCTAGATCTCAACTCTGAGTATGCCGGGCATCTGAGAACAAAATGCTCCTCACTCTCCACCTCTGATCTGCAAAGGGGGCATATCCTCTCCTCCCGTGGGATGCCACTGGCTCTGCCACTCTCAATCATAAGCTGATGTGATGATACCCTGAGCTGTCCAATAAGAACTCTCAATCGATGTGGCATATAGATCTGCATATATCTCGGAATCTCTATGAATCCCTGCTCTGATATGCTCAAGAACTGTGTATAATAATGTGCCATCTTCGATGGCAGTGGCTGTGCAGGGCTGACCCATGTCCTCTGTATATAAATATGCCATATCTCCTGTCTGATGACTCTGTTCCTCTCAGAGAGAGAGAGGGTGTAAGTGGGAGCCTGAGTATCATATAGAAGAGGTGGGAGTCTATCAATGTCCAGCCCATGTCTGTCAAACCAAGCTCTAGTCTGTGCATACCATGATGTGGTATCCCCCGCTCGAGCCATCTCCTGAGATGCCATATATGCTCTGTATGCAATGCGATCTCTGTCCATATCCTGAAATCTGTGTAGGAAGCAGACTGTCTGAAATAATGCCTCGACTAGCATGGGCGGTGTGGCAAGCTCTGCTCGCACAATGTCATGTGGGACTGAGGCCTTGCTACGAATCAATCTAGATATCATGATCACCTGAGGTCTCTCCATCAATGTCCATACATAATCGGCAAGGCCTGGCCCCCATATAGCTGCTCCATACATCAGTGCTGGAGTGACTAGAGTATCAAAGAGCCACCCCTTGGTGCAGGGCTCCTGGAAATGTGCCTGATGACACTGTCGCTCCATAAGAGCCAATGATGAGTATCCTCTAGTGAGGCAGTCACGAGCTGCCTGTGTCATCGAGAAAATCCCTGAAGCTGCTGTAAAGATGACTCCCAAATATACATATGATCCAGTGACCTCAATACTCCCTCTGCTGCCATGAAAATACTCTGTCTGCGTATCTGAGCTGATGTATGGAATATAAGAACCTTGGTTTTACCAAGGTTCACTGTCATGCCTCTCTGTATGCAAAAATCATCCAATGCTGCTGTAATCCCTGAGCTGAATCTGAGACCAACACAATGTCAGCTGCATATAGTAAGATATGAACTATGGCTCCACTGAGATCTATACCTCCACCGGCTCGCTGTTGAATAAACTCTGCTATCTCATCAATGTATAGCCCAAATAGAGTCGGTGAGAGTGGGCATCCTTGTTTCACACCAACGGTGCTCACAAGGGGATCTGATATACCTCCCGGACATCTGACTCTACCAGTAACCCGCTCATATAGTGCATAAATACCCCACATCATGTCATCATCCACCCCCAGATCAAGTAGGCGTCTGAAAAGCCTCTCTCTCGGAACCGTGTCAAAGGCTTTGCGGAAATCCACAAAGCAACAATACAATCTCTGTTTCTTCACTCGTGTCTGGTCGATCAGACAACGGAGAGTGAAGATGTGGTCTATGGTAGAAAATGCCCGTCTGAACCCTGCCTATCCGGGTGCGCGCATGCACTCTCTCTCTGCTAGCGTGCTGAGCTCCTCCTCCATCACCGTGCCATAAAGTTTGGCCAAAACTGGCCCAATCATGATGGTCCTATACGTGTTAGGATCCATAGGATCCCCTGACTTGTGGATAGGTACAATGGTGTGCTCTGTCCACGAGTCAGGGAACCCCTCAGACAATGCACGGTTGAAGAGGTGAGCAATGAGTGGAGCCAATGTGTCTCTACCATATATAATATGCTCTGCCTGAAGATCAAACTGGTCTCGAGCGCGGCCATGCTGTAACCGTGAGATAGCATGTTTCACCATACTAGTGGTGAAAAAGGATGAAATACCCGGTCTCGGTGTACATGGTGTGGGTATCAGCGGCTGTGCGGGTACATGATATATATATATATATATATATATATATATATATATATATATATATATATATATATATATATATATATATATATATAGAGAGAGAGAGAGAGAGAGAGAGAGAATTGATAATTTGGCTATCTTGTAATAAAAGAGATAAAACATGTTTATGGGATAAGGATAGATTAAAGTTACGATGTAAGCTTTCTCCCTTGGACATGTCTACATTTGCATTTACTCACTATACTCTTGAAAGTCTAGTTAAAGAATACAAACATGTGCATATTAATGAAGTTGCTAGGATTAAAGTATCCATATGCTAATTAAGGAGCCTTGAAGGAGATATTGAAATTGGAGTTAGGAGAAGAGAGAAACTAGGATGAGGAGAGAGAAAGTCAGCCAAATGTACTAAGCAACTAATAGATCATTGTCACATTTGTTTGTTTTTGCAAGTAATTGGACTACCTTTAAAAATGAGGCTGTGCCTTCAATTGGGCTATGTCCTAGCAAATGCAATGGACATTAGATGATAAGCTTGGACATGTCACATAGTTTACATCAACTTCATGTTCAGGTTGTAAGTGTGAGTTGTGGCACTACATCACATACACTCACAAAAAGAAAAATTTGACATTTTCCAATGTGGAAGAAGGGGTCATTTTCCCTTGTTTTTCCCTATGGCTCATGGTGTTCAACATCATGAGCTTCTACTTTGGAGGCATCACATACCTCTAGGTCAATTGGGGTTAAGGGGTTGCCAATAGAGGGTCTATTACAATCGTCATGATATTTTTGTAGCTCAAAATGTGGAAATTATACCAAGAATTTGTTTAGAATCTATGTGTGTGTGTGTGTGTGTGTGTGTGTGTGTGTGTGTGTGTGTGTGTGTGTGTGTGTGTGTGTGTGTGTGTGTGTGTGTGTGTGTGTGTGTGTGTGTGTGTGTGTGTGTGTGTGTGTGTGTGTGTGTGTGTGTGTGTGTGTGTGTGTGTGTGTGTGTGTGTGTGTGTGTGTGTGTGTGTGTGTGTGTGTGTGTGTGTGTGTGTGTGTGTGTGTGTGTGTGTGTGTGTGTGTGTGTGTGTGTGTGTGTGTGTGTGTGTGTGTGTGTGTGTGTGTGTGTGTGTGTGTGTGTGTGTGTGTGTGTGTGTGTGTGTGTGTGTGTGTGTGTGTGTGTGTGTGTGTGTGTGTGTGTGTGTGTGTAGGATCTAAGACATGACCACTACCCTCCTCTCATATGCTACCATGAACTTCCTCAATAGCAAGAGTCATTCAGTCCCTAGGAGACCTTTCACTCACTAGGCATTCCTAATCTAATAAGTAGCAGATGTTGGAGAAGACCACACTCTTGATCAAGAGATAAATATAGATGCAAAAACCTCAGCAGAGACTATCATTACAAGTCTTGCTACAAAGTTAAGCCTCTAGAATTGTTTATTCTCCCAGTCAGTGGTATTCTTTAGCACTAAAAAGGGTTTATCAAAAGCCACATTCAACTTCTTTACATTTTTTATGTTCTCATCTTTTTATAGTAGGTCAATCTATTGTATGGGTTTGACAACATTTAGGGTGATGTGAACTTGTAGCAATTAGTGAAGGGATTTGATCATATTGGTGTTGTCTTCCATCTTACAACTATAAAATGGACATCATCATGACAATTAGGAATTGCATTATATTTGGGGGCATCCAACTAGTGTGAAATAATTAAGGAGATGAGAAGAAGCTAAGGAGCTTGCATGTTTAGTCTCAACATCTAGATTTGAAAACCCATTAGAGCGAGAATGGATGTTGGAAATCATGAAGCTTCTTGTTGCTACTACAAGATCACAATAATTAGAAATTTGAGAGAAGAACAAGTGGTGATTTTTTCAGTCAGGTGGATATAGTCCCAAAGGATTATTAATATGTACAAAAACCTCCATGTTACCATCATATATCTAAAAATCTATCTCTAAAAGGATGTAGATAAATTCTCGTATATCTTTTTTAAGAGTGTATTGAGATATGCTAATCCATAGGCTTGACATATGCTATAAAATGGCTATCTATAGATGCTGATGGAGCAACACAAGAACACAATTTGGGGTGTCACTAGCATGTATGAATCCATGGATAGATATGACTCATTCTTGATGGGAGCAAAATCTCATGAGTCTAAGGTAATATTGGGATACTAGAGTGAAAAAAATTTTGAGACGTAGATTCTATTTTGATGTTGAATTGGACACCTTGGGTGGCCCCTTTTGCTCTTGACTAAAGGCTTGGGGCAATAGCCCTATCCAAAAATATTTCTAAGATAAGGAAGGTTTTCTTTAAATTTTTATTGTTATTTGCGATTGCGTAAGAATATTGATGAATTATGCACCTATGCATAGAGCTAGTGGTGGCATGCTTGATGGCACCTTAGAATGGGCAAGTGAATATTGAAGAACAAGGAAACCTTAACCTAGTGAATGTGCCTACCAATACACACATTTAATTAGGCTTTTCCAATGTGTATTTTAAAGACCAAGGTTTTTAACTAATGAGATCATAGCCTAGTGGTTTGAGACCGGTTATACGTCAGGCAAAATCCCCCACCTGCCCTCAATATAGTCCGCTAGTTTCATTACACACTAGATGTGCCCCAACTTAAGTACCAAAGGAGTCATAAACACCAAAGGAGTCATGGCCTATTGGTAATTAAATCTTAGTCTTTATGCTATTGGTAGGGGCTCAAACCTTGTTAGTCACAAATATATATTTTAATAATAAAGATCTTATCCTATAATGATTAGCGATTGAGTGTGAATAACATCCTGAGCTGGGAAAATCCCCTTCCCAAAATGTCCACCACCTAATAAAAGAAAACCAAATAAAATCACCACAATTAGCCCCAACGAACATTTACATTTTTGCAAATATTGGGCATTCATCAAGGTGTGTACGTAGCATGAGTGTGGGTTGCGTATTGTGAGTGCAAATTTTTTAAATAATATGAGCATTGATATTAATGAAGGATATTTACATTAGCCCTTGAAGTTCAAACTTAAAGTTTCGCTTCCCCGGTGGCACATGTTGATTCAATATTGGGCATCCATCGTGGTGTGTACCTAGTAGCCTGAGTGTGGGTTGAGTATTGTGAGTGTAGATTTTAGAATAATGTGAAAATTTATATTAATGAAGAATATTTACATTAGCTGAAGAAGTTCAAACCCAAAGTTCCACTTCACTGGTGTGGCACATGTTGATTCGCATCTAAAGATAAATGTTTCTTAATCCTTTTTTTCATATTTAATATTTTCATATTTAATTTATATTTTTAACAAATATGCATCAAAAATTTTGTCTCTATCTTTTTCTTCCCCTTTCTCAAAATCTCTCTTTATTTCTCTCTCCCTCTCCTCCCTTGTGAGTGCATTGAATATCACCTAAACTACATGTGTCTGTTCTTGTCCATTTTCTTGCCACAGCTACTTTTTCCATAGCTGCATGTTAGAGTTACTTCTTCTTCTCGTACTTACATGGACTATTTGCACTACTACTCTGTGATCTCTATTGTAGCTACCTAATTGCTTGGACTATCTATGTTGCCTACTTGGGATATGAGGTAGACTGTGGCTATGGGTGTTATCAAGGTAGTTGAGAAGAAAGAGCTTGTGGGAGCAAAGGTTTTAAGGTTGTAACCAATAACAAATGATGATTGTGGGTCCTTTGATTGATATGTTTGGACTTGTTTTTATTAAAAGTTACTTTATTTTGTGCTTTTGGATGACTAGGATGTTGATGTCCAAGGTTATGGGGGCTTGGAGGCTGTGACATCATTCAAGCTTGCATATTGTACCCTACCAAGTTTACATGAGTTTTGTTTTCCAATCACATGCAAATAAGTTTGCAACGGTTTGCAACCCTTCCATAGGTAGGCAGAAGCTAGAGTAGTGCAAGTCATCATCCCTTTGACAAAATTGAGATCCCTGGCAAGCCATTGTTGCAATTGCCACCATGGTGCTCTCTCACAAGGAATTTGATGACATACATCTCATGCTTGCCATCAATGTGCACCTCGACACCAAGAATTACGACTCTCGGATGGAAGAATACATGTGGAAGAGGCATTAGGATGGTACATTTGTTATCGATATTAGTACGACTTGGAAAAATCCTATGCCAATTATCAATTCAAATTTGGTAATCTTGTCTGTTCAATCCAAGGCAACCTAAGGAATTCACTCTTGTTTGAAGAATCTGTACCAATGCAACTCTTTTGGCACTATTGTGAGAGGACTCCTTCCTTATGAATGGAGTGACATCATCCATAGCTAGAACTATATCTTGTTCAATGCCACATGTATGAAATTGGATCCCTTTCAATCTTCTATGAGTCAATAGACAATGGTGGATGGGGGTTTTGATGGTGTACAGCTATAGGTGCAGGGTGTTCATTACATTAATGAACTATAGGAGAATGGGTCTTCAAATGCCAATATGAATGCTATATTTAGGCTTGTCCTGCCACTTGAAGTTTGAGTAAACTTAGATGGACTCACTCTAGCCATAGAAGGTAGGTGGAACAACAAATTGGGTGACCTATGCATGGTGGGATTCCAAAGATGGATTGCCTCAACTAGCTACAAGGGGTATTATAGCTATTGAGAATCCCTGAGATATTATTTTCTAATAAGGCCCTATGGTCAAAGAGTAGTATTGAAGTCTACACAATATATAGGGGCATAGGCTATTGTGGGACATCTTACCCCTAGAACATTTACAAACCAATTGCTACCACAAACAGCCTTTTGTAAGCCATGTCTTCTCATTTTGATAGATCCTCACATAGATCATTAGCCAGTTAGAGAGGCTACCATTGGAAACATTTCAACCATTTCCTTTTGTGATACAAATTCTTTGGTGAAACATGTGGATATTGGAAGCCTAGCAAATATCAAAGGAAAACATAGTATTGGGTGCATGTTTTGGTTGTTGGCTCACATGATGTTGCGAGGGGAAGAATTTGTCCTTGAAAATAATGGGACGTGATGTTGGACCTCTTCTTTTATCATGAGCTTGAGGATGCCAAGGATGAAGAAGAGGAGAAAGATGTAGCTCAGGAGTATGCTCTTGTAGAGCTTAGTGTACCTCCAATTGGTATTCTAGCACCTTATCAGTGGCCACAAGAAGCAAGTATTGCCAGAAATTGGGAATCAAAAGTAACCTGTTGCGATTGCAACTCCTAATAAGTGGCCACAAGAAGCAAGCAGTGCCAAAAATTGGGAACTAGAAGCAGCCTATTGTTGTAGCTCCTACTCAAGAGTGGACATCTTGAGTTATGGAAACTAGTGTCTCCAAATGGCATGCATCCAATTGTGCTAGAAATGGGATCTGATGTTGAACTTTTTCTTTTATTGTAAGCCTGAGAGGGCCAAGTATCAAGAATAAAAGGAAGGTTTACTCAGGAGTATACTTTTACAGAGTTTACTATACCTCCAATTGCTATTGTAACTCCTCACCAGTGGCCATAAGAAGTAAGCAATGTTGGAAATTGGGAACCAAAAGTAGCTGGAGTTGCTATTGCAGTTCCTACTCAAGAGTGGATAGTTGGAGGTGTGGTAGTTGGTGTCTTTGGATGGGATATAATAGTTGTGTTGGTTTGATGGGCCTACCCAAGTTCGTGTTAGAGTTCTAGGATGGGATGCTATAGCTACTTATGCTCCCTAAGGGGAGCTAGCTCCTCAAGGGGAAGGGCCTTAGTGAGCAACTTTCTCTCTTAATTTTGTAGTTTCTTCTTGAGGCAAACAAAACATTTATTTTAGAGAAAAATTTGATCATTGTTGCATGGTAGTCCCAATTGCTTTGAAGGCTTTCTTACTACTTTTGGAATTGAGACAAATTCTAGGATTGTTATCATTCTAAGCCTTTGCATTTCTTTGTCTAGCACTCACTATTTTGTGAATTTCACTTTAATTATTTGGTTTTTGTATGTTTGTACACATGATTTCTGTAAGGATTTCAACCTTGTGTTCAAAATAGAGAGTGAGATCTACAATGTGAGGGCGCCACTATGCTGTGTAACCATGAGCAACTTCACCTACTTGGAAGGTTGATGCCTTTGATGATTGCATCATCTATGAGAATTCTTGAGTAGTATTGCATGTGGACTTGACAAGTTGATACAGATGTGCACATGGAGGTGTCATTTTGATGAGAGAATATTTGTATTTTCATTTGCTACGTATCATAGTAGATGTTGCATAAACCCTTATTTTTTAGGATGCTTGGTTTATGAGTTTTTTTTTTGGGCTATGCATGATGAGTTTTTGTGATTTTTCTTCTATGTATGTAGTGGAGATACCCCTCCATTGGCAAAAACCTGTAGGTCAAATCCATCTCAAGCTTGCTTATACCTCATCACATCCTATATGATGTTGTCATTGTGGGGGTTTGGATGGGTAATTGTTTGATGTTGTGGAAAGGAGGTATGTAGGCATTGTTGATTCCTTTTTTTGGGTTAATAGGTAACTGTATTAATTACAAGAGCATTGGTGATTCTCTCTCTCTCTCTCTCTGTTGTAATGCTTCACCTCTCTCTACATGTTTATAAATGATTGATGCAAGACACAATATTTGGAAAATGGCATGCTTGAATATGGTGGGGTGTTACAATAGGATCAATAGATTTTCAATACTTCAAAAGATTCTAGTTGCATTAGTAGGATGCAATCTTTACATGCACCATCTGCACTCAACTTGATACAATGGACTTGAATATGGTGTTAAAAGGTGTTAAAATCTATTGGAGCATTGCCAATATGAACTTCTTGATCTAGAGAGGTTTTTGCTTTGCAAATAGATTTTTTGAAAAGGGCATGGTGATGTTGCTTGAAGTTCTCCCTCATGAGCTTTCAAGACATGCTTCATAGTGTTGTTGCACATGAAGGCCACCAACATTTTGGATGGATTTCTGTGGGTTTAACATTCTTGATTTCATTGAATTTGTGCTCACTTTCTTTTTAGCAATGTCAGCATGGAATGATATGGTATGCAAGATTCCAATGGTGGCAATGGTAGATTCCTTGCATCCAATAGCATTGTGCATCATGCAATTAATGATACAATAGCTTCATGATATATTTCTCAAGGACTGAATAATTTTCATTTTGTTGAAGTTTGAAAGTTAGCCTATTTTTCATGTTTGTTTGTTCTATCAAGATGTGCATGATCTGCTAGCTAATCTACAAGAATCTACAGGGGGAGTCCATAGGTTGACCAATATGGGATGGATTCCAAAATCTTGGTGCAAAAAAAAAAAAGCATTGAGAAGGCAAAATAATAATTTGAGCTTGATTTGGTAAACCATCCATGTTGGTACCCTCTTTGCCATTAGGCACATGTAGCTCCATTAGGTTATACTTCTCGTTAGCACAAGATTGTACTTAGGAGGCTTCTCCATGTGTTCTTCTGAAGAAGGCAAGCTATTTTCATAGAGAGGGATTCTCTTGCCATTGCAATTTCTATCTCATATATAATGCCTTAACAGAGAGCTAACATTGATGAATTTACATTGATCCTAGAGGCTTAGGATTCCAATCAATAAAGTCTTACCTCATGGATATGTCAATTTGAGTTATAAAAAGCTTCATGTACTAACAATGCATATGAGGGTGGGTGGTTTAGGAGCATGCCAAGTTGGTAGTAGAGGAGGCAAAGGTGGAGAGACATACACATTAGCACTGAAGCATTTGGTAGTTTTAGATGCATCTACTTGATGGGTTGGGGACTTGGTATTTGGTGGCAAGAGACATGGGAGTTCATGAGCATAGGATGCTTCTGTAGTAAGCAAAGAGCTTTTGTAGCTTCTAAATAGAATTTTCTAGCAATACATGGTTTTAGTGCCATATGTATACGGGGATCCATGGTAGACTATGGTATAAAGGAAATAATAAAATCCCAAAGGTCATAGGTGTCAAGGAGGCACTCCATTTGGCATGACCATAAAGGGTAGTTCTATTATTAGTCATGCATGTCTTGTATGGCCATCTCTTGCTTGTGAGCCTTAGTCTTGATTGTTGCAATATTGTACCTTTAGCCATTGCAGTCACATTATTCCTTCTCTCTCATATGTTCTCTCTTTGTCTCCTCTTTGTGTTCACGTTCCTCTTTCCATTGTGCACTCTCACATGGTATCAAAGCCACACATGGGGACCAAATATCTCAAAGAGGAACGTGATGTCCATGATAAATCCAACTAGGTACCATCCATGCATGCGATAGACCTTTTGTTTTGCACCAAGTAGTGCAAGGTGACCTATTTTTAGGCTATACTAGGATGGATTCTGCAAGGATATCCTCTTTTCAAGATGTGTTTTGTGTAGTCCTACATTCTGCTTTTACTGTATTTCAGGTTTTCCCATGTTCATCTACCTTGAGGAGCACATTTTTTGTAGGAATCTGCCCCTTTGTTGCCTTCATTTTCATATAGAATATTGTCCATCCTTCTCCTATTGTGTTTTGTCCAAGAGAAACTAACATCAACCTTCCAAATAGGGTAGCCCTTCTTTTGATCTAGGCATCCATTATTTGGACCAAGCCATCCTTTATTTGGATTAAGTAGTTGCCCAAGAGAAACTAACATCAACCTTCCAAACATCGCAGCCCTTCTTTTGATCTAGGCATCCATTATTTGGACCATGCCATCCTTGATTTGGATTAAGTAGTTGTCTTATAGGCTGCATAGCCTATTATTAGGTAGACAAACATTTCTTTTATGCTGTGTTTCCCAGGATGGGAACTCTTTTCATTTGATAGGCCATTTTCTTAGTTAGCAGATAGGTTTTCTTGCATATTTACTACATTTATTGTAGTTGTATCATTCATCTATGTGTTTTGCAAATCTACCCCTCCTTGACATTGATTCACCTCTCCCACCTTAGTTACTCCCCGACTTTATCATTGTCCATCATTCCTTTCTTATCAACACAATGACGAAACTCGTATAGGTGGAGGATATCCAAGGTGCAACATCTTCTTTGTTTTCTTGCAAGTGCTTTATTGGATGACATCTATGGGTGATGTGTATGCTTTGGGGGATCATATGGTTTGAGATGATTTAGTTCAACCAACCTCCTATCTATCTTTCCCATTATATTCTTCTAGGGTTTCCAATCCTCAATTGGACTGGATAGCATCTCTTGAGCAGGTGTAAATCCTACACCCTCTTTACCTACATCTAACAAGCTAGATGGGACAAACTAACCTCTATGGCCATGCCACATGGAGTGCCTCCTTGATGATTGTGACCTTTGGATTTTGTTAATCTCCCTATACCCTGACCTACCATGGATCCTATTAATAGTATTTTGAGAAGGCTACAAAAAGTGTAAGTGTCGGGTACTATTTTGTACTCATGGACATCATCATATTATCATGGATGTATTATTTTGTGAGAGCGGAGCTCACTCCCATGCACATTGCATTTATCTCCCATAGTTGTATTTGTCGCACCCGCAAGTGTTGCGTGGGTTGTGCACATGGATTTGTGATTAGACTAGCATAGGCTTGAACTATTTAGGCTAAGGTTGAAGGATACCTCAAGGATCGACTGACCTAGAGCTCACTGAGTGGGTAGGATGCCCAAAAGAGGGTGCAAACCCTAGTTCACAATTGTGGAAACCCTAAATTGAAAACGAAAAAGGGGATGCAAACCCTAAATGCAAAAGGGGCATAAACCATAAATGCAAAATGAAAACCCTAATTCTTGGTTTGTATAAGGGTGGGAGATCTCAGTTGTTTTCACAAATTTGCCACATCCATGATACGGAATCTCTACTAGTGTGACTACTCAGGCTTTCTATTCTATCTTTCCATTCTATCATCTTGCTTCAATTGTGTTGAGAGTGACTGAGAGGGAAAGAGTGAGAAGTGTGTTGAGCAAGGGACTCAGGGAAGGTGAAGCTCTTTGCCATTGTCTTTCTTTTCTCATCTTCTCTATTAGCTCTTCGACACTCATTGGTGTGCTTGCCGTGGTAGATGCAAAGGAGCGACAACATTGGATTGTGTTGATCATGGTCATTGAACCATCTTCGGGCCTTCAAAAGGTAAGTTAGGTGAGTTTGCTACAACTCAAAGATAGTCTTGTGTTCTTGCTCTCTTGGGTTGGAGAGAAGGATGCTTGGATAGTTAGAGCAGAGCGTCGAGAGATTGTTGCCAAAGTGAGTTGCAACTTCTGAAACAATAGAAGTTCAGGTCCAAAGTCCTAACTATTGGTATGTTTGGCTCAATATTTTGGTTCTATTGCTAGGACCTAGGTTGGTGCAATCACCAAGGTTCTCACATACATGGGGGTGGATGGGATTGATGGGATTCCCATCATCTACATTTGTGGCTAGCATTCTGAACCCATGTGGCTAGGTTAGGAAGGCCAATCAGAAGGAACTGGTTCATTGGATTGAGATTGTGAACATAGGCATTGTTAGGGTAGGAATAATAATAATAATAAAACACACCAAAAACTCAAAACTCAAATTTCAAACATAAAATGCAAAACTCAAACCCTTGTTGCTTGGAAAAATTGTGTGGCAACATTGCGAATGATGGTTTATTTTTCTTACCCTTGTGATTGATTGCATATGCATTCAAGATTGTTTTTGCATCATCGACATGCAAAGGAAGGACAGAAACAAAGAAGGTAACACAGAAGAGGGAAGGAACAAGGGGTATAGGCAAGATGAGGTAGTAAAGGAAGAGGAGAGGAAAGAAGTAGAATTCCCCGCATCCCATTCCCACCACCTTAAACACGCACACAACCACCACACTCTTTATCCACCCCCTTTTCACATGTCACCCACCTTAACATACACTAAACCCTAAGTAGTTCACTCACACTCACATCCATCACCCTAACTCACACACCCCTATTTTTCTTTCACATCCAAAACCTAAATCCCACAAAACCCTAACTCCCACACATCCATCCATCTCATTGCCACACACGAGCACTCATTTCTAGACATCAAACCCTAAAATCTCACTCCCACATTACGCCGCTTCCATAGATCACTCACACACACATAGGATTTCACTCACACATATAGGAGTTCACTTGCACATATAGATCACTCGTACACATAGGAGTTCACTTGCACACATAGGAGTTCACTCGCACACATAAGAGTTTATTTGCACACATCGATCACTCACACACATTAGATCACTTGCACACATAGGAGTTCACTTGCACACATAGGAGTTCATTCACACACATAGATCACTTGCACACATAAGAGTTCACTTGCACACTTAGGAGATCACTCACACACATAGGAGTTTACTCAAACATATAGATCACTCGCACACATTAGTTCACTCACACACATAGGAGATCACTCGTACACATAGGAGTTCACTCACACACAAAAAGTTCACTTGCACACTCCTCCACACACATGCACAATACTCCTCCAAACACACACAATTCCATACATACACTTGTCTACCCTTGCACAATCTCCATTCCTTCTCATTGTATCTACCTACATTTAGACATCTTGTTTTGTCTACTTTTGCACAATCACCTCTAGGAGTCTTGTCTTTGCCTCTTGCATTAGGTTTCCCTTGATATCTTTCCGTGTTTGTCATTAAAGTGTGGGTTTGTGGAATCTTTTGTGCAAGTGCACTTTGAATTTTGAAGGGAAGAAAGCTTGATTTTGCACACCTCACTCTTGCGAGTTTTTGAATCAAAGTGTTGCAAAGTGCCTTGATAACTTCTAGGTTATGAAGTCAAGAATTTGATGTAAATATCTTAATGACTTAAGAACTCAATAAGGGGCTTGTTAAATTAAATAACCTCCTCATCATATTGCAAGGACCTGGCACACATTGCACTTAGAACCTAGGCAACCTTGGCAACACACACTAGGCTAACATTACCTTAGGTCATTTGGGATCATAGTACACAACCACAATAGTCACTTTCACATCTACATAAAGGACACGCTACAAGTCATTAGGGGGGAAATTGTCCAACAAAGGCACCATCATCATGTGCTCCTTTCAAATTATTACAAGGGCTTGATGGGTAAAATATTGTCAACCAAGCTACCATAAGCCCTAAGAGTTGAAGAGTCTATCATCTAGCTATTAAGAGCCTTACACTCTATTGACATTACTAATAGTGGATTCGACCTTAGGTCTTGAAGTCCTAAAACATAATGAGTCAACACAAACAAGTGAACATTCCCATCCATCTATCTATTCACATGTTTCCAGAGCTAGCAACACAAGAGCCTAAGCCAAAGCTAGCAGACTAGATGGTGATAGATAAATTTCCAAGGGCTAACCTTAGATGCATTGAGTGTAGCATCACTCACATGTATCATGATTTTCCAACATGGAAGTTTTCATGTAGTACCCTAACTAGGTCTACCATGCCTAATATACAAAAGGTACAAGCCACAATCACTAACCCACAAGATGAGCTAATCCCTCCTGCATATCTTAGGGTCAAACTAGCTGTCGAGCAATTTTTCATCATTGATACTCTCATAGATGAAGGTTCCAGTTACAACATCTTGATCTATGAGGTATGGACTGAGATCAGACAACCCAAACTCATCCCAAACCAATGCAGCTATCAAGTTGTATGGAGGATTAGACTATTTCCTCTTAGGGCAATACAAAATTCTCTTGATTTTTGAGACTAAAAGAATGCCTACAGTATTTTATGTGCTTCCAAATCGAGAAGATATGGGAAATGAAGTCTTGCTTGGAAGACCTTTCAAGCATGCAACCACTTGCTGTTGAGATACCGAGCTCCACTCGTGATATGCCAGGGTGACCGTTGTGCATTTATGTCACCGACTTGTCAGTTGCAGATGCGGTTGGTACACCACCCATGAATAATAGCTAGATGATAGCTATCCTTATCTACTCTAGTTCGTAGCTCAGTTAGTATGCCACCTTAGTTAGTTGAGTTTGGTTTGAGACCCATATATAGGGTTCTTCTATTTCTATGTAGTAGAGTTCTTTTTGGCTTACACAACTAAGAAGAGGAAAATTGTTTTCAGCCTCCACCTGTGTGTGTATTCCCCCATTGTGCAAGCAAGAAAGCTACAAGCGAGAATCCTTCCTTCTCTCCCACAATCTTGACATGGTATCAGAGCCTTTTTCGTGGTAAGGAGCTCAAGAAAGCAAACCAAGTTCGCGGTGTTTTGGTAAGAGGACCAGTGTTGCTTTCATTTTTCTATTTTGGGAGCAAGTCTCTGCAGGTAGTACAGCCGGAAAGTGCAAGAGTGCATTGTCTCAGATTGAGACGCCCTTCGCGGTGTAGGAAGAGAGCAGTATATGCTGCGGGAAAGGACTTTAGCCCTTGATTGCTCTGTTTTTTTGATTTAAGGCCATTTCGGGGCCTGTTTTGGAGGCGGAAGTTTTCTGTACACACTCAAGAAAAGGCCCTGTTTTATGTTGTGCAACCACTGTTCTACAGGTCGGTGAAAAGTTACTATAGAAATTGCATCGTATGCCTGTGCGCAGAGACATTGGGAGTTACAGAATCATCCTTGTTGCCTGTTGATGCAAAATCGTCACTAGAAAGTGATTCTGTAGTCAAATACCACTTTCGTCAGTTTTGCAGATTTGCCCTTGTGAGGCTGAAGCTGTGTTCTTTGCAGTGACAGAATTTTTTGCAGTGTTCTGTAATGGCATCTGATTCTCTTTCACAGATTGTCACTGAAAAGCTTGACAAGAACAACTTCCAAGCATGGAAGTTCAGAATGACGAATTTCCTTATGGGAAAAGGATATTGGGAATTCGTTGTAGGAAATGAAGAAGAACAAGTTCTTCCTGATGTCTCCAATCAACAGCAAATGCAAGCATTTAAAGCATGGCATGAGAGAGCCAGGAAAGTTATGTACTGGCTGTCTATCAGCATTTTAGACTCTATGATTGTGCATATTCAAGATGCAAGTACGCCAAAGGAGGCATCGGATACTTTGTCAAAAATGTATAGCACAAATATGCAAGTCAGGAAAATGCAGCTTAAGCAAGAGTTGCACAATGTGCAAAGAGAAAGTATGAGCATTAATGACTACCACATGAAGGTGAAGAAGATTGTAGATGTACTTGCTTCCATTGGGTCGCCAGTGGAAGATAATGATTTAGTTTCTGTGATCTTGAATGGTCTAGGAAAGGATTATGCACAGTTCCGAACGTCCATTTCCGTCCGTGAAAGATTTTTTGATTTTGAGGAGTTGATTGCTCTTCTAATTTCTGAGGAGCAGAGAAATGGTGGTGCATCTTCTTCAGGAGGAACTTCAAAAGAAGTTGTCTTCTACTCAAATGCTGGAATAGGTAGAGGCAGAGGTAGAGGAGGCCGATCTGGAGGCCGTGGTAGAAATCAGAATATGCAGCAAACTCAAGAAAACTAGTCCTATGGAGGAGGACGTGGTAACTCTAGAGGCAGGGGGAGCCAAAGAGGTCGTGGTGGATGGCAAAGAGGCCAAAATGCAAACAGCAATGTTGAATGCTACTACTGTGGTAAAATGGGTCATATGGCTAAAGACTGCTATAAAAAGTAGAATGACATCATGAATGGAAAATTGCAACAAGGGAATTATGCATCTTCTAGTAGACAGGGTGATGACAGAAATGAGCATTTGTTTATGGTGCAGCACATGACCAATTCTGTGACAAGTGCAAAAGAAAGCAACGATGTGTGGTATGTTGACTCAGGTGCATCAAACCACATGACAGGTCATGTAGAATGGATGCAGGATGCAAGGAAAATGGAAAAACCAGGATTTGTGGAGACTGGTGATGATACTACACATCCTATTGTGCAGATTGGAAAAATTCCTTTGTCTATGCAGGATGGGAAAAAGAAATACTTGTCAGATGTATTTCATGTCCCGAATATCACCAAGAACCTGGTTTTTGTTGGTCAAATGGTTGAGCAGGGCTTGCAGGTCAGATTTAATTCTCATGGATGCTTTGTTGAGGATATGAAAAATAAAGGTCGCTTGATAGCAAAAGGAAAGAAGAAGGGCAGAATGTTTACGTTGGAAGCAGACATGCCTGAATTGAATGCAACAATGTTCGCACATGGGACCGGTGTAGTTGCAGATATTGATATCTGGCATAAACGCATTGGTCATGTTAATGTACAACGACTTAAATCAATGCAAGACCAAAATATTGTTGCAGGGTTGCCTAAATTCAAGGTTGCAGAAATGCATAAGGTATGTAAAGCCTGTCAGTTTGGAAAACAGGCAAGGAAACCATTTCCTAGACATGTTCAAGAGAGTAAGAAGCCATTGGAAGTAATCCACTCTGATGTGTGGAAGTAATCCATTGATGACTATAGCAGAAAATTTTGGGTGTATTTTATGAAAAAGAAAAGTGAAGTTTTTGGGCATTTCAAAACTCTTAAAGCTATGGTTGAAAAAGAAACAGGCCTGCAAATAAAATGCCTGTGCCATGCTCAACGAAAAAGACTTGTCAGATTTTTACTGGGCTGAAGCAGTTGCTACAATAGTCTACATAATGAACAGGACTCCCACTGCAGCAATACATGGGATGACTCCAGAGGAGAGGTATACTGGTAGGAAACCAGATATTTCTCATTTGAAGATTTTTGGTTACATTGCCTATGTTCATGTGCCAGATGAGTTTAGATCCAAGTTGGATCCAAAAGCTGAGAAGTACATCTTTATTGGTTATTCTCTGCAGTAGAAAGGGTATAGGTGCTATAACCCTTCTACTCGTAAGTTTACAGTGAGCAGAGATGTTGTTTTTGATGAGATGAGTAGCTGGTATAAACCAGTAAATGTGATTGATGATGTAGATGCACAAAATGGTAATGCTACACAGAATTCACAACAACAGTCACAAAACCTCTAGCAGTGGTTCACATTCTTCGCCATGGACAGGCAGATTGAGATCAGGAGAATCTTCTCAAAGCAATGCAGATATGGTATGCAGGTATCACGAAAAAGAAAAGAGAAGGTAGATCAGCCCATGTTTGATGTGAATGCAGGTCACTCTTATGTGGATGGTGAATCGAGTGGCTCAGAACAGAGCATTGATCATGAGTTGGGTATTCCTTCTATAGCACGTTTTAGTAGTCCATCGAGAAACGAATCTAAGCGTTACCGCCCGGCACTCCCATGGAATGTTCCGGGGTTTGTCACCTAGGGTTTCTTGAGTCCGCCTCGTAACAGAACATTCACAGATGAACCCACTAGGATCGACCTAAATCAAGGTTCCTAGTTGTCAAGGTCTCCTAAAAGCATTCTAGTGTGGGGTTATGGACATCCTACTTTACGTAGAGATACCCAATCCGAAGTAGATCCATACCACGCTTGGTTCAAAGAGAATGGGAAACGATGGGGATGTGCCACTCAACCTCTCTGCCCGTAGGACATAGTCCCATTTCAATCCCCTAAAATGGCATGAATCGGGCTCTAACTTAACAATACCTAAAGTCAACCCGATGATAAATCCTTGTGAGAAGCCTCCCAATTCTCTGGGACCACCCTGCCATAGGACGGACCCATCGGGGATTCCGTCCACCCGCTTTCCTTGATAGCTTTAGTTTTCTAAATAGGTCCTACCATATTTATGTGCGACATTTAAAATTAGCTCCATTAATTAAGCCTTTTAGGGCACAAGGTTCGCTCATGTAATTTACAATATAGACACGAAAACAAAACAAGTAGTCCTTTTGACAAACAAGTTCCTTAACTTATCTTCAAGGCTCTTGCTTCAAAAAGACAATGTCTTCCCAACAGCAGAGGGTATGAAGTCCCATAAGAATTTGGTTTGACCAACAAATATGTCAGCCAATAGTCTCTTCGTGCAAGGGTTGTTTTTACATATGGGAGGATGCCCAACGGTTTGACTCTACTTTGGTCTGCCGATCTGATAAGCCATCGTGTAGGTTGAATTCCTTGCAACCCTAAGTCCTTCATTGTGACATCCGTCATTATGTTCACTGATGATCCTCCATCAATTTATGCATCTGAAATGAAGCATCCTTCTATCCATACACTAATCTCTGGGGCTCTAGGATCTAGGAAAGCATTAGCCACATCTACTTCCTTTACGGGCTCTGGGGCCTTATTGGTCTTGGTCTTGCTATTGAAGGAGCGATCCTTAGTCCTCGTCTTCTTGTCAAGATGCTTTTGAATCTCTTTCGGTTGGGAGACAACATCAGTAACTGTCGAAACGTTAAGTTTGGTTTAAAAGCGTCTAGGTCTTTGACCAAGTCATAATCTTTAATAGGATCCACAGGCTTCTCCAACCGGCTGGGAAATGGAGCTACACCCATTTTCATCTTTCCTTTTTCTTCTAACAATGCTGCATCGGCACTTCTTCTGTCTCTAGAAGTGCTTCTGTATCATCCATCTCCTGGGCCTCTGGTCCTGTCTCTGGGACTGTCTCTGTAGCCTTCTGTGGCACTGTAGTGCTCTGTACTATACTGTTCTGTTCTGTACTGCTCTGTCCCTCTGTAGGTAGATTGAACTTCACAGCCTTGACAGGAGAGTTATTTTCATTCTGTACCACTGGTTCCTTCTTCGTTGGTGCGCGTAACAACAACAACTTCCAACTCTACCAAATTGGAAGTCGGCTCTTGTACCTTCTGTTGGCTATCAGTGGCATTGGCCTTTACACGGGCTGGACTAGGACAGTCCTTTGCAGTGTGGCCTTCACCTTTACATCGGCTGCATAAGGGCTTGTAATCCATAGATCGTCTAGGGTTTGGACACTTTGGGGAGATATGTCCCTTTTCTCCACACTTGTAACATTCCACCTCTGATCTCTGTCCACCACCAGACTGTCGTCCTCTGTAACTTTGAGAGGGAAACCTCCTTGGACCGAAATTAGGACCAAACTCTCTAGGCTTGGGGCCAATATCCTGTGTTGTCATTTTGGATTCTAGCAAGTTGAATCTTGCATTTTCATCCTTCTGTCTTCGTTCATGCATCTCTTTCAGAGAGCAAATATCATCTGTATGGTTCTTCCGCAAACAGTAAGAACAGAAGGCTCCAGGAATGGTTGGTTTTTGGGTACATTCAGTGGCTAAATGTCCCGCTTGATGACACTTCCCACACCATGTATTAGAGCGAATCACATCTCTTCCAACTCCCGCAGGAGTGGATATATTGGCGGTATTCACCTTCAGCGTCTGTAGCTACTATGTAATCACATCCAAAAGCTCTTTCTTGATACTTGCAACTGAGTTGGATAAGTAGTCCTTCAGATTTTCACCTCCTGAAGTGCTTGTGGTAGGGTTTTGGGAAGCTTCTGTAATTATTGCATACACTGGTTGGGTAGATCCAGAAGGTCCTCTGTTCTGGCTCTGATTCAGAGCTCCTGTTGAGACTTGGGGTTGTTGATTCCAGTTGGTAGGAATCCACTGTTGTTGATTTGCCATTGGAGGAATTGTTTGAGGCCACTGTTGTTGTGGTTGAACCATCATCTGAGGCACTGTCGTCTGTAGTGACCACACTGGATTAGGTGCACTATACTGCGGCACTGTTTGCATCTGGGGATAAGGGTAGGGGACTGTCCCTGGAACTACATTTGGTGGGTATACCATTCCAGGCATAGGAGGAGGTAAGACTTCCCTTCCTGGAGTCATTGACAGCCTTGCTTCAACTTCGTCATACAATCTTGCACCTTCCACTGCAGCTTGCAGATTGACTGGTCTTCTCAATTCTACGAACTTGCGAACTTTTGGTTGTAGCCCCTGAGAAACACTCCTTTTTGGATTCCTTCGTCCAAATGATGGTTAGTCCATCTCTTCAGGATGCATTCCATTTGCGAGACATAAGCTTCTACTCTTTCTTCAGAGGACGGACTTAGGTTTATGAACTCCTCTTGCATCCGCTCTTCAAAACCTTCACGCCTGAATTTAGTGAGGAATGCCAACTTCAGGTCGTCCCATGTGCCAAAAGTTCCTGCTGCTTGTCTCTCATACCACTGAAACGCCGCACCCTTGAAAGTGGCGGGGAAGATTGCTAACCAATGCTCAGGGGTTCTGGCATTGTTAGCCACACATGCTACCATAAACTCTGCTACATGAAGGTCAGGGTCTTCATTGTATTCTCCCTTAAAAACTAGCAATGGGACTACATTTGCTAGCATGTCATCAATATTTCTAGGATGAATCTGACTAGGAAGGGGACCTTGAGTCGCCATGGGGACTTCTGTAAAGAATGCTTTTAGGGCGTCAAAGGAGGCTTCTGCTGCGAGCTCGTTCTCAGCTTTGATTTTTGCCTTCTCTCTTCTCACGTACCTTTGGACTCGCTCCAATGCTTGCCTCTTTATTGCGTCATTCATCAGGGGGTTGGATTCAACCAGTTGGCTTGGAATCAACAGGATAGTGTTAGAGGGGGCTTCAGTCTCTAATAGATTCTCTGGCCAACATCTCCTCTACTTCCTTCTTCTCAACATCTCTGAATTCAGCTTTCAAACCACTACAGAGGGGAAGATATTCTGTTCTGAAAGTATCAAAACTCATTCTTCTTAGGATCGTTGTTGCATCATTATAATAATGCCAGCTTCTAAGGGTTTCAACAGTGTATGTTGTGAAAAACACTCTGTTTACCAACTTCCAGTGAGTTGCTAATTGGACAAATAGAAGATTGTCAGTGCACCAAGCATCCCACGTATCTTGCTGTTGAGCATCCACGAACAAATTCCAACCCTTTTCCTTCTTGTTTTCGTGAACCTCCAAAGACCACGACTCTTGAAGCTTCTTCACGATCTCCCACTTGATGATGTCTGGAAACTTCTCAATGAATGGTAAATCTTCCATGGGCGGTCATTCTCTCTGTTTCTGCTCTTTAGTTTGTTCCCAAATAGTTTGCCACTAAGATGCAAGTTTCTGCTGCTTCAATAGGAAGTGGAAACAGCCCACCACATAAAGCATGCATCATGATGGTGATATGTTTCCACCATTGTGGGATAAAATTCTTGTGGAAAGTGGATTTGATAATAAGAATCTCTAACTCTTTAGTGGAAGAAGGAACTTTGCAAACATCCATTGAATTCCCCTCTTCTTGGCAATGCCATTTCCTTCATCTTCAGCCTCTTCTGGTGCTTGTTGATGGCAAGTTTCCCCGGCTGCGCACAAAAAACATGGAGCCCCAAGAGGAACACCAAAGAAAAGGGAATTCTCTTGCAAGAAAATCTATCTTGTAATATCAACAAGCTTTTATTTCATTCTTTTGATCATCAAAACAAAGAAAACAACAATTCTTCACGTAGCATCATAGTAGATTTCTCCCACCGATTTGATAGAATCAACCATAATCTTCAACATCTTCATAGAATCCATCAATAGAACAAAGAACACAAGATAATACACCATATTTGAATGGAAATCAATCACATATTATTCATCTTCAATGTCTTCATAGTTCTCTCTCTCAATCTCTCATATACAATTACACTGTTTTGATAGAATTGGTTATCTCTAGCTCTCTCTCTCTCTCTCTCTCTCTATCAATAGTACATCATATCCTCACTACAATGCTCTCATAATAACACTCAATAATCCTTCTTAGGTCGTGGATGCACCTCCCAAGAGGTATCTCTGATATGAAGAGTCACCAGAGCCACTACAATGTCTTTTCTCAGCTCACTACTGTCACTGTCGCTTAGTCTTCTCTTCAGTCTTCAGCAACTGTTTCTTCCACTTGTTTTAGCTCTTTTGAACTTAGATGCATCATTTACAAAGGTTATAAAATTTTTCCAAAGTCACACATACATTCTACAGAACACTTACAGAAGGTCTACAGAACAATCACAGTACAACACCAGAACAGCTACAGTACAGTTACAGTACAGAGACAGAGCAGAGACAGAGGCTCTACAGAGGGTCTACAGAGGGTTACAAATAGGTCCTAATAGAACTTTCCTCTCTAATAAGGGTTTTCCACATATGTAGATATCATCCAATGCTTTATGGATCTACAAAATTGGGCTCTGGAACCCAATTGCATCAAGCCCTAAGCATCGGAGGTATCTCTTGCTCATAGGCATATATTACTTTGGCTAGTGGCAACACAATCTTTTCCTTTAAAAACTTATCACTTTTGAGGATCACAAATGACTGTGCCATCCTGACATCACTTTTGCTCAATAATCTTTTCTCTAGCCCCCATGGACTATTACTGAAAAATACTCCATGGGTATTTCCCCACACTGACCCAAACTCAAGTATGGTGTCACTTTCAGGGCAAAGGGTAAAGTAATTGGCCACATTTCTAGCCAAAGATCCCAGTAAACCATTTAGAATGGACAATGTATCTTTAGGGTTACGAGGATTCTTTGGTTTCATTGTCATGCTCATGGCCGAGACTTTAATCAGTCTAGTTTAACATCCACCACTTCAAGGCAGCTCTCGACTATAGGAAAAAGCTAAAAGGTCCCTTATATGACCAAGATTCAAAAATTGCCACTTATAGGCAGCTCGTGGCAAAGGCACCACCTGTCGGGACCTAAATTGGGCCCAATACTAGCTATCTAGTACTAGTTGATGGACCTCTAAGACACACAAGACACCCCACATGGCCTCATGGCTAGGAGCATCTAGGGCTTACACTACACTAAACTCTAATATTGATTTTTCATTTGTAATAGGACATAGTCCAACGTTTACCTTCTCTTCTCCTCAAAGGGAGATCCCATAACATATAGGTATAATACCTCCTATCACATACATAGGAGGCAACCTCTCGACTGAAACACTACGGCCTCACTGCAGCTCTCCTACATCAAGGGGATTGGCCCCAAGATGCACTACCTCAACATAAAAACAAGCGTACAAGCTCCACTCTTTGATATATTGAACGATCCATGAGTTGATGTTTCCTCTCTGAACTTACCCCAAGGAACCGCTTGTTGTCAAGCCCTACAGCAAGGACTTCATCACACTCTCAGCGTTGGTCAATGTTTGGCATACAAGTGCTATGCATCCAGGATTTTATACCATGTGGCATGCAAAATGCAAGAGTAGATGCTTATTGTGCGCAAAAATTTATCATTTAAAATTAGCAAAGTGGAGTGTAAATTAGTCCTTCAATTATTTTCAATCTATGCATTGTTGGTGTGTGTTAGAGACTAGTACCAAGTTACCTCATGCTACTAGTCTCCTAAGACTTAAAATTTTATCATCCTATATGATGTGCACAAACAAAAGATTAGACTTTACTTCATTTTTTGCACTTAAACACTTCCACAACCCTTCTTTTCCCTTACCGCTTATGTGTTGCATACGTGTAGGGTTTTATTTTTTGTCATTTTCAATGTATAAAGCAATAAAAACACACTAAAAAATATAAACAAGGGTGAGCTAAGGCTATACCTCATGCCTCAACAACCTTTCCAAACATGCACGGACATTAACCATATTTTTTTTCATTTTTCGAAGCACAAAAACCTATTTTTTTCATTTTTTCTCTAATTTTGTCTATTTATTTATCAAGAAAATAGAGTGTTTACTGGTTTTTTTTATTTTTCTAATTATGAAAATTGATAATCACTCATTTTCCACATTTCATCCCTCATGCATTCTTTTTATCAAACCTGAAATGACAAAAAAACCCATTTTCTTTGCAAAATGTGTGTTTTTTGGGTTTTAAGTAAATTTTTATGACCATAAATTATTACCGGTTCTCCATTTTTCCATATGCAGCCCTCAAACATGATGCAAGCAAGGCTCAAACAAATTTCTAGCCCATTTGCACATTTTTTTCCCACCCAAACAAGCAAAATCCCATTTTTTCTTTGTAAAATGCGGTTTTTGGGTTTTAGAAAATTATTTTCAACATTATGGCATTATGTATTCTACTTTTTCTGAAATAGAATCATTAAACATACAGCAAAAAATATTTTTACTATATTTCATCCAATATGAATATCATTTGGCCAACCAAACCTAAAAAAGAAGCATTTTTTCATTTATAAAATAGAATTGCCGGTTTTTTATGGTTGCAGGTTTCTAAAACCGGATTTGGGACAACAAAACAGTCCACCGTTAATGCTTAGCCCATCTCCAATCATCCATCTCCAGTCCCAAGTCAATTCAGAAGCGATCCGGTAGCACCACGCTAAACAAGCATTCACCACCCGGGCTTCATCTCCCTTTACACACAGAAACTGCCCCTTACAAGAGAGAGATGGAGGAGAGAGAAATACTAAAAATTTAGATTTTTCATTTCTCAATCATATGACGCGTGCTTACAGGAAAAATGGAGAGTGCTCTATGTGGATCAGTAATCCATGTTCATCTCTCTCACTTGGCCAACAACGGAGAGGCACCAATCATCAGAGCATCATGAAAAAATGCGCCCCCTTCTGTCTCGATAGTTTCATGAGTTTTTTCCCTTTTTAATCCTTCATTAAGGTTTTTCATGTTCACACTGCTCGGCAAATAGATTGTTCAATTTTGAAGGCCCAATGAACTCTGATTTGCAATTCGACTGGACATGTGGCTTCATGGCGTCAAACTCCATCAACTTGGTCTCTCCCACACACTTTAGGGATTCGCGATCCGATAGCTTCTTTATAACATTGAACCTTGCGGGGATTAAATGGGGGGTCAAATGACCTCTGATTGACAAACCGAGACTTGCATTGGATTCCTAACGTCAAAATGCATCCAGGAAAACTCCATCTTGGCCATCCGCCACCATTTGATTGTTCATGAAAATTGGCTCTTCAACAACCTTCGGGCACTTTCCGGCTCCAAAATAGGCTCTATCGCTTCAAGAACGGGTCCAAATTGGGTCTAAAATACAACTCTCACAACTTGACAGTCGGATTACAAGATCCATTGCCTTCTTAATAATACTCGATAGCTTGTTGTCCGCCCTACAAACGTAATAACCCTAAAGTCCAAAATACACTCCACATTAGCGATAGTCATGTGACTTTGGTAATGTAATCTTTCGGTGGTCTTAAACACTCATCAACCATTTGAAGAATTGTGGACGCATTCTTTTGGATTTTCATTCCTAGCCTTTCCATCAGATTTGAACTCATAATATTGATGGAGGATCCTGTGTCCACAATGGCATGATCCACTAATATGCCATCAACATATGCTGCCACCCTTGGGCAATGCTTTTCAGCATGTTCAAATCAGTTATCTCCCACATGGGATATTCCTATTCTCCCTATTATCATGTCTATAACATGTATCACATCTCTTGATATACCCAAATGCATCTTGGAAAATGGATGGCCACCAATATCTAGCTCTCAAAGGTTTTGTGTAGTAAATCGTCTACTAAAGTGTCCTCCACAAGCAGAGTCATGAAAATCTCCAAGATAAATGGAATCTCATCAAGCATTACACATTGGCAATAAACATTGTTGACCCCTTGCCGATATAGTGTTCCTGCAACAATCAAGGCAAATTTCAAGGCTTAGTACCTAATTTTTCTCTTTTCAGCTTTCAATAAAGTGGCTCTAGTCTCTCTTGTGGATAGATAGTATGTTATAAGAACATATTGGGATGGAATGGAGGCCATATTGATTTTAAATAAACCCTCAAGGTTACTACCTTCAACCAAGACTTCCTTCGATCCCTTGAAATCCACAAGACATTTAATGATGTCTTGCAACTTCGATGGTTTACTCCTAATTTCATAATTAAACTTCTACAAAGTGATTAGCCACTTTGTTAGGTGGTCAGGTGGCTATAACTTATTCAACAATAGCCTTAGCCCCTCTATCTTTATGTAAATTACTATCTTTTCATACAAGATATAGTGTATGAATTTCTTCATTGCAAAGACCATTCCAAGGCATAGTTTTTCCATGTAGGTATAATTCATCTTGGATACCCCCAATTTGCAATGACTTGTAAATACAATCTAATGGTATCTGGGCTAAACAATAGATGATACTATATATTGTAGCTGCTAAAAATATATAAAATATATTACCTCTTTTAGGTGCTTTCAAGACTAGTGTTTTTACTAATTCCTACTTCACATTCTTGAAGGATACTTGACATGGATCACTCCAAACAAATAGATAGTTAAAGGATAATAGATTCATGAATGGCAATGTCCTCTTAGCCAGTGCATTAATAAATTGTTGATAATATTTGATTGACGATAAAAAGCTATGTACTTCTTTAGGAGTATGTGGAGGAATCGTAGCGATGATGACCTTTATCTTTTCAAGATCGATCACAATACCAATCGAGCTAACTGCATGGCCCAACAATAATCCATAGGGCACTCCAAATACATATTTCGTTGGATTAAGAGTAATGTAGAACTACCTACATTGATCAAAATATTTTCTCAAAATAATTAGATCTCTCCCTTGTAGTGGATGCCCCCAAATAATCAATAAAGACTTTTAGAACCTTTGGAAAAATATTACCAAAAGTTTTATGAGTTGTACATTACCAAGACCCCAGCGCATTGCATGAGCCAAAAGCCATAATATAATATGCAAAGATACCAAATACAATGATAAATGTTATTTTCAATTTATCTTTCTCTTTGCGATAGTAGCCATTTGGTTATAACTAGCAAAGCAGCCCATAAACAAATAGATATCCCTACCTTCTAACTGGTCTAGAATTTGATCAATAAATGGCAACAAATAATAATCTTTGACTTCTATTTATTGAGCTCCCTAAAATCTATGCAAAGCTAGATTTCGTTATTTTTCTTTTTCGTGATAACTATCAATGAACACCACTTCGTGTGTTGTACACAAAATATTAGGCCAGCTTCATGTGATTTTTGTAGCCCCTCCAAGGGAGATTCACTAGTAGTAATAAGGAGACGTCACCTGCGTGTAAGAAATATATGAAAATACCCCTTTTCTACCCCCTATTTATGGGACCTTACCTTATAAAATGTACCTTCCTTCCCTTAAGTAACCCCCTCCCTTACACTCACGTGGTACCATACGGTAAACCCTAGTGGACCCCTAGGGAGCTCCTCAAATAGTCCATCCCTTATCTCAAAAGACATATCCCTCACTTTTTATTGAATAGGATGACTATCTTCTTTTAGGGGAATAGTATGCATAGCCAGACTAGGAGGAATATATCTTAGCTCATCATAGCTCCATGAAAAAATATCAAGAAATTATTGGATCAAGGACATGTAGTTCTTTCTCTCTTCCAAACTAAGGATAGATCCTAATTTAATAGGCCGTTGATCATTAAGCACATTGAGTTCTAGCTCAATCACATCTGCGTCTTTGATTCTATCTTGAGCTTCTATCAACTCATTTAGAGTCACTTGATAGATATCTTCTATAGTGGACTGCTCTCTTGATTCATCCTCATGAAAAAGTCTCACTATCACAAGGATCCTCTAATGCATCTAATTTTGTCAAAGATAAAGGTACTCTCTCACTTTGAGGAGATTCAAAATATGCATCCATCATTACACTCTGGCATTCATGCCAAAAATTAAATGATCAGCAGCTATATCAACTTATCGGGACCTAAAATGGGTTTGACACGGGCTCCCTAGCACTAGCCGAACCTCTAAGACACACAAGACACCCCACACGGCCTCGTGGCCAGGAGCATCTAGGGCTTACACTACACTAAACTCTAATATTGATTTTTCATTTGTAATAGGACATAGTCCAACGTTTACCTTCTCTTCTCCTCAAAGGGAGATCCCATAACATATAGGTATAATACCTCCTATCACATACATAGGAGGCAACCTCTCGACTGAAACACTACGGCCTCACTGCAGCTCTCCTACATAAAGGGGATTGGCCCCAAGATGCACTACCTCAACATAAAAACAAGCGTACAAGCTCCACTCTTTGATATATTGAACGATCCATGAGTTGATGTTTCCTCTCTGAACTTACCCCAAGGAACCGCTTGTTGTCAAGCCCTACAGCAAGGACTTCCTCACACTCTTAGCGTTGGTCAATGTTTGGCATACAGGTGATATGCATCCAGGATTTTATACCATGTGGCATGCAAAATGCAAGAGTGGATGCTTATTGTGTACAAATATTTATCATTAAAAATCAGCAAAGTGAAGTGTAAAAACCAACCCTTCAATTATTTTCAATCTATGCGTTGTTGATGCGTGCTAGAGACTAGCACCGAGTTACCTCGTGCTACTAGACTCCTTAGACTTAAATTTGTATCGTCCTATATCATGTGCACAAACAAATTATTCGATTTTACTTCATTCTCTACACTTAAAGACTTCCACAACCCTTCTTTCCCACTACCGTTTATGTGTTGCATGGTTGTATATGTGTAGGGTTTTATTTTTTGTCATTTTCGATATATAAAGCAATAAAAACACACTAAAATATATAAACAAGGGTGTGTTGAGGCTATAGCTCATGCCTCAACATTGCCAAATATGCACAAACATTAACCATATTTTTCCTCATTTTTCGAAGCACAAAAACCTTTTTTTTTTTATTTTTCTCTATTTTTTCCTATTTATTTGTCAAGAAAATAGAGAATTTACTAGTTTTTTAGATTTTTTAATTATGAAAACTAAGAATCACTCATTTTTCACATTTCATCCCTCATGCATCATTTTTCTCAAATCCAATTTGACAAAAAATCCCATTTTCTTTGTAGAAGGCGCGTTTTTCGGGTTTTAAGTAATTTGTCATGATCATAAATTATTATGGGTTCTTTATTTTCCCATATGAAGCTCTCAAACATGATGTAAGAGAGGCTCAAACAAATCTCCAGCCCATTTTCCCACCCGAAACACGCAAAATCCCATTTTTCCTTTGTAAAATATGGTTTTCGGGTTTTAGAAAATTATTTTTAGCATTATGGCATTATGTGTTCTAATTTTTTTGACATAGAATCATTAAACATACATCAAAAAACATTTCTACTATATTTCATCCAATATGAACATCATTTGGCCAACCAAACCTTGAAAAAAAGTATTTTTCATTTATAAAATAGAAATACCAGTTTTTTATGGTTGCAGGTTTCTAAAACCAAATTCGGAACAACAAAACAATCCACCATTAATGCTTAACCCATCTCCAATTAGCCATCTCTAGTCCCAAGTCAATTCAAAAGCGATCCAGTAGTACCACGCTAGACAAGCATTCACCACCCGGGCTTCATCTCCCTTCACACGCAGAAACTGCCCCTTGCAGGAGAGAGAGGGAGGAGAGAGAAAGACTAAAAATTTAGATTTTTCATTCCTCAATCATATGACGCGTGCTTACAGCCAAAACGGAGAGCGCTCTGTCTGGATTAGTAATCCATCTTCATCTCTCTCACCCGGCCAACAACGGAGAGGCACCAATCATCGGAGCGTCATGAAAAAATGTGCCCCCTTCTATCTCAACAGTTTCATGAGTTTTTTCCCTTTTTAATCCTTCATTAAGGTTGAAAGATTAACATAATCGATTCATCCTTTCCTGTTCACACTGCCTAAGGCAAATGATTTTTTCGATTTTGAAAGCCCAAATGAACTCTGATTTGCAATTTAACTCAACATGCGGCTTCATGGCATCGAACTCCATCAACTTGGCCTCTTCCACTCACTTTACGGCTTACCGATCCTGTAGCTTCTTTATAACGACGAACCTTGCAAGGATTAAATAGGGGATCAAACGACCTCCGATTGACAAACTGAGACTTGCATTAGATTCTTGACGTCAAAATGCATCTAGGAAAACTCCAACTCGCCCATCCGCCACCGTTTGATTTTTCATGAAAATTGGCTCTTTAATGCCTCTCGAGCACTTTTCTGCTCCAAAACGGGCTCCAACTCTTTAAGAACCGGTCCAAATTGGGTCCTAAAATCTAGCTCCTGACTGGTGATGACCATGGGATATGGCAACTCAGCCCGTCGAATCCCACGAACTAATCTACACATGCATAATCATAAAGAGCATCAAGCTGATACAAAAAATACTCAACAAAACACGTCATAGCTCTCACCCTACCCCTTGTCAAAAGCAAGGCATGAAATCCACGAGGAGTAGGTCGAGCACAATCTAACAGAAAGCCTAGAGCTAGTCACTAACCCACTATTCCAACACAACCAAGCTAAAAAGAACTATGAAAGAGGTGATCCTAAGTGGTGGTCTGAACTATCTACCGAATTGAGGACAACTCAACCAAGAGCTCCTCTTAGGCGAGGGCTCCTATAGCCTGATCAATAGATATTTTCCTTTTGGCACATTTTCCTTTTAGGCCTTTATTTTCCATACTCAGGCATGTAAAAAGGAGGGAGCTGAGCGTGGTGCCCCAAGGAGAACGGGGCATCGGCCCTCAGGCTTGTCTCGGTACCCAAGAACCTACCAAGCCCTTGCGAGGCAACACTTAATCCTTTGTTGACGCTCACTTTTATTTTTGCTCCAACCTTCCTTAGTTTTCTTTGCTTTTCAGCTAGTTGCCACCCCTAGGAAGTCAAGGCATCAGCCCCCCGGGTCTTGTCTCGGCCCCAGGAACCTACCAAGCCTTCGCAAGGTGATGAAAAATTGCTCAAGGATATTTCTTTCCTTGTGTTCAATGATTAATCGGACCTAGTTACTTACTCCTTTGTTGAAGAGAACTTATCTTTCTCCAACAAGTACTAACTAGATGGCTATAATTTCCACAATGTTGCATTTGACATTAGGTTAATTCCTCAGAAAGTGTTGACCACCACACAGTTACATCTAAATCTTGATGGACCACCCTCTTCAGGATGTCGATTTTCTATCAACTTTTATTGCTTCTTTAGGAAATTAATATCCACGGCTATTTGTCTTTATTGTTCTATTATCATATTGATATAATGCTTTATTATGTCCTTGACTTCGCCAAGAACATTTGACACATTAGACTCATAACTATGATCATCCCCTTACCATTCAGCTGACCTAACCACCTAATTAGGGATTGACTATTGATTCATTGGCATGACATTAGGGTTTGTCATTTGGCTTCCATTATTTACTGGAATCATTTGGCTAGCCGTTGGCATAGCAACACTAGGAGGAGCCGACAGCATGGACACATTTTGTATTATGCTTCCTCTTCCATTCAAATTGGTTATAGGTGTACTAGTGGCACCTTGACTTCCATTAGTTATTGCCAAATTATTGCCGGGACCTGGACTCAAAGTTAGGTTTACCCTAGATGTGTAGGCCACTTGTAAGTAGAAATCTACCTCTTCTACTCATGTAATAGCAATGTCTATGTCAGCAAGAGAAATACTACTCAATTGCACTTGGATATTGAAGTCTAATCCATATAAACAATAGTGCAATTGGGAGCAAGTGGAATAGGAATAGAGGTTTGCAATTTGTCAAACACCTCTTTTAGTTTCTTGGTGCAAGCTCAAGCATTCTCATGGCACTCTTGACATGTCATATTCTAAACACGTAGCCAATACTATCCACCTCCCTCAGGGGAAAACTCTCTTCAAAAGGCTACAAAGAATAAGTCGATCATAGTTATGGTTTCGACTTTCAAGCTATGATACCACATTGCAACTCTTCCTTTCAGAGTCATGTTGAAAAAAGTCATGATATGTCCTTCTTGAATTGAACAATTGAACATTAATATCTAGAACTTGTGGAAATGTGTGGATCTAGAGCATGGTAGATGTGGAAGCTATGGAGGTTGAAAGAGAAAAAATGAACTCATGAAGACATTGAAATTGATAAGGACAAATTGTTACACAAGTGAATTAGGGTCCAAGATTGAGACTTGGACTCATAAACACAATCTTGTGTATTGACAGTGACTTGACACTTTACTGGAAAGAAAAGAGTACTATCATTGCCTTAGAAAAAGAGTGCAAGTATAATGCTTTATAGGATTTGAGTGGTGGTACTTTCTCCTATTGTGCATATGGGATTTTGGTCTTGAGCCCTCACTTCTTCTCACAAAGGGACTCAAGTAGGTGTGATTGCAAATATCTCAACACCCCTCCTCAATCACAACCAAAAGTACAAAGTGTGAAGAGGCTTTAGTGAAAGCAACACCTGCAAAGTGTGGGCACACCATAAACATGGCAAAACACCAGAGGCTGTCGCAGAAAAAGCTAAGTGTGGGTACCACAAACATGATGGACATCCAAAGGCTATAGCAGGGGCCTCACAAAGTGTACAGAGGCTGTAGTACAAGGATAACTGAGGAGTTTACAAGTTTATGTCTGAGGCATTGGGGCTAGGAAATACAACACTGAAAAAGTCTATCTGAATAGAAGGACTGATGAGGTTTTTCCTTCTCTTGGTGGTCTTCTTCTTCTTCTTCTTCCTTTGCTCCATTTTCTTCTTCTTCTTTGACTGCAACTAGATAGGCCTTTTGGGACCTCTTCCTGGTGTGGTAGAACTTCTCGGTGTGTCCGGTCCTTTTGCAAAACAAAAGAGCTGATCCTTCTTAACTTTGTACCTATTGCCAATATATAATGCATGTTCATCTCTAGAGGTGCTTGGTTCTTCCTTAGTTTTTAGCTTCTTTTCCTCCTCTAACAGTGATGCCTGGATATCAACAAGTTCAGGATTTGGCATGTTGATTAAATTTGTTGATACATTATTATATTCAAGAGACAAACTCTTAAGTATAACACTGATGCAAATATCTTCTTCCATTTTAATGTTGATTCCTACAAGTTGGGATAGAAGTCCTTCCATGTAATTTAGATGCATGGCAAGTGATGTGCTGGACTTCATTTCGAGCCTGAAAAACTCAATTAGGAGACCATACTTTGATGATTTGGATTGTGCACCAAACAAAGTGTCAAGTCTCTTCCATGTATCATGTGAGGTTTCACAGTTATCCACATGGTGGATATAACTGTTGTCTAGCTCCAGTTTGATAATGGCCTGAGCCTTATCATCATTCTTTTTCCAAGTGACAGCAAGATCCGCATCACAAGGCTTCTTTTCTTTTCCAGTGGTAATGGCCCAGAGTCCCTTCTTTTCCAGTGGTAATGGCCCAAAGGCCCTTCTTTTCTTTTCTTTTCCAGTGGTAATGGCCCAGAGGCCCTTCTTCATCATGATGAGTTTGATGCGGGTCTGCTAGGTATGAAACCCGACTCCTTTGAAACGGGCAGTTGGAGAATCTTTGCCCATGTTAAACTTGCAGGAACAGCAGGAGAATTAGCTTCAGAGTTATCATATTTAAGTAGCAGCAAACACAAATTTTATTAGTGGAAGGGCATATTACAGTGTGTCAAGAGACACAAGTAATGATAGTGTGAAAAACACACTATGTGACAACTCTGTCTAAAACTCGAATCTTCAAGGTCGTTGCTCTTCCATCTTGATCTAGGTATCCATGTTCTTCTTCTCCTTGATTTAATGCTGGGACAGTAGATCGGAGTGGCAGTGGTTTGTTCCAAGTGATAGGAGAGAGAAAATGATGAAATTTTTGAGCTTCAGTAAGGTTTGGCTATGGCTTCTGAATTAGGGTTTCTGACACAGGCTTGGTTTTTTAAAGATATTAGGAGCTATACTTGATCATTTTTGAAACTTTTTTTTATAAAAATGAAACTCTTTTCATGCTCTATAAAAGCCCTATGATAATCATCTAGATCAACGCACACTTGTCATGCACAGAGCGAACGAAGGCAGGTAGGTGCAATCGTGAATAGTAATGACAAAATTTTGCCATGTCGGAGCAGAGAGTGACCAATGTCATGGTTGTTGGTGCTGGGATGAAGCACTTGACCAAAGGAATGATCTTCTAGAAGAGAGCAAGAGGAGATATGCTTTCTATTGGGAGATCCAGGGACTCTAATCAAGGTATGTCCTGCAGGTCACAGATTTTGGCTATGGCAGTGTGACTGAGAGTTTGAGCAATGTTGGAGCTATTGGCTACCAATGTTAGGCACTGAGGTGCCATAGAGAAGCTTTATCAATAGAATAAGAAGTTTATAGAAGGAATCATAGCGAGATATGACATGTGGAGAGAGATCCAAGAGTTCAAAGTAGAGAGGGTGCAGACTGGCTATGGCTGCCACAAGGTGCACTAAACATAAATTTAAAGAACTGAAGTCATGCACTGATCTTGAGCTTATGTGATCTGGGCAGAGATTGAGAGGAACCAAGAGAGGCTAGAGAAGCAGTGCCATGCCTGACTGGGCTCTGATACCATGTGGAAATGTGCAGGATCTAGACCATGGTAGATGTGGAATCTATGGAGGTTGAAAGAGAAAAAAGGAACTTATGAAGACATTGAATTTGACAAGGACAAATTGTTACACAAGTGAATTAGGTTCCAAGATTGAGACTTGGACTCATAAACAAAATCTTGTGTATTGACAATGACATGACACTTTACTGGAAAGAAAAGATTACTATCATTGCCTTAGAAAAAGAGTGCAAGTACAATGCTTTATAGGATTTGAGTGGTGGTACTTTCTCCTACTATGCATATGGGATTTTGGTCCTGAGCCCTCACTACTCCTCACAAAGGGACTGAAGTAGGTGTGATTGCAAATATGTCAACAGAACTCATTGATGTGAAGTTTTTCATCTTCCTTTGCTAACCCATTGAAGATGGTTAGAGGAAAACCTAAGACTACCAAATGCGGTGTTCTTAAAGGTATTGCAATGGGTTGCACCATCATGACGATTAGGTTTGGTCTAGGGGTTTATATCAATGGGGTTATACTTTCACTTGAAGTAGATTGACTTTTCGAAGAAAGGGGAATGCTAGAGCTTCCTTCTCCCAATAACGAACTAATTGGGATATTAATTGGGTCAACAAGACCTCTCTATTGGACTACTATGCTTAGAAGAATACCTCCTAATGATTTTAGCTCATTGTCTAGCCCTTTTAGCTCTCTCTTGCCATTGAATCTAGACTTGATAATGTCTATTAGAAAATAATGGATTGATTTCTGAGTGGTGGATTTTTGCCCTGGAAAAGTACTTAAAATTTGCCAAAAAATCCAAATTTCAAGGGAAAATTAAACTCTGTCAAAGGCGGCATAGGCAATTGGATCTATTTTAAGTAGCAAGCAGTCGATAGGTTCCAAAAGTGCTTTAAAGACCCACCGAGCGACGGTTGGGAAATTTTCATAATTTCTCCGAATGTCAGATGAGACTTCTGAAAGTGACTGACAGTGGGGGACTTCGAGTCGGTTAGGTAGAAATTTTCGGAGGATTAAACGGAGGCCGGACGCAAGAATGGGAGTGCCCGAGGGCCAAGACCAAAAGAGGTCAAATATAAATGGACTTAGAAGAAAGGGGGGTGACCCTTGGGGTCTCCCACCCCAAAAAATTGATTTCATGGGGTGGGGGAGGGGGTTTTTTTTTTCCCCCGCATGCAGCATCAAAATGGCAACATATTCCCCCCTTCATGGAAAAAAAGAGGTGTGGGGGGCTGAAGAACAACCCCCCCACTAATTGCAGCAGTGATCTACATTATGTTTTCTCTCTCCAACACCACTCTCCACTCCTCAATGGCTGCCAGGTTAATGAGTGCCAACTTTAGCCTTTCTCTCTCCTCCCTCTCTCTCCTGCAAGGGGCAGTTCCTGCGTGTGAAGGGAGATGAAGCCCGTGTGGTAAATGCTTGTCTAGCATGGTACCAGATCACTTCCGAGTCGACTTGGGACTGGAGATGGATGATTGGAGACAAGCTGAGCATAATGATGGTTTGTCTTGTTGTCCCAAATCTAGTTTTAGAAACCCGTAGCCATAAAAAATGCGATAATTCTATTTTATAAAGGAAAAAATGCGTCTTTTTGAGGTTTGGTTGGCCAAATGATATTCATATTGGATGAAAATTGGTAGGAATGCTTTTTACTATATGTTTGATGATTCTATGTTAGAGAAATCAGAATACATAATGCCATGTGCTGAAAATAATTTTCTAAATCCTGAAAATCGTATTTTACAAAAGAAAAATGAGATTTTGCGTGAAAAAATGTGCACATGGGCTAAAAATTTGTTTGAGCCTTGCTTGGATCATGTTTGAGGATTACACATGGGAAAATGCAGAACCCGTAATAATTTATGGTCATAACTAATTACTTAAAACTCAAAAAACATGCATTTTACAAAGAAAATGGGATTTTTTTAAATTTCGAGTTTGATAAAAATGATGTATGAGGGATGAAATGTGGAAAATGAGTTATTATCAGTTTTCATAACTAGAAAAACCAGTTAATGCTCTATTTTCTTGATAAATGAATAGTGGAAAATAGTAAAAAATAGGAAAAATTAGGTTTTATGGGACAAATAAATAAGGAAAAATATGATTAATGTCCATGCATGTTTGGCAAGGTTGAGGCATGAGGTATAGCCTCAGCTCACCCTTGTGTGTATGGTTTAGTGCATTTGTATTGCTTTATACATTGAAAATGACAAAAAATAAAACCCTACACCTATGCAACGATGCAATACCTAAGCGGTAGGGGAAATAGAAGGGTTGTGGAAATGTTTAAGTGTGGAAAATGAAGTAAAGCCTAATCTTTTGTCTTTGCACATCATATAGGACGATCTCTCCTTTAAGTTTAAAAGGCTAGTAGCACGATTATGTTCGGTGCTAGTCTCTAGCAATGCAGCAACAATGAATAGATTGAAAATCATTGAAATAAAATGTTTGTGCACAATAAGCATCCACTTTACTGATTTGTTTTAGAATAAAATGTTTGTGCACAATAAGCATCCACTTTTGCATTTTGCATGCCACATGGTATAATCTCCTCGATGTATAGCACCTGTATGCTAAACATTGACCAACGTTGAGAGTATAAGGAAGTCCTTTGTTGTAGGCTAGACGAGCGGGTTCCTGGGGATAAGTTCACTGAGGAAATATCAACTCCTGGATCGTTCGATAAATCAAAGAGTGGACTATGTATTGTGTTTCTTTTATGTTAGCAGCACATCTTGGGGCCAATCACCGAGATGTAGTAGAGCTAGAGTGAGGCATCGGTGTTTCAACCAAGACGTTGCATCCTGTGTATGTAATACAAGGTATTATACCTATATGTTATGGGATCTCCCTTTGAGGAGAAGGGAAGGTAAACATTGGACACTGTCCTATTACAAACACAAAATCAATATTAGAGTTTAGTGTAGTGTGAGCTTTAGACACTCCTGGTTGTGAGGCCATGTGGGATGTCTTGTGTGTCTTAGAGGTCCGGCTAGTGCTAGAGAGCCAATGTCACATCCATTTTAGGTCCCGACAGGTGGTGCATTTTTCGAGAGCTGCCTATAAGTGGTGGTTTCCAAATCTTGGTCATATAAGAGACCTTTTAGCTTTATTCTATAATCAAGAGCCACCTTGAAGTGGTGGATGTTAAACTAAATTGATTAAAGTATTTGTCATGAGCATGACGATGAAACCAAGGAACCCTCATAACCCTAAAGATACTTTGTCCATTTTAAATGGTTTAGTGGGATCTTTGGTTAGAAATGTGGCCGATTACTTTACCCTTTGCTCTAAAAGTGACACCATGCTAGAGTTTGGGTCACTGTGGGGAAATACCCATGGAGTAATCATGAGAAATATTCCATGGGAGTTAGAGGAATGATTAGGAAGAAAAAGAGATGCCACGATGGCACAGTCGTTTGTGATCCTCAAAAGCAATAATTTTTTGAAGGAAAAGGCTGTGATGCCATTGGTGGTTGGAGTAATACATGTCTATGAGCGAGATATACATCCGATGCTAGGGCCTGATGCATTTGGGTACCGAAGCGTAATTTCAAAAATCCATAAATCATGGGGTGATGTCTATATATGTGGGAAACCCTTATCAGAGAGGAAGGTTCTATTAGGACCTACCTCCGATTCTAGGGAAACGGTAGCAAATAAGGATAGAATTATTAAAACACCATCAGTAGTAGGCGATGGGGTAGACTCCCTATTGCATAGCATAGGAGTCCTTAGACCACTCTGTGAGTTGGCAGAGAGGGATGGCAAGGATGATATTAACCTTCCTACACCAATAAAGGTGGAAACAAAAGAGGTTAGGGATCCTAGCGAGGTCATGTTGAATATGAAGATTTTAATGACCCAGTACTTATCCCGAAGGAGAGGACTAAATGCCCCCTCTTTATCTCCCACTATTTTATGGGATGGTAAATGAGGATCCGATGTTGCACGTAAAGGAATACATCCTAACTTGCCTTGCAAGTGGGTTCGATAATATTCACCGGAAGCTTGTATTTTCTAGCACTCTGGAAGGGAGAAGCTAGAAAATGGTATTGGAGCCTCCCAAGAGGGTCAATTAAATCATTTGAGGAGCTGTATGATAGTTTTTTAGATGAATATGAAAAGAAGGTACCTATGACCTAGATCTTAGGGCAACTTATGCAGATAAGACAAGAGTCTTACCCTTCTACTAAAGAATACACTAGATCCTTCAACGATATCCTGAGACTTTGGCCAAGAAGAGCTACTATGTTGCCTAAGGATGTGCTATGTGAGTTCTTTATGAGTGGCTTAGAGATTAATACGCAAATCCAAGTGAGGATACGAGATCCCAAGTCATTTAATGAGGCCAAGAGGCATGTAATTGACTATGAGAAGTATATTCGAAGATGTTGGGAAAACTTTTGGAGTTTCTCCCACTCGTTGCAAGTGCATCCAAATATCTAGCCTTTTCTACAAGGAGAAGATTCATTTGCTAATACAAGGACAACCTTGGTAGGGGATCTTGGTAGCCATAATATGCAAGCAGGAAGTGGCAATCCTATGAGCAGTAATAAGATGCCTCTTCGGATATAAAGATTCCACACCCAGTAAGTCTCATCAAGGCTTGCAACAGTTCCACGAGAGGTAGTTGCAATGGCGGCATTGATAGGACCATCGAGCCTATGAGTATGGATAAGCATGCTATGCGTGGCCCTAGTTGTGCTCCTAGTAAGGGTATTGAGAGACCTTTCCAATTTATAGATGAATCATGCTTTTGAGTAGATGCCATTCCTTTTAGTAAAAGCATGGTTCTTATGGCTAAGAAGTTCCAAAGGACAAAGGAAAGGGAAGACATCTCATATGAAGAAGATGTACCATGCCCAAGGTCCACCTGTGCTCGATGGAAGTCATAAGGATGTGAGGCCATCTAGATATAGCAATAAGTTCGTTTTGAGTCCATTAGACCAATGTGGCAAAATGAGGCAATCTAAGAATATGAAAAGGATCATTTAGAAAGTTTGGAGACCCAAACTTTCTAAATGTATGGTTGGTGTGTCAGATGAAGGGCCAAGAATTACATGTGGACATGCTTTGATGGATTCCCAAGAGGATGTGACTAAAGGCCATAATGCTACATTTGACAATAGGGACCACCTTGAGATGCATCTATGTGATGGGTCTAGGCTTGAAGCTCTGTCTAGTTTGGATCGTATCATTGACATATGTAATGGTCCAATTAGAGAAGAGTTGAATGATCATAAATCCATGATTCTCCCTATAGGAGGAGTTACTGGAAAGTTGGGACAAGCGATCCGTTTGAATGACGACCAAGGAGATGAGAAATATAAGCCAAATGAGGTCATTCATTCAGCTCATAATACCCAAGAAGGGATGGCCCTTATTGATCAAATATCAGTGGAAAGGCTTGGGCTAGTGGATTTATAAAGGGCTCAGATTTTAGCTGACTCACATGAGTAGCATGGGGCTAGCCCTCCTATTGTATGCTATCCTTAAGATGCAGTATATATGTCAAAAAGACCATCTATTAGATGCAACCAAATGAGCTATTTTTGTGAGGCCAAGAGGGTTAGTTAGTTTGCAGTGCAATGTTCTATTTCTTTAGGCCAAGAGGGCCATATGTCTGTTTGGTGTAGGTACGTTTAATAGTTTTCTGTTTTAGTGATTACATCATATAGGTCGACGAAGTCACTAGAGGGAGCCTTTGCTGCGGAGGAGCTTCTTGTGGCCATTCCACGTGGTTTTGTCCCCTTGCTAAGTTTTTTCCCTTAAGCATATAACGATATATGTGTATGTAAGGGCTACTCTCTTTTCATTTATTGGGGATCGAAAATCAAGGCATGAAGTCCTAGGTTTAGGTTAGGTATGTCTGGGGGAGGTCTGAGCAGTTGCTACCTCCTGTAAAGGCATTGTCAGGCACTCAAAGACCTATTTTAGATGGCAATCCTAGTGACCCTATTCTATTGACCTGCTAGGCAACCATTCTAGGAGTTTTTTTTAGTTGTGAGGCAGTTAGAAAAGCCTGCTAGGATAAATATATGCAAAGAAGAAAAATCTTGAATATATGAAAGATAAACAATATATAGGTGTGTAAAAAGGGGTTCTAACCCCTTTAAAAATAGAAAAGGATAGAAAGAAAAAGCCTTGAGCAATTGTTCATCACCTCGCGAAGGCTTGGTAGGTCCTTGGGGACGAGACAAGACCCGGGGCCGATGCCTTGTCTTCTTAGGGGTGGCATCTAGCTAAAAGAAAAAGAATAAGAGAAGGTTGGAGCAAAAATAAAAGTGAGCGTCAGACAAGGATTGTCGCCTTGCGAGGGCTTGGTAGGTTCTTGGGTACTGAGACAGGACCTAAGGCCGATGCCTTGTTCTCCTTGGGTCACTACACTCAGCTCCCTCCTTTTTACACATTCGAGTGGGGCAAAATAAAGGCCTAAAAGAAAAGAACGTGCTAAAATATAAATTATTTTGATTAGGCTATAGGAGGCCTCACCTAGGAGGAGCTTCTGGTTGAGTTGTCCTTAGTTAGGAAGGTAGTTCAGACCACCACTTAGGACGACCTCTCTGATAGTCCTTTTTAGCTTGGATGTGTTGGAACAGTTGGTTAGTGACAAGCTTTAGGCTTTCTGTCAGATTGTGCTAGACCTACTCCTCGTGGATTTCATGCCTTGGTTTTGACAGGAGGTAGGGTAAGAGTTGTGATGTGTTTTGTTGAGTATTTTATGTATCAGCTTGATGCTCTTTCTGATTGTGTTGATATGCAGATTTGTTTGTGGATTCGACGGGCCGAGTCGCCCTATCCCGTGGTCGTCAATGAGTTGTGGATTTTCGCCCTGAAAAAGTGCTTAAAATTTACCAAAAAATGCAAATTTGAAGAGAAAATTAAACTACGTGGAAGGCGATAGAGGCAATTGGATTGATTTTAAGCAGCAAGCAGCCGATAGGTTCCAAAAGTGCTTTAAAGACCCACCAACAGGCAGTTGTGGAATTTTCATAATTTATGGGGATGTCAGATGAGACTTCTAGAAGTGGCTGATAGTGGGGGACTTCAAGTCGGTCAGGTAGAAATTTTTGGAGCATTAAATGGAGGCTAGACGTGAGAACGAGAGTGCCCGAGGGCCAAGACCAAAAGAGGTCAAATGTAAATGGACTTAGAAGGAAGGGGGTGACCCTTGGGGTCTCCCACCCCAAAAAATTGATTTCGTGCAGGGAGGGGCCATTTTTTTTTTTTGCGCACGACAGCAAAATGACGACATACTCCCCCCTCCATGGAAAACAAGAGGTGTGGGGGTTGAAGAATAACCCCCTCCACTAATTGTAGCAATGATCTACATTATGTTTTCACTCTTGAACACTACTCTCCGCACCTCCAATAGCTGCCCGGTTGCTGAATGCTAGTTTTAGTCTTTCCCTCTCCTCCCTCTCTCTCCTCCAAGGGGCAGTTCTTGCATGTGAAGGGAGATGACGCCCGGGTGGTGAATGCTTGTCCGGCATGGTACCAGATCACTGACTAGAGATGGATGATTGAAGACTGGATGAGCATTAATGATGGACTGTTTTTCTGTCTCAAATCTGGTTTTAGAATCTCGTAGCCATAAAAAACCTGATAATCTATTCTATAAAGGAAAAATGCTTCTTTTTAAGGTTTGGTTGGCCAAATGATGTTCATATTGGATGAAAATTGGTAGGAATGTTGTTTGTTGTATTTTTTATGATTCTATGTTGGAAAAATTAGAATACATAATGCCATAAGGCTGAAAATAATTTTCTAAAACCTGAAAACCACATTTTACAAAGAAAAAATGGGATTTTGCTTGTTTTGACTGGGAAAAAATGTGCACATGGGTTGGAAATTTATTTGAGCCTTGCTTGCATCATGTTTGAGAGCTATACATGGGAAAATGTAAAACTTGTAATAATTTATGGTCGTAACTAATTACTTAAAACCCAAAAAACACGCATTTTACAAAGAAAATGGGGTTTTTTCTCATTTCAGGTTTGATAAAAATGATGCATGAGGGATGAAATGTGGAAAATGAGTGATTCTCAGTTTTCATAACCAGAAAAACTAGTAAATGCTCTATTTTCTTGCTAAATAAATAGTGAAAAATAGTAAAAAAAAAGGAAAATTAGGTTTTTTGCGACAAATTTAAAAAAAATATGATTAATATTCATGCATGTTTGGCAAGGTTGAGGCATGAGGTATAGTCTCAGCTCACCCTTGTGTGTATGGTTTAGTGCTTTTTATTGCTTTATACATTGAAAATGACAACAAATAAAACCCTACACTAGATATGTCCAATGTTTTCGCGTTCTGTGATCCTTGACCAGATTCTCCATTCAAAAAATGCATTCTTCATGGATCCCCTTCTCATTTCAACATCACAAGTTCTTTAATTTTTCATGCTTGGTCAAGGTGCATCAATTGCATATGTGTCCAATGAAGTCATCAGGCTGCACAGAGATTCACATTCCTTTTTCAAATGTTGCTGAGTAATATTGCTACTGTTAAGACATTCCATTTCTCTTTGTGACACTTTTTGCTACTAAGTATAGTTGCATGTACATTGACAGGCAAACAAAAATTATTTAAGACCATAGGTGCCAAATCTAAGCATTCAAAACATTCTTTTGAGATCCTCAATGCTTCTCCAACACATCACGTTGTTGAGGCACCTTTGGTTTTAGAAAACATGTGCTTGAGAAAAAGAAAGCTTTTTTAAGAGAGCTCAAGACTAGTATAGACATGTATTGTTTCTCATTCTTTGATTCTTTGCAAATCTTGCTTGCCACATCAATGCTTTTCTGCTATCCTTTGACTCTTGATGTGTACACTCAATTCCTTTGACTATTGTACGTCTACATTATGAATCTTGGAGTGCTTTTCATTGCCTTTTTTTCCCTTCTACTATCAATTGAGATTTAAGAGCTTCTACATTGACTAGTATTGCACTGATAATCTTAATGGAATGCATATCAATTTTGTTTGAGAAATGAGATTATGGGATGTTAGCTCTTCATGGTTTCTCTTTTGCACAATATGTTTACGCGGGAATGAGAGTCCCTTCCTATGACAATACTTTATACAATCTGTAAGTCTTCTTTTAAACTCAATTGTAAATAATATGTGTCTCTCCCATTAAATTCTTGCTTTGTTGAAAGCTAACTATAATTATGTGACATTTAAAAAAAAAGGAATAACAAGGATAGATGAGATGCAATAGTACTATGATAATGTGCATATACACACGCGCACGTGCACACACACACACACATACACACAGAGTTAAAATGTCCAATGATTCACAATTAAATGGATTGTTGCACTTGCACAGGTTGATGAATTTCATTGTTTGGGTGTGGAGCATTGTGTGCAAGGTGCAAGAAGTGTGCTATTCATAAGAGAGAGAGAGAGAGAGAGAGAGAGAGAGAGAGAGAGAGAGAGAGAGAGAGAGAGAGAGAGAGAAAGAGAGAGAGAGAGAGAGAGTTCAAATGTCCAATGACTCACAATAAAATGGATTGTTGCACGTGCATAGGTCGACGAATTTTGTAGTTTGGGTTTGGGTGTGGAGCACTGTGCACAAGGCATGCAAAACACACTATTCTTAATCTTTACTCATTTAATGAGCAACACAAAAATGCAAAGTGAAAAAGGCAAAGCCTTGTGAGCTTTGCTAGAATGCAAACCACACAATGTGCGATAGCAGGTCTAGCCGGCAATGCTGGCCTGACTAGCTAGTACTTTAATAATGAAAATCATTCAATGGATTCAAGTAGAACTAACATGTGTTATCACCTTGTATATTCATTACTATGGGTTACCTTTGAATTTCACTAGCACTACAAGATATAGGCCTTATACCGACGTTTAAAGCGACGAAAATACAAACAATAAAATTTACCCCCGTTGTCGCAAAAAGCGTCATTATTAACGACGCCATAGAATCGTCGGTATCAGCGTCGGTATCAGCATCGCTATGCACGTCGCAAATCGTCGCTATCAGCGTTCGGTATTGGCATCGCTATGCACGTCGCAAACCGTCACTATCAGTGTCGGTATTGGCATCGTAGCACGTCGCAAACCATCGCTATCAGCGTTGGTATTGACATCGTAGCGATGCCAATACCAACGTTGATAGCGACGGTTTGCGACATGCATAGCGACGCCAATAGTGACGCAAGCAGTAAAATTTGCGACGCTAATAGCGACGGTAACATGGAATTTTTTTTTTTGTGAGGGCAGCAAGCTGCCCTGCCACATATAGCACTGTGTGCTTTATGAGAGCCATACAAAATAGTTTCTGCACTACTGTGTATAATGCGCTTGCAAACAAAAACAATGTATACTGAAATCATAAAACTGATACATGAAATAAATACATGATCGCATAAAAAGCGATTGGTACAATCATGACAGGATATCACTAATACATAGAATATGTCTACATAGATCAGGCGACTAAAAAATAAAGGTGTGTGAGCTCTAGGGATCCAAGGGTGAGCTACGCATCCTCGTCTCTCGAAAGCTCGTCTCGCCGCAAAGGAGCATCGCGAACGGACTCTGCAGAAAAATAAACAACACATCAGTCCACCATACAATAATGCATTCAAATATCTCATGGTAACTACGGACAAGAAAGATGAGTGACTTACAGGGCCACCGCGTCTATACAATCGGTCGACCAATGCCCTGAGATCATGCCTCTCTGCATATCGAGTCTCAAAGCTAGTCGGATCGCGATTTGTAATGGAATGCTGCAAAGAAAACAAAATGCTAACTGTTAGAAATATGATTGTCAATACAAAGAATATTTCAAAAAAATAAACAAGCAAAACAAAAGTAAAACTTACAAAGTCCTCCAAATATGTCCTGTGATCGCCACTCCCAAGATGATGGACCACTCCGGTCTCGAGTCGTGCCCTCGCCGCCTCGCGCTACTGACTCCAACATCTTGGAGAATCTGTAGCCTCCTCCCTCAGTCAGCACCAGTCATCTGCATCTAACCACTCGGGCTTTGCAGCCCCACTCTTGATTGCCTTGCGTGCGTCAGATTGTCTATGTGACATGTATGCATGCATGCAATCCATCATCCAGCCTGTAGAGAATCTATCTACTGCGGGGGCTGGCACCGGAAACTCCTCGTGCAAGGATGCTACTATGTAGTCCTTGCTCCCCTCTGGTATGTTCTTTCAATGATCCAAGACGTTGTGCCAAAAAACTTGTTGGCACAACTCTCTCATGCGAGCCATCACCCTCCTCCCCTCATCATTCATGATGATGGCTCCTGACCTACTATCGACTAGATATTCATAACCCGCAGGAGTCTGCCTAAGATGGGTCCTCTCCCATCTGCGTCCATGCTCTTGGGCATATCTAGGAGACCCATGTGCATCCGGTGTACCGACGAGAGTAATATCGATCGGAGTGGTATTCACAGGGGTGCCACCTGCTGCTGACGGGGTTGCATAAAAGCCGGAGCAACTGGAGTAGACGTCCCCCACAAGTGTGACAAATCCTGGAGGTGACGTAGCTCCAGCTGAACGATGAGATGGAGACACCGCGTCCGTGTCTCCACAGCATCCACCTGAGCCACGAGAGCGAGGAGTCGCACCTGTATCCCGTGTTGATCACGGGCTCACTGCCTCTGTATCTCTGCAGCATCCCCTTGATCCCGATGCACTCCCTCCCTCTGGCCCAAGTCATGAGCGTCAAGATCGTCTGCTCGAAGCTGAAGCATCCGATCGCGCTGAAGCAGATCTAGCAGAGCGTCCTGACAAAGACTGAGACAGCTCCTGGTCTGCCATCTCTCTGAATCTGGCGATCTGGTCTGGAGACATGCGTGCGAAGATGTCCTGTAACTCCTCATCGCTCATCCCTCGACTCATCTTGAAAATGTTACGTGCATAGATAAAAAATGATGTTAGAATAATCAATTTAAATCATACAAAGCACAATAATATAAATCATCTAAAGAAAATCTCACTTAAAATGCATATCTTATGTACCCTTATAAGCGATTGGTCAACGAATTGAGTAAGCGGATGCTCCAAGTATGAAATATCCTATGGTCCCATGTTAATCTCCTAACACAACTCCACATACACTGGAAGGTCGATAGACATGTCACCACAAAAGAATGAGTCCACCTCGTTCTCAAAGAAATCTTCGATTCATGTATTTCCATCATTGTTAGCCGATGCTGGCTCCAAGCTTTCGACGGCCTCCACCCCTTGGAATATCGATCTCTCTATTTGCATATTATCTTCATCTATGCTCGGAACATCGCTTTGATCATATACTCTCGCACTTCGGGGAGTTGAAGGTATAACATACCACCATCGAGGTTGTCGGGGGTTTGGATAGAAGATTACCTGTTCACAAACACGTACAAGAGAGTTCAAACCATTGTGACATAAACCATGTCGTAATACAATTAGCAAGCAAATGACTCCATTTGCTTGCTAATTGTATTCCATTTGGATGTGATTCCGCGTGGACCATTTTCAGCTCGTACCAGCTTGCGGCATTCATACGTGTTGGAGGTCGTCCAAGGAAACCTTCCCTGAGTTCATGATCCTCCAGCAAGAAAGCAGCGTGTCCTTGATATACCATCATCTTCATGGTTCGTGACCTTCGGGAGTCTAACTGTGGCCCGCACAATGGATATGCATGATAACCTGAGGTAACCAGACCTGTTCCAACACCACGACTTAGTGAATACTTGATTGAATGAGATAAAATATAGATATTACCAGCGAGAACGGAGGCCTGCTCACCTAAGCACTCTCCCAATCTCGAAAAGTCATGCATCGTCCACATGAGAATGGCTCGAATATTGGCTGACTGCCGACCATCGCGCCTACTCATATCTTGCACAGTGACCCCCTCCTCCCACAAAATCTTAAGCTCATCAACTAATGGACAAAGATACACGTCCATATTTTTTACTTTGTAGCGGCCAGGGACGAGCAAGCTAAGGATGAGATGTCCTTTCTTCGTAGAAAGCCATGGAGGGATGTTGTAGTTGACAAGGACTATAGGCCACACACTGTAAGAAGTTGAGCCCATATCGAATGGGTTCACGCCATCCATTGCGAGACCGAGCCAAAGATTCCTTGGCTCTCGGGCAAAGCCTGGGAAGGTAGAGTCAATGTGGCTCCATGCGCGCGAATCCGCTGATATTTATTGAACTCCATCCCTGGACCTATTCTGTGCATGCCATGTTGTCAAGCTCACCATGCCGAACGTACGAAACATGTGGTTTATGCGGGGGATGAGCGGAAAGTGTCCGAGAACTTTTTGTGGGATGATTTGCCCTTATAAGTCCTGTCGATACCTGTGAGCATCACACTTTGGATATGTCTCCATAGTCTCGTATTCTCCTCGAAATAGATAGCAATCGTTGATACATGCATGGATGTTATTGTAGTCCATGCCAAGCTTCCGTAAAACATGTCGTGCATCATCACGAGACTCAAGCATGGTATTTATAGGTGGTAATATATGATATTTCAATAACCTGAAAAAAATCATAAAACACCTTGAAAAAGCACAAATGTTTGTAATAATAGTGCTGAAAAAAAAAATCAATGAAGCGTATGTACAAGGTACCTGAACAACTCGGTCACACTCGTATCGCTCCACCCGTATTTTGCTTGCACACTTAAGAGTGCAAGCAGTGTCTTCAGCCGAGATACTCGACACCCATCATATAATGGTATGAATGCTTTCTCTCTAAGTGGATCAGAAGTCTCGACATCCATGGGAATCAATGCATCGATCATTGCCTCCATCTCAGGCTCCAAGATTGTAGGTGGATCTGGAAGATTGCCTGTCTCCTCTGGCATTGACGGTATAGATTGGCCTTGTGAGTGGTGGATTGGCTCCTGCACTCCATCCATCGCATGCCCACGTACTCTTCTAATTGGCCGCAAAGGGTGCACTCCCCCTTGGAACGAGACATCACCTCCCTGGATAGAAAATTTACCAACAAGACCCAATCTTATTGTATATGATATTCAATTAGCTTGCGAGTACAATGCATGATTGATATTAACTTCAAATTACCGTTTGCTGAAAATCCGCAATCGCCTGATCAATGATCTTAGATTGAAACTTGCCAAATTGTTGTACGTGTTCTATAGACAATTAGCGTTTTCGTCTAATTGCCAACTTGCATTGAGAGCAAGAACATGGGACACACTGATTAAGATATGCCTTGTGATCTTGAGCAATAGGACCTTCTTCGTTTTCCATCTTGTCTATGTTACAATAAACAATTTAATGACTTGTAATATAATTTCGAAAAACCCTTCACTCATTGTTTATTGGAGGTTCTAGAATGCACTTGGATTGAGATTGAAGCTTAGTCTCATTGAGTTTGACTGTCACTTCTCACATCAAGCATTAATTTAAGACACTTCATGCCTCTTATCATTGGATGATACATGAGCCATTTGTTAGATATATTATAGTGAGACAATAGGACTAATTGTGACATGTACATGCTCTCTTAATACTCATTGGATACAGTATCCCTATCGTAGGATGGTTTGATGTTTTGCCTTAATGTTTTGTCTTGGATCTATTAGCACCTTCCCCATCAAGTAGAAAAAAATTCAATAGTGCATAAAGCTTCCGTTGACATAGAATGCTTGCTTTAGATTACCTAAAAATTTTATGTCTTTCTTCTTGGTTCCTATCAAAGAAGAGGGCCTTACAAATAGTTTCGACATCAATACTCTTTTCCTTTACCTATGTGGCATATGACTATGCTTCGATTTTCCACCATCCTAAGTGACTTGGAATTTGAAGTGTTGAGGGAGGTCACCTCCTACCCTTTTCCCCTATATGCATCCATAAGGAGAGGACAAATGCAGCAATGGAGGAGTAGTCTTTCTTGTCAACACTCATCTGATGCCATTTTTTGTGGACAAACTCAAAAACTCATTCAGTGCCCTTGAAATTTTTAGTGACAAAGGTACTTGCCATTATATAAACATAAGAATGGGTATACGTATACGATACAAACACACTAGATGATCTCCTAGTAGCACTTGTTGGGGCTACTTGTATTATTGTGAAGTTGTGAGTCTACATCTTGCTCATGCATTATCATGCATCTACTTCTCTTTGTTCATAAAAGAAGAACATACAATAATTTTTGTTTGGTACAAATGATGCACTAAGTAATTATGTGCAAAACCCCAACATTCTCAAGAGATAGAATGTTATACTTTTACCAAAGTAAAAATATTATTACAAAGAAAACACATTGATAGAAGAGCAAAACTTCATTTTCACAAGAATTATATATAGAATAACATAATTGAATTGTAATTAGTTATAGTAAAATGTCAAAAGTAAATCGGAAGAGGATTTATTACTATTTTCTAGATTTTTGCAATGCATTTGACATGTGTCTTGTGCTAGGCTCAAGTTGCAACCACAGGATAATGGCACACTAGAAGATCTATAGTGGGGATTCATGCCTTGTATGATTTAGTGATTAGGAGGATACATGAACTAGGAGGGATTTTTGATATGGTGGATAGTTGCATCCAAATGAAGGAGTGGTGCACACTTTCACCTACTCTATTTTGTGTTTATGATGATGAGCTCTCAGATTATGTGTATAGTTTGGGGGACCAATTAGCAGGCATATTGATATCCATTTTATTGTATGCAAATGATGTGGTATTGATTGCAGACTCTCTTGAGGGCTTTTAAAGACACATGGATGCATTGCAAACATTTTATATGCATAGAGGATCAATAGTGAACCTTTGGAAGACAAAGATGATGGTGGTTAATAGTACATTCAAGTCATAAAAATAAACCTTGCTCAATTAGATGTCAAGACATGGATAGCATTGATATAGAAAGTAGAGACAAAGATGGCCTTTTATTGAGAGCATATCCTTCAAACCACAAAGGTTTTACCCACAACCTCTTCCATTTCCTCCCTCTCCCTCCCTCCCCCTCCCCCTCCCCCTCCCTCTCCCTCTCCCTCTCTTTCTCTCTCATTTTTTCTCCCTCTCACAATATATCCTAACACTCTCCAAAAGCAAAAGGGAGAGGGAGAGAGAGAATGCACTCTCCCCCCTCTCCCTCTCCCTCTCTTTCTCTTTCTCTCCCTCTCTCATTTCCTCCCCCTCCCTCTCCCTCTCCCTCTCTTTCTCTCTCATTTCCTCTCCCTCTCACAATATATCCTAACACTCTCCAAAAGCAAAAGGGAGAGGGAGAGAGAGAATGCACTCTCCATCCCTCTCCCTCTCTTTCTCTTTCTCTTTCTCTTTCTCTTTCTCTTTCTCTCTCTTTCTCTTTCTCTCCCTCCCTCTCCCTCTCCCTCTCTTTCTCTCTCATTTCCTCTCCTAAACAAGCAAAAGAGAGTGATTTAAACCCTAAACAAGCAAAAGAAGGAGAGAATAGACTCATCGATGAGATATGGCGACTGTGGGGCGGCTCCTCTTCACGATGAAAGCTCCTTCTCTCCTTCGCAAACAATGGCAGCGGCGGCGGCAAGCCTTCTTCCTCTCCCTCTCTCTCTCTCTCTCTCTCTCTCTCTCTCTCTCTCTCTCTCTCTCTCTCACTCTCAAAACATAAGATGCAAAAATGCGAAATAAACCCGCTCTCGGTTTCGGCCTGTTTTTTTTTCCTGTGGAGCATCGCTATTTGCGTCACAAAAGCGACGCAAATAGCAATGCAAATAGCGACACCGGTACCTGCGTCGCTACCCACCATCGCTATAGGCTTAAATCCTTGTAGTGTAATTTTAACTCTTAAATAACTTTTAAAAAAGAAGAGACTTTGTGGAAGGTTGTAATGTTTTATTAAACCTAGCCATGTAGTTATTCTAATAGAGTCTTCTGAACACGTCCAAATTGCAAGACACATGATGCTTTTGCTTAGATGAATTCCAAAAGAAAACCAAAAAATCTATATATTATGATTGTTGCACTTAGATTACATGTATTATAGAACATTGTCCAACTTATATACAAGATTATAAGAGGACCTTCCAAACATGACCACATTAAAAGGACTTAGGGGTTGATGAACTCATTGGTCTTGTGTATGTCTATGTGCGGGTACATGTGCAGGTGTGATTATGCAAGTAATCTCATTATGATGTGGCACATTGTTGCACAAGTTTTAGAGAGATAAAAAAGCTATTGTTTTTGTAAAGCCACAAGAACAAATATACAAATAAAATGTCACCTAGTTTTACAAATTTGAAGAGAGAAGACATGTCATAATGATGTAAACAATAATCACAACAAAATGCTCTACTAGTGTTAGGTCTCATATTGGCTTGATGGCAGTTCTTCTAAGCAACTCCTCACTTTGGCTTGTCAACACAGCTCCTTGAAAGAGACATCAAGCATACATGCAAATATGATGACCACACAGACACCTGAACAAATACTATGATAATAAGCATAGTATTCTAGTGCAATCTCCACAAAGATGGAGACATGAGACTTGAAGAGAGAGAACAAGTCACAATTAGCTTTTATTAAGACATTGCCAAATTTCTTAAAGAAATCCAATGCTTTGATCTTGTATTTTCAATTTTCAGAGTTTGTGCGCTAAGGAAAAATCTCGCAAGAACTCTTTAGTATAGCATAGGGCAAGGCAAAAATATAGAAAGTTAATATATCAAGCTAAAATTCCATGATCACTTCATTCCAACATTGGCGCACTAGTGACCTTCAAATTTGTTGATGATATAAGCACCCTTAACAAGTGTGATGAATGTTTCTTCCATCTCATATCTATCTAAAGAGTAACCCTCCATAACATTGAGTTATTTATGCCAAACAAGTTGCCGATGTAGGCGTTGCACGCCTATTATTAAGGTTACCATAGTAGTTGGACATATATTTGACACAATAATAGCTGCAGTAGATTATAGCAATGGCCTTTCTACCATAACTCCCAATTTAATTGCAACATCTCTTGACAAGGCCAGACTAATTGCAACCAGCCCTTGGGACTCTAAAAAAAGAACTGCTTCATAATTCCCTCACCAGCTTGCATTCTAAAAACAAATCAATTAATAGAAACTGCTCCAACATGTACTCTCTGGTGAAGTAAAGGTTTACCAATGAAGTAAGAATAGATTGGAATTTCAATTGAACTGAACAAGCGCCTCAAACAGCAGCAGGACCTTGAATTTGAGATAAGCCTTGACAAACAATTAATTATCAGAAAGCTCTTTACTCGTACCATTTCACAGCCTTTCTCCCATACCAGGGCTCTGCATATGGCAGATCTGCAAGTGTTTGCTTCGTCTTTATCTCGCACTTCTGAGGAGCTACCTTGTCACCTAAGCAAACATTTTATTGGAAAACCTTAAATGAGAGGGCGTATTTGCTGTGGTCCATTTTGTTACATTAGCTAAGCAAGGGGTTTTCAACTTCTTTACACAACCGGAAGAAGCTGACCTTCAGACTCCATTCTCTTTGTTTCCTGATGAACTAATTCTTCAGCCTGTTGAGCTCTTATCCGAGCTTCCAATGCACTCCTCAAATCTTGCTTTGACTGTGATAAAGAGCATGGAAAGATATCACGTTTGATATAGCACAATTATTAGATGTCCCAAGTTACAAGTTTGTAATGCAGTGTTCCCATCTACCGTAAGGCATTGATCACACTCTGATGGCATTGCTGTATGGATTTTGAGAGGTGCTAAATACATTTTTCACTCAGATGCTTCTGTTCCTATGAAAGAGTTAACACCTTGGACATGATGACCGTGGACTTTGTGGTTTTGGATCACAATTGACAAAGCTATCTTTCGGCATTGGATCGCTAATTAGCACAATAACTGCTATCCAAGGCCAATGGTGCATGTAGCACTAAATGACGAGTGAAGTCACCACAGCACCTTTGAAAATTTCCTTAAAAAGCACAATTGCACAAAATATTGGCTCTGGCCTCTGACCAGGTGCCCAACTATGAGACACTCGAGAACTTCAAGAACTCTCAGCGAAGGCAATTATAACTGTTTGCTTTCCAATTTGCACGCGCCCGCTTAAGCACTTTGCTTACACGCTAATGTGGATTTCCCACGCAAAAATGGCTGATCATGCGTTCGTGGCTTAAGATCTTTGCTTATACCCTGAATGTTGGGGCTCATCCTGGAGATGCTCTTGGTTTAAGCATTTGCTTGAAAATAGTCTGCCTAAGGTCATTGTTGCAGGTTACCCATTGAAACAAACCGTCTTAGCAACTCTGCATGAAAATAATCAAAGGTGCTTCATGACAGGAAATGGATATGTGATACACGTATGGATCATGTATCGTCACACATCGTTGGGCCTTTGTACACGAATCATGGAGGTGACATAAATAAGATCTACAAAGGATTCGTTTCCTAGTGTATGCACTCTCCAGTCCATCTATTTTGAGAAGTAGATTACCTACCTTGAGTCTGAGAAAGACTATGCTTATTCAACAGAGAATGTTATGAAGCGTTCCAATGTGCATATTATACAAGAAAGCGCGATTGTTTATGAAAATTTTGGCATCATTTGCCTCACCCTTATCAGGTAGTTTTAACTTCTAACCTTGTTGATCTGATGTAGAGGACAGAAAGCAAAGACATGATCAAGCATCTGAACGAATAAAATAAGTGGGCAAGGGTATTGTTGCTGACCAGCTTGGGTTTTGGTGCCACTTGTGCCTTCTCCTCCTGAGCTTTCTGAGTGCTCTCTGTGAGTTGATGGTCCCTTAACATTGGTAATGCGCAAAAATCTCAGGATAACAAACACAAGGCTACATTGTGCATACCTTTATAACGAGGCTGAGAATGGCGCTGTTCTTCATGTGATGGACTATAAGCCTGATGTGGATGTATGTCCTGCTTGTGCCAGTCCTCATTCATTTCCGCTTTAATCATTGCCTCAAGCTCTGCATCTTCGAACTTCTGCCTCTCAGCAGCTGCTCTTAGCTGTGATACATAGGCTACAGCCTCTTTTCTATGAGCTTCTTTGAGCTCTTTTTCCTGTCTCTCTTCGTCTGCCTCTTTTTCCGCAACCAAGGCCACCATGTGAGCATCATGGATCTTCTCATCGTTATTCCGAAGTGTAGAAAGCAATACCTCATGTGCATTTTGGCTCTGGAGGTGCCTTTGTTCATAATGCTTGAGCTTCAAAGCTTCTTCCTCCTCAAGCCATTTCCTATGCATATGAATCATGTCTTCTTCAACAGCACATCTCTCATCCTCTCTCAGCCTCTGGACAAGCCCTAGCTGCCGGCGCAAAATGTCGATAGCTTCCTCATCTTCCCGTTCCTCATGGTCCAAGTTCTGAGAATGTATTTCATCTTGCCGCCTCCATGCCAACTCCATATCCTGATGCAAGCCCTTGTGAATATAGTCTTCCTTTTTCACTTCCCTATGGGAGCGCTTGCGGTGCTCCTCTGTACGCTCAACGGCGAGTTTAGTGTTATGCATGCAGACGTCGTCCATGCTCTCCCGGAGGCCACGCTCAAGCTGCGTTTCAGGATGGCCATGTCTCTGGATGCTCTCATTCCGTGCCTGGGCTTTGAGCCATGCTCTTCTTTCAGCAAGGTTCATGCTCCCGGTCCGCATCTCAGCATGGAGCATACTATCTTCGTCTTCGAGGAGACGATGGAGCTTCTGTCGGCGTTCAGAGAGTGTTCGCTCTCGCTGTGCTCGGATGGCCTCCAATTTCTCAGTGAGGGAGCGATGGTCGGTTCGGGGTCCATTTAAACTCTCGAATTGGGCATAGCGCATGAGGCTCTCATATTTGTGGACGAAATTGATCTTGTCCTGCAGGGCGTTCTCATACTGGCGCTGCTTGAAGATGCGGTCTTCGTTTGCGGCAGCCTTCTTGGGATGATAATACATGGTGACAAGGGACCTGAGAATAATCTTCTTCTTCTTCAGGAAAAACGTGCCTCCGCCGCCTCCAAAAAGCCTGAATCGTTGTCTTCTTCTTCTTCTTCTTCAGAAAAAGCCAGCGTCCTTCACCTGCAGCCTGCTGCTGTTTCTTCTTTTTCACAAGAAGCCTGCGGCTGCGTGCTCCACTTTCTTCTTCTTCTTCGCAAAAAGAAACCTGAGGTTTCCTCTCATTCTCAAAAGATCTGCAGACTGCGTCATCTTCTCCTTCTTCTCCTTCTCCTTCGCCTTCGCCTTCGCCTTCTCCTTCTCCTTGTGTCAGGACCAGTGCTCTTGCGCCTCCATGTTCAGAAAACGTGACGTAGATACGAAGAGCAACATTGTGTCGATGCTCCGTCAACCGCTCCCTATTTATTATGAGTCCCTTTCAAAACGCCCTTACGTTGGCTTCTGGGCACCCGCCCCGCCCGTGATGTTGCGCAAATACCGCGGTCTCCGTAATTCTTTCTTAGGTCGCATGGTAAATGCTTTGGCCTACCAACCCATCAATGGAAAGGGACCGCATTGTAATGCTTTGGCCCCCAACCTACCAATGCAAAGGGACAAATTTTAACTCCCAAGTCCAGATCCATCAAGTCTTTCACACCACAAATCAAACTGTAAACTAGATGTTCACAAAGAACTGAGATCTAATGTGGAGTGCACTATCGATAGAGCTAGACATCCACCACTTGATCCCCAGGAATCAAACTCGGCTTCTCATGCGACATACGCAAATGCCTTTTCAATTATTCTACTCATATAAAGACAAGCACCAAAAATGGCAATTATCACATTTTTAAAAAAATTGAGTGTGATTGTTAACATCTTAAGGACATTCCCTAAATAAAATTTTAAAATCTCAATATTCACGAGAAACAGAGGTCTAATGTTACATTGTGATAATTAATGTTTAAGGCAAATCTCTAAATCGAGGTTAGAGGGGTTGGCTAGTCACATTACACTTAACTTTCATTTCAACATTGGAGCCTCACAAAGGAGAATGTATGTGTCTTAGAAGAAAGGGGAGAGAGGAGGCACAAAATCAGACTCCATGTGACAATCTTCAATTTCCTATTGGTCATGCTCCATTTCACTAATGTTAATACGTTGTGCAATTAGTAAGGATTATATTTAAACAAGTGTTTTTGTTCTAATTCATTCCTTTTATTTGTCGATCGCCTATCCTTTAACCATTACTTCAATACCATAAGTGAGATGCCTCCTTTAGAAACCTACGGTCAAGGGAGTCCAAAATCAAGCAAAACTCAAGTCCATGTGTATAAGCATTCAATCTCCCCTCAAAAAGCAATGGATTTAGTTGGGCATGGGAATAATAGGAAATAGCTTAATAGCATTCTAATGCCCACCTAAGAGGGGTCACTTTGCAAGCCAATCAAAGGTAAGAGTGGACTAATGTTGCACTTGGTTCAAAGAGGGTGGAGCTACCTTTCACACTTCCATAGCATTAGGACATGTACTCAATTGCACTTCAGTACTTAAAACAATGTGAGAATAGTGTTAAGTTGATGCTATCCTCATTCTATCATATCAAATTCGAGGGAGGGAAAACGAGTCATATTCTAGCAGCTCTATCTAATGTTTTATGAAAGCTACCTAAATTATTAGGTCCACTTAGCCATAAATGATTGATCATCATCAACTAAGACCTCCCACTTTTCTCAATGGGATTGTCTTAGTTATCTAATTAAGTAAGGCATGCTACCACACTGTTTGACATATAGAAGTTGCTTCCTTTTATTAGTCCATTACATAGGGTTTGTTAACATAACATTTAGCACATATTAAATACTTCAAAAAATAATCATTTATATTAATTTATAAAGTTTAAAACCATTACTCTCACAAGAGTGTAACAAAACTAGTCTCTAGCAAGAGAAGACAATTGTCCAACCAAAGATGACACCTGATCCCAAACCTACAAGGTCAAGCTGTAAGTGATCGTACTCTTGCATTTTGGAGGGAATTCTCATAGCCTTGCTAAGCTTTCCTAGGCCTCTAAAGTTTTCCAACTTGATAGGAGCACCTACCACTTCGCCCTTTGCATGACTAGGATGTCAAGTAATATTTAAAAAAAAGCAAAACACCTAGTTCCTAGAAGAGCTAGAGCTTAGGACCTGCACTCTACAAGGTGAGTTTTTTAATCCTGCAAGATACTAGAGCAGAGTGGTGTGGGGTCCCAATGATCCAAACCATTATAATTTCTTTGCTATTCAATTACCACAAGCATGGATTTCTTGGGTAAGGTAATCATACAAAAGCAATCACACCATAACCATACAACAATGCTTTTAAGCATCTCTTTAGTCGTGTTGTGTACGATTTCTATTTCTCCTCTTAGATTCTTAGAAAGAAAATATCATTCTAAAATTACTTTGGTGGTTTTTTGGAAATTTATTTGGTTACTTCCTAGCCAATAGGTTTTTTAAAGCCAAAACAATGCTTTTACATACCTTTTTAACAAATTCAACTTTATTTATTTGAATCCTTCTATCATGTCTACGATCATTGGCATAATTTAATAAAGGAAAATTGAAAATTTTAAAGAACAATTTTTAGTAAAATCAATGAATTATAATTTATCCAAATCTAATTAGATTTTTGTTAGGTCATCCATCATTACGTGGAACCACTGTAGCTTCAAGTTTGTATATGTGACCACCACTATTTCAGGTTGCATCCCTCCTTGGGTTACACTTTAGCTTTGAGGTAAGTCTGAGCTTGAACAATAGATTTTTTAATGATGGAGGCATGAGCATTCTCCCTATCTTTCATTGAGGCCATTGAAAATAGTCTTTGGGACATTAATTTCGCAAATACTTATGAAAGGCCTCCAAACTTAGATATGCTTGACATGTAGCAGGGATACACTAGCACTCATGACTTTTTTGAAAATAATTTCGAATTGATTTGGCCTTCAAATCACCTTGCATGCTCGGTTAGCAAAAACATGTGCTAAAATAAGTGGCTAAGAGTTGGAGATAGTCTAAATAGATTTTATGTGAGGCATAACATGAGTTTCTTAGTGATTATGAAATTCAACAATAGCCAAAAAGAAGGTGCCAACGTATTGGGATGCTAGTGGCGATTATAATAGCACATATCACCTCTTGAATGGATAATATGGTTGGAATCCTCTCATTTTTGGGCTTAGGTACCTCCAAGTATTTGATCTCTCTCATGAAATTTGGAAATCTATGATTTTTTTCCAGAAAAGAAAGGTTTATATATATGTTTAGCGAAGAGAGCTAACCACGATATTCTTTTTCCATTTTTTCTATTTTTTTCTCTCTAAATTGAATTTATCTTTATTAAGCATGTATTCTCCCCAAAAAGCTAATTTGTTTTTAACCCCTCTATTTTTGCTAAAAAGCCAAATTCAAAATGTTTTCACCACTCCCAATTTGCCAAGGATGGCAACAATGCTATCATATGTCATTATTGTTGTAAGCTAGGTAATTGCATAGACATGCAATTGTATGGTTTACTAAGTTATGCCACATGATACTGTAACAAGTGATAAGATTTATGGTTCACATCAAAGTTGTAGCCTTATACACCAAAGTTGATGATATTGAATAAAGAAAAGATGGTATTTGTTGTCATGAGAATTGACAAGAGTAGAAGGTCACAAAAGTGCAAATGAGTGTGGCAAAGGACCTTATGATGAACTCATTGGTGGCCTAAGGACAAGTGGCGAATGACAACCATATGGGGGATTGTAAGTTTATCAATTTCTTAGATAAGTTGGTCCCACTTGTCAAGTATCAAAGGTAGAGAGCTTGTATTTTTGGTCAGTCACATTCTTTTCCAATACTAAATATTGTGCTTGTATTGTAGACTTTGGACCATTGTACAACAAGAAAATGAAATATCTATGTCTACAAGTGATGGCTATGATCCAATTAGCCAAGCTCAATGGATATATTCTTCCACAGAAATCGATTTCCTAGCCTGAGTCTACTTGGGGATAAATAATTTTTGTATTAAAAATGTATTTGAAGGGCCCATCTTCTAGTGTGGACCTTGTGAATAACATGAGAAGTACTAGGAATGGATTTATGAATTGCATGGGTATAATTGAATCACACCCACTAGGTCAATAGTTGGGTTACCATGGCTTGTAAGATCTAGATGCCAAGGTATGAGTATTCATAAGCCATGCTAGAGTGTGGTATCATTAGCCTCATTCTTAGTTGCACTTTGCTCCAATGTACAAGGACTCCTGACCATTTCCACATGTGGGATGATGGAAGAGGAAAATACTATCAAGGTGTTTTTTTAAGAGTGATTGAACTATGTGATGTAACAATGTAGATAACAATCTACTAATTTTATGTGCTAATAATTGATGATGAGAAGCATGTTCAATGGAAACCCTAATAACATGATGGAGGGGAGGGAGAGGTCTTGCTTGTTTCATTGAGAGAAAATCCTAGACTAATATGGAGTGAAGTTTTCCAAGAAGGATAATAAATAGGAGCATCCTTCCATGTGTGAGCAATGGAGGCTAGCACAAATAAAAGCCAATGCAAGAACACAAGTACCCTCGGTAGAAATGTATTGATATCTTAGACTCAATACAAAATGACACTCATGTACCTAGATGAATGTCTCTGCATTCATATCACTAATGTCATTGATACGTGCATTGGCATATCATTCTAGTGATACTTTATAGATATACATAAGTTATAGTCCACCTATCCAAGTTATGGGATATCTATCTAGTCATCTTTCTAGTTAGCATGTCACACTATGGACTACCTATGTATTATGTATGTTATACTCTCTCTTATTATTCATTGACTCTTATAGTGAAGAAGAAGAAGAAAGACTAGGGTTTTCAACTTCCTATCTCATGTGCATTCTTTGTGTATTGTATGCCTTGCAAGAGCTCAAGCTCCCTCTATCCCCTCTTATCTTTTCATGGTATTAGAGTAGCATTTGAGTGAGGAGTTGTGAGTTGCAAGCACAAGAATCTACCACGAATCCTTGCTGTGGAGTATACCTGTGGAGATCTCTCTCATGTAGTCTTTGATTAACAATCCATCTTCATGAGCTTAGAGTGCTTGAGGGAGTCTATTAGATCTTTAGTCTATGCCTATGTAGTCATATTCATATTCCAAGCATGTTTCAGCCTCCATTCAAATGCTAGAGTCTATTCATCTATGAATGTGGTAAGGTTTATAAACTCTTGAAACCTTGTTACACTACAAGGGAATAGGCAAATAGTGACACCTATTTCTGACATTAATGAGTGGTGATGCTATTTATGTCACAATGTGCATCACTATTTCAGACTTAGAGATGCAAATAGCGATGTATTTTGCGACACAAATAGCTATGCACATTGCGGCACACATAGCAATAGCGTATTAAGAAAAAAAAGGACCGAAAACCCAAGTGTGGCATTTTTGCAGACTAGTTGTCAAAGAGAATGAAAGAGAGAGTGAGAGAGATCAAAGCTTTGAGAAAGAGAGGGAGAGGAAGAAAGGGGGGGGGGGGGGAGGGAGGGAGGGAGAGCTCACCACAACCTCTGCCACCACCTCAACCACCTCCATCGTCCACAAAGAAGAAGGAAGGGGTTGTAAAGGAGAAAAGGGAGGAAAGCCGTAAACTTGTGAAGAAGGAGGGAGGCGCAAAGGTTTTCAACTTTGAGCATTTTAGTAGGTAGGTACATTGCCTCTCCTTTCTTTTTTTTCCTATTTTCTTCTTTCTCTCTTTATTTTTATTTGTAGAAACAAAGAGAGATAGAGGGAGGGAGGGAGAGAGAAGGGTGAGAGAGAGAAATCATGAGGAGAAAGAGGGGGGAGAGACAAACATAGAGAGAGAGAGAGAGAGAGAGAGAGAGAGAGAGAGAGAGGCAGAAGATAGAAAATAAGAGAGAGGGATGGGGAGAGAAATAGAGAGGGAGAGAGAGAAGGAAGGGAGAGGGTAGGAGGAGAGTGAAAACAAGAGAGAGGGAAGGAGAGATAAATAGAGAGATGGAGGGAAAGATAAAAATACAAAGAGAGAGAGGGAGAGAGAAATAGAAAAACAAAGAGAGAATAAGAGAGGGGGAGAGAGGAAAGTAGAGAGAAAGGGGGGAAAGAGAGAGATAATGAGAGGGAGGAAGAGAAGAGAGAAATATATATAGAGAGAAGAGAGAGATATAGAGAGGAAGGTGAGTAAAAAATAGAGAAGAAGGGAGAGACAAATAGGGAGATGGAGGGAGAGAGAAAAAAGAGAGGGGAGGGAGACGGAGGAAGAGAGATAAATTAATAAATAAATAAATAGAGAGAGAGAGAAGGAAGAGAGAGGACAGGAGGGGAGTAAAAAGAAGAGAGAGGGAGAGAGAGACGAATAGAGAGATGGAGGGAGGGACAAATAGAAAGGGAGAAGAGAGAAAATTAGAGAGAGAGAAGGAAATCGAGGAGGGAGAGAGAGAGAAATAAGAAATACAACACTGTTATCAATGAGAATAACACAGAGAGAGAGAGAGAGAGAGAGAGAGAGAGAGAGAGAGAGAGAGAGAGAGCCATATAGTATGTCATTAGAGAGAGAGAGAGAGAGCCATATAGTATGACATGAGAGGGAGGGAGGGAGAGAAGCATATAGTACATACATGAGAGAGAAAGAGTGTGTGTATATGTACCAATGTAGTACATGAGAGAGAGAGGGAGAGAGAAGCACGTAGCGCATACATGAGAGAGAGAGAGTTTTAGTAAGTATATAAAGAGAGAGAGAGAGAGAGAGAGAGAGAGTTTTAGAAAGCATATGACACAAAGAGAGAGAGAGCGTGCCATATAGTATGACATGAGAGAGGGAGGGACGGAGGGAGGGAGGGAGAGAAGCATATAGTACATACATGAGAGAGACAGAGAGAGAGAGAAAGAGTGTGTGTATGTGTACCATATAGTACATCATGAGAGAGAGAGAGGGAGAGAGAAGCATGAAGTGCATACATGAGAGAGTGAGTTTTAGTAAGTATATAACATAGAGAGAGAGAGTTTTAGTAAGCATATGATAGAGAGAGAGAGAGAGAGAGAGAGAGAGAGTGTGTGTGTGTGTGTGTGTGTACATACATAGATACACACACACACACACACACACATAGAGAAAAGGAGCTATTCCAAAAACTAAATGTTTTATCGATTGATACAAATGAAACACAAATTAAAGGAGTTCAAAATGTGAAGAAAGCAAATCAATTATGAAGAAGCAATCATGAAATATGCAATAGAAAGGGAGAGAGAGAGAGAGCACCATATAGTATGTCATGAGAGAGAGAGAGAGAGGGAGTTTTAGTAGGTATATGCAATAGAGATAGTGTGTATGTGTGAGTGAGTGAGTGAAGCATATAGTATGTACATGTGTGTGTGTGTGCCAATTAGTGCATACATGAGAGAGAAAGAAAGAAAGAAAGAAAGTTATATTAACGTCTTCTAAAGACCAAAACTGGCCTATGAGAGAGAGAGAGAGAGAGAGAGAGAGAGAGAGAGAGAGAGAGAGAGAGAGAGAGAGAGAGAGAGAGAGAGAGAGAGAGAGAGAGAGAGAGAGAGAGAGAGTTTTAGTATGAAGCCTAGCATTGTGTTTGCTAGTAAACTTTGTCAAGTTTCAACATACACTATACAATTGTAGAATAGGTTCCCTTGATAAAGGACTCAAAGATGGTCCCATCCTATGGGATTGATACTATCAAAAAGTACTATGAACAAAAGATATGCAAAGATAAAATGAGAAAGAGAGAAATATCTATACATGCATGCATTCATGGCATACACACAGATACACACACACACACACCCCTAGATGGGTGTTGAGTAAATCCCAACCCTAGTTTGGATCAAGGGTTAGGTTTAAGGAGGGTTACTTGCTAGCTCATCAGCTTACTAACTACCTACGAAGATGTGTGCCATTTAAAGGGATATATCCAACAATGGACTCAAAGACTAGTAGTGATACGGTGGTCGAATCCTCGGTTACTAGCAAGTTTTGTACAACCATGGTGATGCAATGTTGTAAGTATTGTTACATTAAAAGTTAAATTAGATTATTATCAAAGTATTATTTATGGACCTTAATTAGGGTTTTTTTAAAAACAAACTAGTGCTAAGGATGCAATGAAGGACTATATATTTTAAACATAGCATTATAGTAATCAAATAACTAAATAACACTATGTGAGAGAGTGAAAAGCATGAGGGTAGAAGTCCCAACAATCCCATCCTTTGAATAAGAAAACCCAATCAATTAGGTGGCTTTCTATATTACTAGGATGAGGACCAAGCAATCGTGAGTGCTTGTGTAGGAACAAAATTCCACCTAACACTATTGTAGGGGGTCAAATGTGTGACTATGCTATGAAAACATGGCTGATATTTATCTCCCCCTCAATTCACTCTCTCTTTGAACCAAGTGTAACACTACTCAATCTTTGTTTTACAGTGGACCACATAGCAAATCTAGAATCTTAGATATTAGAAATAATTAACTAAATTAAATATAAAATAATTTTGATGAGTTAACAAATTCAAAGAACGAGAAAAAATGCACAATAGGGCCCATCCTCCCCTATGACAAAAGCCATAATTTATCATTTTCTATTATGAAATATTGATTATAAAACTATTCACATTCATACCATATATTTGATTACAAAGAAAATATAGATATAAATCAAACTACAGAGTTTTGTATATTAAGAGATTTCATGTAGCTTACTCTAGTTGAAGATTTATGTGCTGAATCATGATGTTTTGACATCACTATCATGTGTCTGAAAATGCCAAAACCCTAAAAAAAACTCCAAAAGCTCTGAATTTCAACTCTAGATGAGGGAGAAATAACAAAACCAAGTTTTTACCCTATTCTCCTATTTTTTGTGCTATATTGTGTCATTTATAAAGAAATATAAAAGAGCTTTCTAAAAATGGATGACATTGAAAAAATAGCAAATCATTACATTAAAAAAGCTTATTCAATAAAAGTATATCTTAAATCTATTATTTTACTTATTTATATTAAAAATATTACATCAAATAATTTAATAGTGAAGACTAATTATTCATTTAAAAATTTTACTAAAAAATAAATTTATAATTTACAAATAAATTAATACTTTTAATACATAATATCATATGAATACATATCATTATACATTATGCTTACTATATAAATTCATCAAAATATTATTTAAATAATAATCTACTCACCACATCACAAAGCACATTAGTGTTCTTCTATCTATCTCCTAGGCATAACGTTATCAATGTCACACAAGGTTGTTATATAGGTTTAGCTAGAAGAATTGCCTATGGGTTAGTTTGAAGGTCTACTTTAGAGGTGAATAACTTTCTAGGTATTTAGATTCAATTCATGATAACAACTAGAGAGTTGTAGATAATTTTAAAATATTTAGGTTATCTCCTATTAATAACTTGCTAATTTAGAACATAAGAGTGAGAAATAGAGCCTAAAGTTTGGTAAATCATAAATTTTGGTGGCTTACTATAGTGAAATATGGGTTCATGTTACTTTAAGACTAAAATATCTCATGAAATATTCAGAATTTGTAAAACTTTTCTCTAATACAAAGTATAGATCTTTTCAATCTCAAAACTTTTTTTTAAAAACATCCTTTGAACAAATAGAAAGTTATAGTACATGGAAAATAACTCCACAAGAGGAATTGGGATGACTTTGAGATTTTCGAGTTTGGAAAATCCATATAATTATTCAAAAAATAGAGATAATAAATATAAAATCCAAAAAAGAATCCTTTTTTCACCTTAAAGGAAGTAAAAGCCCTCATTTTTATCTTTATAATAACCTATAATATCCATATCTTTCTACCCAAAGAGCACTGATCAACTCTTGATGGAAACCAGAAGTACTTTCTATCCCAACCTAAGATGGTAGTTAAATTGGATTGACTATTCACATTAGAACTAGCTTTAAGCTAATGATTCAAAAACCTTAGTTATAGGCATATCAATAATAATATTAAACATTTTAAAAAATAAAGGAATGTATGCTACCATTTTGGATGCCAAGGGTGCACTATCAATGCCATGTTCACATTGCTCCAAGAAAGCCACTGTTCAACATCAAAATGTTATCGAGATTTTTAAGATGATAATAATGAAAGTTCAATTTAGAAAGTTGAAAAATCTAGCTATTTAAAAAAGAAAAATACCAAAAGCTAATTGAAGGCCTTAAATGCCCCTAAGCAATACCACTACAAAAGTGCATCTTCCTCCACTCCCCTTCTCACATCTTAGCATATTCTCCCTCAAGAAACTATATAAATGGGAGTACCTCAAGACCTTGGGGGAGAATCAACTTATGCCATGAACTTATCAAGCCACTAACTCGACAACTGTCCGGCCCTATTGATAAACCCATCAACACCCTCTCAATTATTGCCTTAACCGTCTCATCCTCTCAATATCATAATTCTCACTCCTCATCCTCTCAATACCACTCCACCCCACTCCTATGCTAATGTAAGGAGAGTGTGGAGGAGTTGCTAAGGTGAGGAGCATGAGATAATAATTTTATGCTAAGAGCTAGATTTTGGAACCCATTTTTGAAGCGTTTGAGCCAATTCTTGGAGCGAAAAAGTGACCGAGAGGCATCAAGGACCAAATTTTCATACAAAATTGAATAGTGGTGGATGGTTGAGAGCTAGAGTTTTTCTAAGTGGATTTCAACACGAGGAATCCAATGTAAGTCTTCATTTGTTGATCGGAGGTCGTTTGACCCCCCCATTTAATCCCCGCAAGGTTTAGCACTCTAAAGCAACTATGTGATTTGGGAACCAAAAAGTGCGCAACAAGGTCAAGGTTTGTAGATTTTGACATCACGAAGCCAGCTGTCTAGTCGGATCACAATTTCGAGTCTGTTTCCCCCTCCAAATAGGCTGAAAACCCTCATGGAGCAATGTGAAAGTGGTTTTTTCAAAGTGGAAATTTAAAACATGACATAAAATGAAATATAAATGGAAAAAAACATGTAGATTCTTGCTTAACAAGAGAAGGGGGCTTTTTTTTGCATCCCATTTTTGCATGGATTTGTGTGCCTCTTCAATACACCCTAATAGAGAGAGAGAGAGAGAGAGAGAGAGAGAGAGAGAGAGAGAGAGAGAGAGAGAGAGAGAGAGAGAGAGAGAGAGAGAGAGAGAGAGAGAGAGAGAGAGAGAGAGAGAGAGATGGAAGCCTAATCTCCATGCCAAGAGCAAGATTTTGACTGAAAGCATGTGAAATATGATCAAGGAAATGAGATTCTGATTTCTTAGTCTTTATCTCTCCTCTCTCCTCTTGATGCCCATTCATATGCTTGATTCTATGAGAGAAGGGGGTGGGGTTTGATGAAAGAAGTTGATGGAGTGATGGTGTTGGAGTGCAAAGGATCGTAGATCGGGCTATGGAAGAGCGTCAATAGCCAAGAAAGAGCATCAGCAGAAATGGTTTGGAAATGATTGTCTTTGGTTATTAATGCTGTAATCTATAAGAGATGCTAAAGAAAATAAGAAAATTTAATCACATAATAATTTTTAAATAAACCCGCAAAAACCCGCGGCTACATAGTTTTAAGGAAAATTATGAATTTTGGGGTTTTTATGGTGTATATGGGATTCTTGTGGAATAAAAAATGATATAAAATTAATTCTCAATACACATGATCTATCCAAACCATAAAAATAGAAAATATCATATTTTATGCATAAAGAAATGAGGAAAAATAGAAAAAATGGGAAGAAACATAAGGGTTTTTCATTCGAAAAATAAGAAAAAATAAGATTTGTGTGTGTGGATGTGTGACATGGCTGGAGCATGAGGGATGAGCCGCAATTCAGCCTTATCTTTGTATTAAAGTGGAGTCTTTATCACTTTTATGAAGAAAAGCACATTAAAAATGCTTCCTACACCTATCAATGCATGCATAACCTAAGCAATAGGGAAAAGGAGGGGTTTTGAGGGTGAGTAATTGCTGTGATAAGATTCTAAATTCTAATATTTTGCTGATGCATGGCATACAAGATGTTTATGGTTTAAGTTTAAAAGGGTCTAGTGGCATGAGAATGCTCGGTGCTAACCCTCAGCAATGCAACATTACATGTAGACTAAAATCATTGAAAGAAATGTATTTGCACCTCACAATGCTGATTTCTAAATGATAAAATGATTGAGCACTATGATTCATACACAATTGCATTGCACACAACTCATGGTATCATTACTGGATGCATTGCAATTGTATTCATGCATATGACCTATGTTGAGTATGTGAGATATCCTAAGCTATAGGTTTAGACAATCGGTTTCCTTGGGGACTATTTATTAGTGAGGAAAATATCTACATCTCCTAGAATGTTTGAAAATAAGAGTGGAGTTTTGACGTGTGTGCTACTTGTGTTAGTGGTGCATCAAGGGGCCAATCCCTGCTAAGGTGTAGGAGAGCCACAATGGGGCCGTGGCATTTAGCTGAGGGGAGTGCCTCCTTTTGTATGTGCTTACATGGTGTTTTACACTGATATGTGTTTACCGAAACCAATGTTGGAGCAAAAAATAGACCTAATTATGATGCAGCTTCAAGATGAATGAAGAGCACGTCAAACTTTGCAAGCTCAACTGGCTACTCTTCAATGATCTACTATCGATCAAGATGGACCACAACCCGGAGATGTTATACGACGTATGATCGATGCGACACTAATCACTGTGCGTTTATAGTCTGTAATCCAATGAATGTTCCCTTTCCCATCTCCTCAAAGGGAGATTATACATATATAGGCAATAAATGCTGCATATCACAGACACAAGGACACCCCATCGGTTGATTGTTGTGGCCCTACTTCAGCTCCCCTACATCTTGGGGATTGGCCCCTCGATGAAGCACAATCTATCAGGAAAGAAGCCAAGATAAGTAAAATAAATTTCAAATTCTGTACTTTTAATGGGCTATGTGACAGAAAAACTGTTCTCGCTTTTATCAATTAGTTTGATGATTTTTTCCATGAAGAATAGTATGCCAAAAAAGACAAACTCAAGTGTGTCACTAACCATTTAGTGGATAGAGCATGGTTATGGTGGACTATTGTTCACAAGAGTATTGATTGTCCTACTACTTGGGAGGCTTTTCAAAAGAAAATTTAGCAGAATTTTCTTCCACCTCAATTCCATGAAAAAGTAATCAAACACTGGGATCTTCTGCAACAAAGAGATCGTAAGCCTATTTCACAATAACTGAGTGTTTCTGGAACGCCTTATTGCAACTTTGAATCCTTGAAGATGTACCTGAGGCAATCCATAAGTGCAAGTATATGTATGGTATGCTTGGTCACTTCTATGCGAAGGTGAACATGTTCAAGCCAACAACTCTCGAGGATGTGATTTCTTTGGTCCATGATGCTGAAAGACAAAATTCGTGGACAAGAGAAGCGACCACAACAATTTCCAACTAACGCTAGCTTCTGTATATAGCCATTCAATTATAATTTTCGAAGATTCAATCAAAATCACTTTGTTCCTTCTTCTTTCCTAAATCCTGGACACGACCCCCTGCTTTACCATCAAATAAAAATTCAAATTCTAAGCCATATTTCCAACCAAATCCCAACCATTACCAATAATGTTTCCAAAGCCAAGCCTATAGTCTGCTACAAGTGCCATCAACCTGGACACCTAGCAGTGAATTGTCAATCCAAAAAGCCAACTATTCACATCAACTACTTGGGAGTGACTGAAGATGAAGACCATGAAGAAATGCCAGATTTCACGAAAGACGATGACGATATCGGTACTACTTCAGATATGTTACCAGGTATGGCAAATCCTCATTCATTATTAACAATGAAATGTCTTGTGCATGGTAAAGAAAAGATTGTTTTGCATGATGATGGTCCACGGTGGATTCCGTGAGACCATGGTGGATTCCGTGAGTTTTTTATTCCACGCTGGATTTCGTGAGGTTTTGCAACAGATTAAAAAACTCACGGAATCCACTGTGGAATATGGCTCTTGGCATAAAAAATAGACGCATACCTTCCTTGTATGATTTCCGTAATACTTACATCTAACCATTAATGTAGTATTTATAGGATCCCACATATTTGAATCTACAATATGAAGCAAATATCTAGTTACACATTTATCATGAGAA